>NC_089517.1:22554075-22898809 GCF_963924715.1 Thunnus thynnus | reverse complement strand
TTCATATAACAGATAGTATATTAGCTGGCTTCGTAACTCACTCAGTTAACCGAGAATAGCGCGCAGCCATATTCATAGCTAGCAAAAAACACGCTAGACCTTTTGAACTTACAGCAAAACACATTCTGGATCTTATCAAGTCTGAAATTGAACATTATGTTGGGTAATGTCACCTGTTATTTATCTGTAACCTAGTGAAGTCTAAACGCTATTGTAAAAAGCCAATAAAAGGGACCTTGGCAGCTCTTTAACACGTGTTTATCGTGGGTGTATCTCCAAACTACGTAGTTAATACCCAGCAAGTCTCTTTCAGGGTGAAAAATTAAACAGCGGCCTACGGCTAAATGCTGGCTAATGATATGGGTGCCCGTTGATTTTCGTCAGTTTTTGGCCACTGTGGCTGGTAATAATGTTTTCTGTTCATATGGGCTGTGCACCACAACTTATATCTAGAGCAAGTCAGCAAAAATGTGTCTTCATAATAAAAATACAGAATAAGATTTTAAATGTGAAAGAGAACCCCTTTCCTTACTTGCTGTCTCATACTAGCCAGCTTAGCAGATATGAATACACAGTGAAAGTCGAGATGTATATATCTTAGGTTAAGAATCCAAGACTGGCTCTAATGTCAAGTTAATTATACTCAACTTTCCTGTAAACATATAGTTGGGCATATATCGCCTTGAAGGTGGTGGTTTCATGTTTAAGAATAGGTACAGGGTTAATAGTTGAGTTACTTTATGAGTGTTTAGACACCACCATCACCCACAAGCAAAACAGAAGTCGCCCATATAAATGTAGGCAACTTCTGCTAGTTATTTATATGGCAGGGAACCATCACTTGAAGGTCCTAGTCCCACATAAACTTGTGTTTTAAAAAAATGGTGGAACTAAAATGAGAAATTCAAGACTCACACTGTGGTATTTAGACCAACGAGGTATGTAGTTTCCCTTCCTTCATGTGTGAACAGTATGGTAGTTGTATTTCTTCACTTGTTGCCTTGGCTCAAAGGAATAACATAATGTGGGTGTTTGTATATTTTCTTATGTTAAGTCAAAAAATTCCCGTGGCACAGCAGACACTGAATGGAGGATTTGAGTGGTTTGGCCTATACAGCAGACGTGGCTGCTTGGTTTGGTCCAAAAATATAATACAGTAACTGTTTTTTTTTTTTTTTTTTTTGAATGGTTCAACTTCTTGTTACTGTACCAAAGATTGCAGCTGTTTTACTTGTATTTCTTCAGCAATTGGGCACTTTAGTATTATACAAATAATAGCAAAGAGGCTGTCAGCTATCATCAATGTTAGCTCAGATTTGGTCCAGTTTATTCATTACCATAAGTATGGAGCTGGTATTCTAGTTTCACAGCACGGTGAACGGTTCATGGTAGTAAAGCTGTCAACAGTTTCTATCTGTGAATACTGTTAAGTTTTTTTCAGACAACACTATGAGTACAGTGCAGCATTATGCTGCTATGTTTGTGTGATTCCCCCTCACATAGACTCTCCTGTCTGCTGTACATGTGTCACATTCCTCAGCTTATCAATAGCAAGGCCACAAAAGCAGGGCTGTGGATGATAGTGAGAGCAATAATGGCTGAAGAAAGTCAGCACAATGGGCCAGTAAATAAATGTGTAAACAGTGTTTTCCCTACAATTATTGGTGTTAGTGGGTGCTGTTGTTTGTTTACTGGAGGTGCAGAGTGGGGTGGCAATAGGAGTTGGGAATGTGATGTCACGCCACAATGAGCTGGCATACTTGGGGAAACTACTTATATTGCATTGTGGCCAACAAAAAGACTGGTTTCCCAGTGATGTCTTCTTGAGGTGTGCGTAGAGACACGAGGCAGAAAACAGATCTGAACAGATGAGAGCTTATGGGGAGAGCCTCTGACAAGAAGATGTTATTATGTGGTAAACTGCACGAATGGCAAAAGTGATGGGTGGAAAATGTCCATTATCCCAGGAAGTAAACATCTGTTCTAGCACACAGTGCATAATTACCCATGTGTATCCAGTGATTTGGTCAGTCCTGGATTTTAATAACACAGTGGATGTTTTTGTCCAGAAACTGATGAGGAAGAAGTATCTGGTTTTAAGTAAAAACAACTCACTATGTTACTGTGTTTTCATGCTGTGTCTGAGGCTCTATGAGCAGTGGTTTGCTGATCGATATAAGTACTTGTCAGAGCGTGTAGTATTTCAGTGTGTGACTGGTGACAGCTGCTAATTCATGTTTGATAGAGGCGACAGGCTGTAGGCTTTTGAAAGTAAATGCTGTACTTTTTTTTTTCTTTGCGGGGAAAAAAAAAATAACACAGATGTAGGTAGTCAAGTGATTCATAGGTGTGCATGTGTGTTAAATCCCATATTATATATTGTCAAATTTGCCTATGAGTAAAACTTTTTTATGTGGGCTACATTTCAGACATCTGAAATTCTGTGTTTTTCCACTAGAAGTCTGGCTTACATTTTATGTCTGGCATATTTTGTTGACAAAAAGCAGGAATTTCATAGATGTTACCGGCACTGTGGGTGATGAAGCCTCCATCTTTTAAATCTGTGCTGACTATTTGTTGTCGATTTGTAAATGTCATCTTACATTTACAGCTTGTACACAAGTTGATGAGTCAGTGCTCTAGATTGCATAAAGAGTGCACCATGATGGAGTGAATGCAACATGTGCATACACATTTAGTTGACATTCATTTACAAGACATCTCCTAACATCAGTACAGGCAAATGCATGGCTGCAAACAGTCCTTTCCAAGAGTTAGAGATACAGGACATATTTTAGTTAAAGCAATCTTCAGCATTTAGAAAATGCAATAATGTGAAGATGACTTGCCATTTTAGAAGCACAAATGCTCATATTGTGTGCTAAATATAATCGTATTGTGAAGTAGACTAGCTGGCACTTTTGTTGTGCTCGTAAACTGCATTCAGTAATGTTTCAACCGGCATAACGGCCAACAGTACAGTATGTTGACTGTGTACAAGAGCTAATCCGACAAAAAGACTTCTAAATGATAGTCATAAGTTCACAATCGAAATACCCTGTGGTCACATGCTTTAGAAAATAGAGGGCCTTTTATCTAATGAGCATAGAAGATCATATTCACGAGACACAGGCAGAGCACCACAGTGTTTAGTGAGGTTGTGGAACCGTGAGTTAACACAGCAATTCCTGCTAGAAGCTAAACTCCTCCAACTGCAGGAGGTGAAGTGGGGCTAAAGTGAGTGCTTTCATGTCCACCATTATATTCTGCATTTGGCATCCTCATCTGAACTTGGCTGTAGCCAAGAGGACCTCATTGCTCTATTTAATGAATAACCAGACATGTTCTGGGTCATGTTAGGTGAATACAATTAGGATCACGAGTAGCCAACACAAATTTGTTCTTTCAACTGTGAAAAAGAACAGTATGATAATATGTTTGAGGCATATTGCAACCTTTAGACACACTAAAAAGCATATAAAAAACATAGAAATACTGTTTGTTTATTTGCTTTTATTCGCTAGCAAAATGGATGACCTAATATCACGATATTGCACATAATCTATTGTACACGTTGATCAAGATAAATGCTGCTAGTCAACTTAAGGAGAGAACCAAAATGGTTTTGAAATGCAACACAATTATACTAGCCTATATTGTCAACTTTTTGGAAATTTATTTAAAATTTACATTACTTTTAAATGTAAATACAGCATTTGACTGTAGATTGTATTACCTAACACCCCCCCAAGACACACACACACACACACACACACACACACACACACACACACACACACACACACACACGTTGGCAATCCATTAGACCTTAAACGTGGTGTAACTGTCATCAGCTGTTCATTCTCTCACCTATTACTGTTATTTCTGTGTCTTCAGCACTTTTGTTTTCTCAATCAGTACCATTTGTTCATTGTGGACAGGTGTCCAGTGTTTATTTTCTTCTCAATTTAATTTTGAGTAGGCCAGGGTCAAAAGAGCAACTGTGAGCAATTACTTAACAGCTCAAGGTTGCTGAAAAGGTTCTAAAGCTTTGAAGGATGTAATGTGATGCCACAGGAGGAGAGTCACAGCAGACCAAAGAGGTATCTGGCTTCAGATGGTAATAATAGCAGCAGCTGCCATTCTTTTGCAACAATAAAGGCTCTCTACTTCACATCTTTGGACATCAGACTTCTCCTGACCATTTAGTGATTGTATTTGTGTGACCAGGGAAATTAACTGATGCCCAAGCTGAGTTTTGTTTTAAATTGAATTTGAGCGTAAGCTGGTCTAAGCTGGTATTAAAATCTAGACATCTCGATTGCTCAGTTGGCAAGAGTGGTCCAAGCGCAGGCTCTCTCTGTCTAGGGACCAGACGGCACGCTCTACATCTCTCAGCCAATTAACATCTCCATTCCACAGACAGTGAGAAGAAAATCTCAGTATTTCATTTCTAAGTCATGAAAAAAAACTTGGCTTTGCTATATTGAGCTTGACTGTGTTAATCACAAAAAAATCTAAGATTATTGAACTGTTCTTCAACTTGCTCCATGTTTTCTTCAACATCAACAATCTGTATTTGCAAACGCATAGGCCTACATAAAAATAGTGCAACACAGTTTATGTGGTCTCCATGTAGAATGGCCATAGTCCTGCCATGTCGTTCCATTTTTGAGAGGATACAAGAGTATTTGTATGTTAACATCTGCATTGTTAATATGTTAATAAAACACATTAGTTTTCTCTCCAGTAAGACCCTAGTGATTTATTATAATGTAGTCCACTTCTTTGTATAGTCTAGAATTAAAAAATCTATGAGAAATGGTAGGTTTGAGATGGGGATGTCAGTTTCGGTTAATTTCGCTTTTGCTTTTGCTTAAACTGGTAACTAACCATTTAATTTTAAAGAAAAGAAAAGTAGCTTTCGTTTGTGAGAGCTGTCCAGCAGCCGGTGGGCAGAGCTAGCTTGACTTCTAGCTCATCCTTCTTCTCCTCAAAGTTAGTCACAGTAGCTCTCTATGGCATAACATGCTCGGGCTCGAGGTATGAATACAAATAATAATACCAATGTGACCCTGATCATAAGATGATCCCCCCCTCTTTTCTAACAGCTGTTTTTGGAAAAATAATGTTACTTTTTGAATATAACTTACATCATAGTATAATTACATACCCACACACTCTCTTACCAGGCTCTTTGAAGCGGTCAAAAACTATTTTCTCTGGCAGTTAGCATTTATAAGACTGGTTGGTTGTCTTTTTGAGCTCTTTATCATCTGTGACAGTGGTATTTGACAGCTTGACATATTCCATTTCTGCAGTAGAGATGACGGAAGACGCTTTGGGCTTGTTTTCACTCGTCATGAATTATTTCCTCTGTGGCAGAAAAACATGTTACACAAACCTTCAGAAACTCCTGCAGGTTAAACTGGACTAACAAAACACTTTTAGTGCTGAATGACATTAACATACTCACTATAAAGACTTTAAGACACACGCTAGCCTAGCAATATTAATGCTACAAACAACTCATAATGCAACACTCCGTGTAGAAGTCAGTTTTACACCAGTACTTTATCCATTCAAAAAGAATATCTGATGTTGTGAACATGTAATTGTCAAGCTGTTAGCGGAGTGCGTATGCAAATTAACCTATAGACCAACCTGCGTAACTGGTCAAAAATATTCTTGGTGGTTAACCGATTAACAGTTAACCATTGACATCCCTAGTTTGAAACATATACTGTATAAGAGTTCATCAATCTACAAATGAGGCGAGCACTTGATTGGGATGTAATTGGCTTATACAGTGATGGACAGTATGCGTCCCTACACTGAGCTCCGTCTGCAGAATCTGCACTTGGAGTGTCATACAGTTGGCCTGTGTCTCATGTACCTTTGACCTCCTGGGTGCTGCCTTACTAGGGACCTTTTGTTAAAGTCATACTGAAATTAAATTGCAGAAATCAACAGCATGAATCTCTGCTCTGTAATTCCCTTGTCTTGTGTTCTTTGAGAAAAGAATCAGGAACCAAAATGGAAAAGATTTTATTTTGTTTCCCCCTAGTTTTGCGTCAGTCCATCTACGTTGATGGAGACAGCCAATCAAATCCTTACATAAGGCAGCTTTCTGTAAGAAGCAGAGCAGACGACCAACAGACAGCATCCTGCTACACAACAACAACCCACATTAGCTTTCCTGCAAAAGCATCCTTATTATTTAACTTATAAAAGTGAGCACGTGTCTTTCTTCTGAACCTTAGCTTGTTGAACCAGACATTCACCAGGGAAAAGTAAAATGTTTAATCGGTTTGCAGGCTAGATAGCTAATTAGCTGCTCAGCTGCAGGACATTAAAGAGCATGTAAACATACCGACAAATGTAACTTTGGTCCGGTTAGATGGTGGTGTGGTCTGCCCATGACAATTATTCTATAAATATATCATTTAATTGATTAATTACATAACACGTAATTATTGTTATACAACTGGGATGTACTGACAAAAATCTGATTTAAATGGCTATAAATTCATGTTCTTAATACATAATCATCCCTGCTGGTCTTCAGTCATTCTTTGACTGGTATGACTGTGAAAAGGGTATTGAATAGCATTTCATGTGGTATTAAAAATGTCTCTAAAAAGTCAAACATTTTATTTGGTGACCATCATTTATATTAACATTGTATCTGAGGTTTAAACAGCAGTTACTATTGATTCCATTGGTGACACAGAGTCACTGCAAAAAATGAAGTGAAGGAGGAAGTAATGTACTTAGTAAGTTCTTGGCAAAGAGATAATTTTGGAACATACTGAGTTTATAAATCAACATTGCTATGTACTGCAGTGGCCTTTTTGATATTCCCACTGAGGAGTGCCAAAGTATAGAAATTTCTATATTCTGTGCATAATGGCTGTCATGAATAATAGAGGCCGTCACAGGCCTCTTTTATATAAATTACTGGCAACACATCATAAATATAGGTGTGTTAGCAAATACCCTAACAGCAATTAAGAGAATCCCAGCAAACAGTGGGTGAGAGGTAGGATACTGTCTATTCAACATAAAACACATAAAGACAGACAAAGACAGACAAGATATTCAGTCACACAATTACAGGAAATTTTGAGTCTCCAATCTATCTAACCTGCATGTCTTTGTACTGTGGAAAACCACACTAGCACATGAAGAACATGCAAAATCCTCACAGAAAAGCCCCAGCAAACTGGAACTTTCAAACCCAGGACTTTCCTCCTGTGAGGCCATAGTGCAAATCACTGAGCCACTGTGCTGCCCAACCTGAGAATTAAATCATGTTAACTTACAGTCTAGTGAACACCATTACAAATACTTTTCCACTGTATGGACTATGGGCTATAGAAAGAAAACTTTTGTGATACTGCGGTACTCTTTCAGACTGGGCAGCCAAAACACTTATTTGTAGGCGTGCCAGTGTGGCTCATTTTAATTTTACAATGGCGCATTTCCAATTTTGTTTTCATTCACGACCAAAATGGATGCCCTTTTTAGCCTCACTTGGGGTAATTTGTTAAATTGTCTCTAACAGAGAAGATGGTAAACAGTGCCACCAAACAGTAACAGAGGGTGTGATTGTACAGAGAGCTGTCAAGGGAATAGGCTGACCTTATGTTGCTGCTCAGAATAGAGTCAAAGGGGTGGCTCACATCGTTAGTGTTATCACAACAGAAGTGTTTCTCCATCATGGATATTTATTTTAGGGGACTCTACAGGGGCACTGACAGCCCAAACCTGACTCCCTTGAGTGTCCTTTTAGAAAGATTTATAGAAACTGCTCTTTTTGAACAAGTTGGGGATATGAGGCTTTAAAAGCGATGGTGGTCCTATTAAGACCGGATTGTTTATACACAGTACTCACAACATTGGTTAAGATTTATCTAATTTGCTTTTTGGGTAGGTAAACAGGATTCTGTAACTGTTGATTAAAGCGTGGAAACCAATGGGGACGAGCTACTTGTATCTCAGTGAACGTGCCCCAGAATGAAAATAGGTCACAGGCTCCAGTATGGCACACAGTGTCTGATGTCACTGTGCCAGTGTGGAACATGGTTGATGATCAGGATCATGAAGCTTGTTATTGTAGTTCATTGCTCTTTCTCTGTTACACGTAATGGAGTTTCAGAGTACTTCGGAAAGATCTCACAGGTGTTTTTATCACCCATCAAACACAGACACACATGAACAAAATGAGGGTGGGAAAGGGAGAAGAATAAAATGCGTCCTAGGTAATTGGACACGTGGGTCTGATGATGCTTTGTGACTTTATTTTTCTCTCTTTGTCTGTCTCTTATCCTCTCTCCCTCTCTGTTGGTTGCCTAGAGACCTGCAGTAGGATGCACTGAAATGGCAGGAAAAGGTCAGGCAAACCTTTGAGAAGTTAGTCATCTACAGTGTGGAGGTGTTGGTGGGATTGCAGTGGATAGGGCAGAATGGAAAGGTTCTCTTAAGCACTCCACCGCTGCGTTTTTTTGTTCTTAACCATTTGACGTTTGCTTTTGGTTGGACAGATGTTACAAGTTGTGATGCCATCAAGTAGAAGTATTAAAAACAACATAATTGGATTATTGGTATTTGTCAGTTGTTTTTGTCCCACAGTAATTTACTTAAACTCACCCTTGACCCTTGACCTTAAGCAAAGAAAGACATGAAGATAAACACAGGGAGATCTGGGCTGTGTTTTGGTTTTTTCAGCTGCTGATGTAACAGCTTGGCAGTTTGTTGTTTTGCGCAATATGGTTGTACAACAGTGAAGTTTAGAATATCGTGCATAACACTTTCCAGCTCTTTAGCATTGTTTTGAAACCATTCTATGCTGAAATAGTCTAATTTGTGTCTGTTGAGTAACCAAACAAAATGACCAACTTTTGCTTCATTCTCTGTCTCTGCAGGTATGGCCTCACAAGTCTTGGTCTACCCACCACACATTTATCAAACCCAGACAAGTGCCTTTAGCAGTGTGAAGAAACTCAAAGTTGAGCCCAGCAGCTGTGTGTACCATGAGAGGGCACACCCGCGGACTTATCTGAACAGCAGAACCCTTGGCATTGTGCACCCAACGAAACAAGCCCACTCGTTTGTGAACCGAGACTTGGCAGTGGGCGTGAAAGTGCGTGGAGGACAAGAGTACGCGGTGCAGACGGTGGTGGTGCGTGGCGTACAGAGACAACAGCCCGGTAAAAGAGGAGGAGGAGGAGGAGGAGGAGGAGGAGGAGGACCAGGCCCAGCTGCGGCCCAGCAGCGGCAGGACGCAGGGGTTGTCCACTTGCAGGGCAAGGAGCAGCAGCAGACAGACAAAGCAAGTGGGGGCAGCAGTGGAGCAACAGGGGCAGGAGGAGGGGGAAGGGGAGAGGGCTGCAGTGGAGGAGGTGAGGGAGGTGGAGAGGAGGAGGGTGACAGAGAAGAGAACTGTGGAGGTTTGAACTCAGCTGACAGCTCTCAGCGATGTGGGCTGAAACGTAAAAGTGAGGAGCTGGATAATCGAGGGAGCACCATGCAGATTGTGGAGGAACTGTCAATGTTGCCTGCCATGTTGCAAACGACGAATGTGGGGAACGCAGCCGTGACTGCACCTGCGGCCGTGGGGGCTGGAGGAGGCCCCTCCAAACAGGGTGCAGGGCCTGTGGGTGTAGGTGCAGCAGGGGGGACGGGAGGAGGGGATGGGGACTATCAGGTAGTACAGCATGAAGTCCTGTGTTCCATGAAGAATACTTATGAAGTGCTGGATTTCTTGGGACGTGGCACATTTGGCCAGGTTGTAAAGTGCTGGAAGAGAGGCACAGGTGAGGTAGTGGCTGTGAAGATCCTGAAGAACCACCCTTCATATGCACGGCAGGGTCAAATTGAAGTCGGCATCCTTGCTCGTCTGAGTGGGGAGAATGCAGATGAGCACAACCTGGTGCGAGCCTTTGAATGCTTCCAGCACCGCAGCCACACCTGCCTGGTGTTTGAGATGCTTGAGCAGAACCTGTATGATTTCCTGAAGCAGAATAAGTTCAGCCCGCTGCCCCTGAAAGTGATCAGACCTGTGCTACAGCAGGTAGCCACAGCTCTGAAAAAGCTGAAGAGCATGGGTCTGATTCATGCAGACCTCAAACCGGAGAACATTATGCTGGTGGACCCAGTGAGGCAACCCTACAGGGTGAAGGTGATAGACTTTGGCTCAGCCAGCCACGTGTCCAAAGCAGTGTGCTCCACGTACCTCCAGTCTCGGTACTACAGGTGAGAACAAAACATATTTTTGACAGTTTTTAACAAAGCAGATTTCAGTTTGGTGCATTTAAAACTAGTTTCCGTGTCTGTTGGAGTCCAGACTATCATAGTCAGGTTAAAAATGTACTTCCTTTAGCAAAACAAGGAAATGTCTCCCATACTGCACAACATCCTGCCTACTTTGAGGCCACATACCACTGACTCTGAAAAAAATGTGACCCTGCAGTGTTTACGA
The DNA here is from genome assembly GCF_963924715.1 of Thunnus thynnus. NCBI lineage: Eukaryota > Metazoa > Chordata > Actinopteri > Scombriformes > Scombridae > Thunnus > Thunnus thynnus. Next base: position 22,888,326 of record NC_089517.1, on the reverse strand, counting down.
GCAGACGACAGACTGAATTTTCATGTCCCTACTTCCTGGGAAAGAAAACTGTGTTCTGGTAAAATACTTAAAAACAATAAGAAAGAATAAATGTTTGATTGACTTTGTGAACATTTCTGGTATTGTTTGCATTCAGGGTGAAGCAGCATTGGCCTTGTGAGTTCAAAGGATTTATAGAGATTATATTATGGTAGAAAGAAACGAATAGACAAATATTTGAAGACTGCCAGTAGTACATTGTGTGGGCAGTTAAGATTACATCAAGAAAGTTTGTTAGAGAAATTACTGAAATCCAGACCTAACATGAGTATGCTGTTACAGGCTCTGGGGTGTGACATGGCAGCGGATACAATATCAAATGTTTATGTTAGAAGAACACTAAGTATTTTTGACTGTAATAAGAAAACCAGTGGGAAAATTGCCTTTGGCATAAAGTAATGACTGAGTTATTTGGTTTGATAAGTGAAACAACCCTGAAATGGTATCAGTTGTTGCGTAAGGGCTGTTATACTAGAAAAGAACTAGTTCGTTATCTGACCATGTCGGAGATCAAAAGTGTTTATAACTGCTCTGAGCGACCACATTCAAAGGCGGGGTGAACAGGTGGCTATCATAGAGAGGGGTGAGATGGGATATTGTTTAGACACTATCAGACAGTTTCAGACACTCTCCTGGAAGGCATTTATAGTGTTGCAAGAAATGTGATAGATATATAGTAGTAGTGTAAAGAGAGCTTAGGAGAGAAGTTCAGACCCAACTGGCCAATCACTGCGTGAAATGGGGGCGAGTGTCAGATTGTACAAACACAATCGTGAGGAAGTTGTAAAACTGCTTTCTGCTTCCATACATGGTGACATGATTAAGTTATAGTGCTATGACTAAAAGCTGTCCACCTGGTTTCACCAAATAAAGCCATGATTTCCATGTTTCAATTGACTTTAAACTAGTCAACCTTTGTGTGCTTTTTAGCCACTCAGAGCTTGACATTGTTAATTCTAGCAACTAGGATTTTGATCTCAAAAATATGCTAGGTGAGTAAGTGACATGACTCATGGTTAAACATTAAAACTTGAATTGGCAGCTGTTGTACACTCAGTTCATCAGAAGTAGTGATTCACCCAAGTCTTATCATATCAGCTACATCATTATACCCTCCTTGGACTTTCCTAAGCACAAGTCATGAACTTGCAACGTTCAATATTTGCATAACGTACGTACATACAGTTAGGATCCCGGAATTGTTCTGTCCCTCTGCTAGTGACCTGCATCTGTGAGGACACAGTGGAAATACATGTCATTGTCTATCATGCCACTCCACAGCTGAAGTGTGCCACGTTGAACTAATGGAAAAAGGGCATATTCACCCAAATCTAGCATCTGTCTAAATAACACAGTCTGCACTGGCTGCATTTCAGCCAGCCATATGAGGTGACATATGAGGTTCCTTTTTAACGAATGCACCTGTTTACACTAATGTTTCGTGCTCCACTTTCATTTTCCAGTTCAAGTCTGTATTTTTATTCATTTCCACATGCAAGTAAGTGATTATGTGCATAGCTGTGAGCTCTGTTCAATGTCCTGGAAATAGAATGTTAGGATATTGTTTACTATTATTTTTATTACTGTGGTGAGTATACAACACATGCATTTGTTTTGGGTGGTTGTATATGTGTTGCTCAATGTGTCTTAACCCAAACAGTCGGCACAGTAGAAATGGACATAACAGGTTTAAAAACTGACCACAGAATGATTAAATAAACAACGGAAATGCAAAACAAAATACAAGTAAATCTTGTTTGGTTAATGTTCTGGGGCACCCAAGGCAAATGAGTATTGCCTTGATATTCTTTGAAATGTAGCCCAAACAGATGCAATGCATAAATAATAAATACACAGTGCAATAGAACAGCTGTCAGATATCAGATAATCATAAAAATTTCTGGCAAGCAAGACAGACATGTTTGTCTTTTGAAGTTTTAGTGCGTTGTTTTGGAGAAACGACGCTACTGGCGACACTAGGATGTCTGACTCACGCTTGTGGCACTGGTCCATACTAGCAGGCAATGTTTGCCATGAGAGGGAGGTCCCCTTGTTTTCTCTTTACCATGCCAGTGACTCTCCCCTTGCACCAGTAGCAAAGGGATTTTTTTGTTCATTTTTTTTTTTTTTTTTTATCCTCCTCCACTCTCATACCTCGCTATGCCCCATGACAAGTTTTACACCCTCGAGTCAGTTAAATTTCCATGTAATGTGATGTGATCATTTCCATGTGGTCATCTTGATATAACAAGTTAAGAACATGTCATAGTGTCATCACCAGAGATTTCTTTTTTTTTTTCTTTTAAATATTTCTGGTAAAAGTGGTATCACCCTCTTCCTCTTGATTTCAATACTCCACCCTCAGACTATGTCAGTGAAATTGCAGCTGGTTTGAGTCATGCTCTTGTGGCTCCTACAAGGAGACATCCTGCCATTCTAGTTTTGGCATGTATCCTGTTTGATTTTGCTGTATAACACATTTAATGCTGCTGTGTAACTCAGAAAATGTCAAACAATATTATGCACTCAATTTATACAGCGCTTGAGCAAATGAAAAGGGGTTTTGGCTTGCTTAATAATGCAATCTGAATCACAAGAAGATTGGAAAAGAAATTAGATCCAGACTTGGATAATTTCAGGAATAGTTATTGCTCAGACAGAGCATCTCAAACATGAGAAGATCAGAAAACAGTAATGTACCTATTTTTGATCAATAGAAGGAAAACAGCCAGGACATAATAGATAGGTAACTGCTAAGTTTGTGTGAACCATGAACCTTCAACATGTTCTGTGCTGTCCCTGTCCTATGCAAACACAAGCAGATTACGTTTTTCTGAGCACAGTTGCTTACAGTTGTTTGGCATGATATGTTAGGAATATGTGACCAAGTGGAGATCTACTCAAATGCTGAAGTCAGTTGATTTTGTGAAACACATTGTCTCTGGTTTTTTTGTCTTGAGATTTGGGTTCTGAGGCTGGGAAGAATAGAGCAGGATCCATGACCCACATTTAGGACAGCGCTATCTGTTTTAGTGAAAGGCATTTACATGACATTTGAATATTTCTCACTGTCTGCACACTGAACCAGTGAAGCGGTTTGCTCCGCAGGGAATTAAAATACTGTCAATGCAAATAGATGATTTGATGTCTGTCTCGATTTGCATTAACTGTAGATTGTTCTCTGATTAAAGAAGACTACACTTGGTTTGACCCATTCCTTGACTGTAGTGATGTGGGAACGGTGGAAAAACACTTGTCAATGACAATTCTCTTTTCATCCCACGCCTTCATCAAGCTTTTCTGTGAATATTGTATTGTTGCGAATGCACTTTGTTTTAGGAAGTTGCTCAAAATAGAACTGTCGTGCTTTGTTGTACTTTTGAGGGGGAGGAAGTGAACAGTGCAGCTGCTTCAACTGTTTGTCAGCTGTCAAACTTTGGTGACTAGCGTACATGCCGTTGTGCTGCTGTATTTTGATACAATATACATCACTACTGTTGCTGACTTGAGAGAGGAATGCAGAATGACAATAGGGGCTTGTCTGGGTACAATTCATTTTGCAGCAGTATTCATTTGAATTGTGTCAGGAATGGAGTAAAAGTTGTATGTCTACTGTTCCTCGCATGTTCATGGGCTAATACTGAATTACGTAATGTTATAACTGAACATTTTGATTTGTTTTTGATGTGATTCTTGCGTCAAGACACAGTTCTTTTGATTAAAAAAAAACCCCTCATCAAAACTGTGCCTGCTTCATCAAAAAATGTGCATCTCTGTACTTTGTTCCCCCTCACAGACAGGAGTGTGCAAAGCATACTTTGAAGGAACAGCGTTGCTGAGGCTGAGAGTGAAGGGTTGCTTAAAATAGCTCATGGGACGCTGGCCAGTGTGCTTTGACTTCTATAGATGGTGAAGCACATAGGCAGCCAGAATGAAATAGGGACAGCTTGAAATACTAGAGAGCTCTCACTTCATTCATTCAAGGTCAACCAGCTCTAACGTCAGCTGTTTTGATTTTTCTATGTCCGTTTGTGTTTGTGTTTGTTTGGTTATGTATGCAGCTCTAAATATTCATTGGCCAGTAATCCATAGTGGCTGTTGGATACCTCAATTCAGTCAGTCACTCAAGCCATTATGTTTGACAGATGGACCAGCCACTTCCAAAATTTACAAGCATTTGGCCAGTGGCCCTTGGTAATCTGCCATCCTGGTTTGCACAGTCAGCTTAGTTGGAGGTCTCTGAGCTCAATTTTCTAGATGTGGTCATTTTTATACAGTTTATATCTTCAAATGAAATCTAAACCTTAATCTTAATTTCATTTTATTAAGCATCTGGTTTAATGCTTGTCTTTTTGCAAATGTTCAAATCAGGTGTTTTCTTAGTGAGCATTAATAGGTATTTTCCTGTCGATTACCATACCAACAAGAAGAAATGCCATTCTCTGCCAGGACCTTGTCCTTAAAAAATCATGTTCATGTGTTTTCATTGAAAAACACATGAAGCATTGGTCTTATGCTTGGTCTGAGCCATCTAAGCATTTTTTTGTGCTTAGACCGGCTGAGACTGATGTGACCCTCACTGTCCACTGTACCTATTGTGATGTGAGCAAATCAAATCAAAGCGGCTTACTTCTATTTCGCGCTGTCTACACAATGTCTGTTTATGTTTTTGCCACAAGAAACTTCTGTGTTACACGTTGTTAGAGATGTGGCAACACATTCCCACCAAAAAGAAAACATGAAGATGAAGAGAAAGACGAAGAGAAAAGCCCTGAATTCCTGGCTAAAATACGAAGCTCAAAACCACAGTATGTCCTGCAGTGTTTGACACCAACAAAAGACAAATAAAGAAACAATTAACTTGTCATAGGCACAACAATAATGAAACTTGAAAACATCAAGGAAATTGGAAATATTGAAAAAGCTCAGAATAAAAGTTGTAAATCCAAAGTTATCTATTCATTGTCTCTTTAAAGTGATGCTAAAGTGAGAGAGTTTGCATACTAAAAACTTGAGGTAATTATTTTTAGTCAGATAATGCATGATGCAGTTTTATGGCTGGTAAAAATATTTTTACCAGTAAATTTTCTCAGTTTAACTGCCTTTGGCAGATGAGCTAAAAAGTTAATTTTGAACCCTGCTTCGCAATGGAACAATTCAGCATAGATGGGATCCAAAGGTATACTCCAGATCGTCCACTGTGGACCAGTATATCTATGTAAACCATGAGCTGTGGTTCATTCTCCCGTCCACTCATGTACTAGTGGATTAACATTTCCCTGAAAAGTAGGTCTGGCATTTCTACAGAACGAGCAAGTAATCTCCCAGACAGTCTTAAAAAATGTTTTGTGTATGTGGGAACCTGTGAACACACAAGCATTTCCCCTTTTTATGAACTGTTTCCATATCTGGGTTAGTGGGTAATGAGTTTTTCTGGGTATTTACTATATATGGCCAAAGTAGCTTACATTTGTTTACTATCTGTCAGTTAGCAACCACCTAGACTATGCATTGAGGCTAGTTTTTATTAACATGATATTATCATTTGGCTCTCAGTCTACTTTGATGCTATGTCAAATTAGTATTTACTTCACTACTTGGATATGAAAAGGAAGTAACCCTTATCAAACTTGTGCCCACATGCTGCAGGCTCATTTCTGATCAACTCAATCCAACTCTTTGTTTCTTATATACAAATATTAATTGCCAGTCAGTGTCACATGCCCAGCACCAGGACGCTCTGACAAAACTGGTTCATTTTTCCACCAACAAATGACTTTTTTGGTGTTATGGTCACATAACTTTTAATACAATGTCATGTCGTTACTCGTGTGAATAACAACCACTGCTGTATTTACCAGAGTAGTTAAGGAATATATTTTATGATCTGGCTTAAATGCTTGCAAACTTCAGATCTTTAAATCATAGCGGGCAGCTGCAGTTCAGAACATAGTGTGCTTTGTTACTACTATTTCATAGTACTTGCCTTTCTGGCGTGCCTGTCTAAGTTGGTAGCTTAACAAACAGTTTAAACATAATGACAGAGGAAATGAAAACTGCAGAAAGTGCTTTAAATTCAAAGATCAGCTTTGAATTCCAGAAAGTCTGTGGGCCTTTGTTGTTCTTTTCATAAATTAATGGCTTTGGGGTGAAATGTCCAAGGAGTACTCATGAGACGTCACCTTGAAAATGGCATCCTTCATGACTAAGGCCATGCATCTGGCAACTACAAGCAAAGGCCTTGTTATGAAGGTCAGAGACTTGTTTGGTTTACAGTGTATTCTGGTAAATATAAGGGTCAACAGAGATTTTGCTTGCCTAATAAGCTGCTTAGTTGTTAGAGTAGCTGTATGTAGCTTTGTTCTTGTATCGTCAGCAAAATATATTCCCTTTCATAAAATTACTTGAACCTGATACCTTTAAATCATTTATGACATCTGTCTGGGAATTTCCCTATAGGTATACAAGTATTGTATTTGTTTTTTTTTATTTCTAAAACCACCCCATGTGTGTTATAATTACCCTCAGGCAAGGGTTGTTGTTATGTTGTACAGATGCAGTGATTGTAGCTGAATTCAAAATATTTTGAAACAGAAAAAAGCTGTAGAGATTAAGCCCAGTCCACCTGATCTAGGGGAAAAAAGCTTTCTTTAAAACTGGCTCCATGTCAGCTCAGTGAATGGATTACATCTGTAAAACGTGTCTAAAGCCTTGTATCCTTAATCTAAGGTCTAGGGTCAGGGTGCAAGTGCTACCTCTGCCTTGGCTACACTGCCTCTGTGTTCCACTGAATAATGCAGAATGCTCTGAGAGTTTGTGGAATTACTGTTCCTGGAAGAGATGCACAGTAAGGCTCCATTCTTCCATCATGGAGTCACCATGTTGTCAGTTTGCCTTTGTGGCTGAGCTTATGCCAACTGCAGTGTAGCCAAAATGAGTTTATTTAACAGAACAAGCTTACTGAAAGGCCTGTGTAAGCATGCAATGACAATGACCCCTCTTCCCTATGTGTAGCCACCCTTATTTGCTGTTCTCTGGTTGGGTGCCACTTTGCACTTCGTCCCTCCCTGTGAGGACAGAGCAGGGAGGATCAGAGAACTATTTCTGGAGTGTGAGATAATGGCCATGAATAAGAAATACAGATGGAGATAATTTCTCTGCTCTGCCGTGGCTTGCAAAGAATAAGACTCATGTGTCTGCACAGGTTTTTATTTTCAGTAAGTGAGATAAAAATAAAACTGACGAAATAATGGTCGCAAGACCTACATATCCAAGGAACACTGACATTTTGGGGAAATATGCTTGTTTTCTGTCTTACCAACAGAGCTAAAGATCAATATCAATCCCATCTCTGTGCAGTACATAGTAAAGTTTAGAAATAGGTGTGGGGTGTATTTAGCTTAGCTTAGCATAAATACTGGAAGTAGTTTGCTTCCAGCTAGGGCTGGGCGATACTTGGAATTCATTTGATGAATTCAAATGTTTGCCTTTGCATGATGTAAAAGGTTTACATCCTGAAAATTGAGATATTACAATGTGCAAAAAAGGTTACTTTCAGTTAAAACTAAGGTAGATGGTAGCTGGTTACATAAGCTTCTTTTATGTCATGACAATCCAGTAAACTGTGACGATATACTACATGCATACCTGCTGCAACTTAAGGGACTGTTGTGACTCCAGGTTTTTCCTGACTCCAGGTGGCTGGGTGGCTCTGGCTATCTCATAGTGAATTTAAAAGTTGCATCTACAAGACATCTTGGTTTGTGTTGTTGATGCATTGTCTGGATTTGAGAGGTGAAGCCACAGGAGTCGACGGAACAGTGTGCATCTTATTTACATATTTTAATTAAATGTTAGCCAATAGAGCCATTAGTCTTTTCCTCAAAAGCAACTGGGGACACTGTAGAACTCAGCAGAAGCATTTAACTTCAAAAAATAGTAAATATTCACAATGGAACTTTAAATAACAAAAGACATAAAAAATACAACCTAAATCAAGGAACTGTGTTTGAATGTTTGGCCATGCCCTATAACCTTTCAAAAGACATCAGCATGGTAGATGTTCACAGGAAGGAGTCAATTTCTTCCGAACCTCAAGGTGAACCATTTAGCGCACATGTGCCCTGTATGTTTTGGAATCCAACCACGCATCATGTTTGTGTTGGTTCTACTAACATAACATTGCCTTGTGCCTCAGCCTCTTTGTGAAAGAGAGACGGACAAACATAGAGGGAGGAAAAGAAGAGGTGGATGGAAGAATGGAGGCAGCTGTTTGAGGTGAAGAAGCATGCTGTTGAACTTAGTGACCAGGGAAAGACTTGTTTTCATTGGTCAAAGCCTATCCACAAAAGAGCTATAAAAAGGGCAATCAAATTTTACCGTTGATCAGCCTGTTTGGGTTTTATTTTGTGATTGTTGCTGAATAACATACCTGCAGTGTGGGCGAGTTATACTTGGCACAGTGGTGAGCTCGTGCTGGGCCTGCTGTTACTGCTGTACTCAGCATTGTGCATCGGGGTTTGTTAGTGATGTTTTCCATTAAAGACAATACAGCAGCCTATGCAGAGTTTATTATTCTCAATTAAGCCTTGTTCTGTAGAGCCCTCACCAAAACCAAAACTTACATGTTGCGTTGTGTCTGCCTAAATCCATGAAAAAAAATCATTAAAACCACGTTGATTGACTTGCTATATCCAATCTAATGAGCTTGTCTAAAATTCCATGATATACAGTGATAAAGAAGACAGCCGTGAATTGGGGAATGTTTTGAAAAGAAGGTCTGACAACACTGCTAGCAGGTGCAGAAACTCTTTGAAGATCTTTCTTCCCCTCTGCTGCTTCTGAAGGTGTCTCTCACCGCTAACACATGAGGCTGGAAACCTTTGAACACTGTGATACTGTAGACAACTCATATATCACTCATACTCGTTCATTTTCAACCTTTGAGCAGCACAATAGTATCAGTCAGCTGCCCTGATATGACTCTTTGGTCTTGTTACTGAGGAAAAACATGTTCAGTATATGTTCAAAGATATGGTATATAGTTGATTGCTGCACTGTAAAAGATTGGAAGCAGATTGACTGTATTAAATAGATGGTTAAAGTATACAGATGTTATGTATGTGTGTTTGTTTATATCTTAAATATCATGAATGTCAGGGAGAAGTCCATAATAAACCTGATAATTGGCATGTATAGGTTCAATTTCAAAGTAAGCTAACATGTTCAAAAATGAATACATCGAATTAAAATGCAATTTACAGTAATTTTTTAAATCATTTTTGTTATTATTTTCAAATAATCATACATGTACCAGATGTAATTACTTTTGATACATATGGTGGTATTCAGTATCTTATGTGTTTAGCATTTTCACAAAACTTCAGTTGATTTTGGATGAATCACTGCCTGTTTAGGTGCAGCTGAGCGGCATCAGGCAAGTGTATATGATGTGTGCAGTTTTAGTCTGTTTGTTTAACTTTTCTACCAATATTTCATGATACAATTTGTCTAAAAGTATATAGTACCAGTCAAAAATTTGAACACGCCTTCCTATAAGATGTGTCCAAACTTTTGACTGGTGCTGTATGTGTGCAGGTACTGACAAGGTGCTTTGTGGTTTTTTTTTCTGTCTACTTATTCCTGTTAAGTGCTGACCGCACACAAAGCTGGAACCTTTTCTCAACATGCACTGGGCAAAAAGCAGTGAACCAGCCCATCACATTGTTGATCTTTTTTCATGTACCTGTCCGTTTCCTTTGGGACTCTGACACGTGGCACAGAGCAGTCACGGGGCTTCTGCTCCTCTAGCATTTAGTGGCCCCTCAGCTTGAACGTCATATCCTCGGGATGGAAAATAGATTTGGTTTCACAGGAGGGCGGTGAGGCTTGAGTTGCGTTGATTAGGACAGAGCTGTGCAACCATGGCAACATCCACTCATCACCCCCAAACCAAAGGAGAGAGACCTGCTGTTTTCTGTTTGGCTCTCTTTTCACTCTGTGATTTTTTTTTTTACATGTTGCATTGCTATTTTGCATTAAGCAGGGAAAGGTAAGAACAAAAACCATATAAAGAAAACAACACTGTTCAGCTGTCTTCTGTGCACCCAGAAGCACTTTACATCATCTTTGGTGGATTCTGACAAAACAATAAAAAAAAAAGAGGAAGAGCTAGCTATACATAAAATCACTCCTGAATGTTCTGTCTCAATCTGTCTTGGTTATATTTCAGGTTTTGATTTCTGTGACTACCTAAGCCACCTGCTTTTATGGGCGTCATTATTTTGCTTGATGTATTTCTTTCAGGCTGTATGATTTTTAGAAACATGTTGAGGATGTTTCATGTGCTGTAAAAGATGAAATGGTACACCCCTCAGTCAGCCCCCATCATACTGACATATTGTATATCACATGGATATGAATACTGTAACCCTGAGAAGGCCATTTAATACTGGATTCTTTTGTGCCATAGTCCCTAGTTAGGAGGCTCATTTTGACTTTAAGAAATAAGGAGGGACTATTTAGGCCTGTATAGAAGCTCTTAAATTGAATGAGCAGACAGGGTGTCGTACTCAAAAGTTGAAAAGGACACGTAGCTATTGTTGGCCCTGTGGATTGGTTGTTGCCAGGGGGGGCATGGCAAGACAGTTTTCGGTTACAAGGCAGCCTCTAACTACTGGACCAACCAAATGATGCCTTGTATTGCTGCTCAAATTATACTGATCAGCCTTACTGTGGATTCTTATATTAGCTGTGTGTCCCAATGAATGCTTAGGGTGTGTTGATATGTGGATTCCCTCTCCTCACTGCTCCAGGGAAAACCTGTCCCTTATAAATAGGACATGCCTGTGAGACTGAAATGGTTGGCATATCTGCGTGGTTGATTTTCTGCTGCTATGTTGCCTACTGTACCAGCTGCTGTGTGCATTTGTTTTGACCATGTGATAAAATTGTCTAAAACTTATTTTAGCAGGACTTACGTTTGCTGTTGCTATCCGCATGTAGTTTCTGTCCCACACCATTCAATGTTATGTGGCTCCTAAGATGTCACAGAGTAGTTATTTGTTCTGTAGATACATTCAGTATGAAAAGCGAAGGATTGCCTTAGTTGGTATGACAAGCTTCCTTAACCAATAAGCTTAGGATGTCACTTCTCTTGAAATCCCACCCCTGGTCTTTCTTTAGATTATTTCAGTCCTCCGCATTCTCTCATGTTGTTAAATAGTTTGTTGGGTGTGTATCTCGTGTATATGCTGAGCGGAAGTGAAATGATATCTCTTAGACACTTGGGTCCTCTCTGACTTCATTTTAGTGCTGAGTTATTCTGAGCATTGCTGTCATCAAGGAAGGCAATAAAGACATATTTACTATTGCAATAACTTTCACATTATCTCAATATATTTATATTGATACACAGTAATATCAACAATAATGTTTATTTATCCCTCAGGGCCAGTTGCTGTATAATATAAGTGATGTAAGGAATGGAAAAGTCTTAACATACATCACTCATCATTTTAGTCAATTCACAGGATGATTATTTTTCCAGCCTGATCTGATTATCACTCTCAAGACATTCATCTTCAAAGGCAGCGTCTTGACTTGTCTAATAGGTGTTTACTGTTAGTCTGTGTGCTAGATACTCATTGTGTCTTATTTTAGTGAGCTTTGAGGCCACTTGTATCAGAGAAAAGAGCACAGGCTGCTTCATGCTATCAGTGCACTGTCACAGTTTATAGGCTTTGTGGTGTGTCCTAAACACTGAGTTCTTGACAGTTGTCAGCGTGTCTTACCTATATTGGTGCTGACAGGCCTGCGTCACCACCAGCCACTCCTGTGACGTGGTATTATGGTGCTACCATGGAGTTAGATGCAGCAACACTGAGACAGCACGTACATGGAGAAGTAGTGACTGTGCTGCTTATTTTCTATGAGCCTAGAGGAGATACAACAGCCTGTCAAAGCTCTGATCCCAGCCTGGCTGACCTGCTAACCCACTGGCTCAGCCTGCTGACGCTCGGCTACTCTAGAGCACGAACAACACCGGCTTGCAAGTCACTTGGCACTGTTACACATGTACCATGCAAACCCGCCTGACTGGCCAGCATCAGGAATTCCATGACATTGCTAATTATGTGCATTCATTTCCTACAGACAGCACTTGCCTAAAAAGCAAAAAAGCAGCAGTGAAATTGAGAAAAAATCGTTATAAATTGCATTTGGTGCATGAATTGACTGTATAGCTTCTAATAATATGTATAAATATCAATGTTGCAGTTAAATCTGAACAATTTGAGCCCTGCAACACAAGAAACTATTTTTTTTCTAAAGTTGAGCAGGTTAGGAGTAGTAGCAGTACTAATCTATTTTCCAAAGAAATTAGTGTTTAGTGGATGATTTATGACACTGTAGTGTTTGTTTGTGCAGTCTGTGTTTCCTTTCGTAAAGATGGCATAAAAAATATTTATTTGACCATTATTGTATGAGATGTTCTTTCTAAGTATATCATTGTTTGATATTTTCCAAGTAAATGTTGTTAATGTAAACTAACAGATGTGTTGTTTTTTTTTTATATCTTCCACAGGGCTCCAGAGATTATTTTGGGATTGCCGTTTTGTGAAGCCATAGACATGTGGTCACTAGGCTGTGTGATAGCTGAACTTTTTCTGGGCTGGCCACTTTACCCTGGGGCCCTGGAGTACGACCAGGTAAACAACCAGCTTCTCACCACCCACTCTTTAGCTGCTGTTGGTTCTCTACTTACAGTTTCGGGGGGAGTTTCCTCCTCTCCATCTCTCCTATGTTCCTCCTTTCACGTTCTCATGCAACTCATTCCACCATCTCCTCTTACTTCTACTTTCAGTTTCTATGACTCAGTCTCACTGTTTTCTTCTGGTGCTCATTTCGTTGGCCTTCCTTCAATTTAAGTTACACTACCTATATGTCTGTCTGGGCAGCATTACACCCTCTGTTTCCACCCAACCATTTATTTCCTGATCTCTACTTGGACCCTCATTTCTTCTTTCTTTTCTCCTTCTTTTTTCATTGTACAGCAAACTCCTTCCAATCAAGACAGCCCACAGAGTAGTGGGATCAGGGTGTTTTGTTTTTGAGTTTGCATTCAATCTAGCTTTCTATTACAGGCTTACCTTCAGGTTAATGACTCAGACATGGCTCCTGCTGTTGACATCTGTTGGATATGTGATCCATGGCTACTTAAGTCTAAATCTCCCAAAAGAGGTGTTGCAAAGAGTCAACTGGGAAGAGAACTGGGCTCAAGAAGCTCAAAAAGGCAGACAGGAACATTCAGCTGCAGAGTCTAAGACATATGGCTTGAAGCTAGGGCAAGAATGCAACATGGTCACAGTGTGTACAGTTGGAAAAATCTGTTATTTTAATCTGTGTGAGATCTAGGCCTAATGCCGTCTTAAGGGTACTGAAGGGATTTTCTGTAAGAGGAAGGCCTAGATAGGAGGGAGAGGAAACTTTTTGAGGTTTAGGGGAAGAAAAAAAGTTCTGCGTGATCAAATGCAGGAAGAAAGATGGTGATTGATTGTGTGAGTGAAGAAAGAGACAGAAGGCTCAACCGACTTACAGTAACAAATTGGTGTACAAAGTTGGTTCCTTGGTGACGTGCCTGCCATGAGGATTGTATCAGCTGGTGTCTGTGAGAGTGAGCAGAAAAGCATATTCTTGTGATTCATGGCTTATCTGTAAGGAGCTGTTGGATGCCTGCCCCTCCCAGTGGACCCCTGACAGTGTCTTCCTGAGACTAGACTGATCTGGGCTTATGTTGAGCGGCTTTCCCTGCCCCGGAGCTCTATCTACTCAAGCCTGCCAACAGAGTCTCATTCAGATCAGATCTTGCACTGTCCCATGCAGCACCCTACATTACAACACTCAGCCCTTCTGCACACTGCACTCATACCAAAGTATTTTTATGGCCCAGCATCATTTTTCACTCTCTCTAGCACCAAGACAGGAGAGATCACTCAACACCTCCGAAAGAGATTTGACTTGAACGCAGCAGCTCTAGTCTAAATATGATGAATGTCTTTTTGCAGGAGCCAGTCAGCATGTCCCAAAGCTGCTTTAGAGATATCTGGGGGGCGTCTCCTCAATTTAGTAAGGGGGCTGCTTAGAGCTGATGAGAAGGATCAGATGGGCTGATGAGGGTGGATAGGATAAAGTTGGCATAGATAAGATGAGAGAGAATGAAATAAGTAGCAAGATAACAGGTGAGAAGGAACCTGTGGAATGTATTTATCAGATAGAGATCAAAACCTACTGTGTGTAAATGAGGCTTAAATTGAATTCAAATACAGTGTAGACACTGTGGCGGTGGTTTGTGGCAGAGGGTGTGATTAATTCCTGGATAGAAAGAAAAGAATTCATTGTTTTAGATTTCAGCTTGTTGGATCTTGCATTTCTCATGTTGCTGTCTATTATTGTCTGCTGATCAAAATACCTTCAGTGAATGTTAAGCTCTGGATGTTCTCTGGGATGTCTGAACTTAACCACCCTGGCCCGTTTTAGCAGAATGGTTACGTAGTTAGTGGGAAGTACATCCTGGTGGATCCCTGGTCTAGTCTCCACGCCTTTTGAGAAATAAGCTGCTTTCATAAGACAATCACCTCTTTATGTAAATAAATGGCAATTCAACATGTATTCTCACCACAGTAATAATCAGATCAGCTGTTCCCCTCCTTATCTTTATTTTAAATTTGAATGAATGTCCAGCAAAATGCTTTAGATATAATTTGCATATAAGCAAAAAGGAATGAAAAGGAATGAACTTAACATCCTAATAGAATTATTGTGCTGTGTCTTACATAATAAAATCGGCAGCAAATTCTCTACCTAATAAATGATGAAATTGATAAGAACGTTTAATTGGAGATTGACCAGAAGAGACAGTGAGAGCATCCCCCTCACTAACAATGACCATTAATTAAGACTTAAATGGCAAAGTAAAAATCCATCATTGATGCAGACCGTGAGAGGAAAGAAAAGTCTTCTTTCTTGATATGTTTGAACTTTCTTACTCACTGCTGTTTCCCAGCAGTGGAACCACTTCCTTTCAGCACCAAATATCACATGACCAAAAATACTATAAACACTGATTCTGTGCGTGTTTTGATGGGAGCTGTTCTGTGACTGATGTGGGCCATGACCCCAGCCCCACATAGGAAAGCCAAGCCTGCCCACTGGTATGTAAGGTTCTCCATTTGGTCATGAAATTTCCCAATAGAGGGGAAAACCAGTCCGTGCATGGACACAGTACTGATGAGAAAACCTTCATGAGTATTATGTAGTATTCTTGTACTTTTCTCTCTCTCGTTATTCTCATAACGAGATGAAGCATGCACACTTAAAATGTCGTCATCATTTTTTAAAGCCTTTCAGAGAAATGGCATCAAGATCACAAACTCAGAATCAAATTTTTAGGCATTTTTATGCTCACGTGCCTATAAAACATATTTATAAGCTTGTAAATTTGTATCGCCTGAAATAGATGGCCAACAGACTTTATGTCAGTAAACAGCTAGGCAGCTGACTGCTGGTGTGAGATGTCATCCAGGGGCCACAGGGTGATCTGGCTGGGCTCACTGAGCCGCTACTACCCCCTTCTTCTCCCTTTTCTTCTTATCTTTCTGCATGGGGTCTTGTTCCATCCCACACAGCATATTGTATTTATAACTCTGACTCCTCCTCCTCCTGCCCTCTTGCTCTCCCCTCTCCTTACCTCATCCCCCAGTCACACCACCTTTTATTTCACTAGTACAGCAGGAGGCTGCTCACCCCTTTGATGTGACAAATCTCACGATTCAGCCAGCGTCTCATTATGAGTGGCTATGATTACCTAAGGCGCTGAGGTCTTGGGAATTAATCCATTCCCTATATTTTTATCTTGTTGATTTTCTTTTTTTATACCCCTTATTCCCTCCATTTGTTGTTTTCTCAGGCACTGTCTTAGTGGTGCAACCACAGAAGTCTCTGTATATAATTGCAGAGACCAAAGTAGTACTGGCCTGGCTTTTTCCCCTTTTGGCCTAGCTGGCAGCCTGGAGGAGCAATAAGAATAAGAGGATGTAGGCAGCGTCAGTGGCAGCAAAAAGGATTGGGGTTAGTGGAAGTTAGTAGCGTCAAGGTTCTAGGGGGAATTTCCTTCCCTACAAGCTGGTACAGAATGTACCCCAATGTCACAAATGTGGAAGGGAATCTTTGTACACTGGGTATGTAGGAGGGTGTGGGGACGTTATTCTGCGCTGAGATGCACTTTTCTTTGTTACAGTGAGGAATGGCATTGAAAAGCATATTTTATTGTTATCTGGACTGTCATAAAGTAAAGGCTGCCTGTGCTTCCTATCTGCTCTGCAGCAGGCCCGGGCTCGCTAGATAGTTGTTTTGTGAAGCAGTAGCTTTGCACCAGTGATCTCACTGGGTTGTGAGATCTCTGCAGAGGCACGCCTTCCAGGAAAAATAAGGGTTTTCCCGTCACAAGAATTTTCCCACCCACACACTGGCTGTGTTGTCTTTTTGTGTCTGAAGCTGTTTACATGATGTTGCTGAACTGCAGCAAAGCTACATTATAGACATGAAAGGAGGGAAATTTAGTCAGTGTACTTTTTAGAAAGTTCATTGGAATTGACAGTGTCACTAATGTCTGGCTGCATTATGAATGTCACCATGGCATGAGTGAGAAAAATGAAAGAGAGATTGTGGTTGACATAAATCAGCATTTATTGGACTGACGGACTGAGACATTCCAAAACGGAGAAATGAACAGTGAAACTGTTGTGTTAGATATTAGTGTTCCTCAAGACAAGCAAGAGGATCTCCACCATCGCACGCAAACACATATAAGCTAACGCTCAAGCATCACAGTGGCCAGAGAGAGCAACATGATCAACACATTAAAACTTCCAACTAAAACATTCACAGTGTCTGTAATGTACTATTCTGATGTGAAGCTCTTCATGTAGCTGGTGTAAAGGTGTGAAACATACATGTTTGTCTGCCTTACAGCCATTTAGATTCCTTTAATCTATAATGTTAGTCTAGTGATTTGAAACAAAGGTGCTTTGGGATGCAGTACTTTTACGCTACATTTGAAAATGTGCGTCTTCATGATCCTCACCTCTAGTTGTGGGTGATACGGCCTTGATTCAACTATAATTGTAATAATGTAATTTCAGCAGGTGTGGTCAGACTGGTACAGCCAGCTCCTATATTCAGTCTATGATTAATGGCATATTCACAGAATGGTTTAGAGAGGCAGACAAAAGCACAGGTGTGGCTCTGTGCTCTCCTTTAAAATAACTCTGGTCAGGAGTCATTAATGAAAATGGACCTGCTGTAGTGACATTAGTCAGCTCAATACTCAAGTTAAAACTAGCTTCAACTCAGTGCAGACCGTATTGGGTAAAACATGTGTCCAGCTGGAGGTTACTAAACTAACTCCAGCCTGTTGTTCCACTGGCAGTGGTGACTCTTTGCTCCCACATCCCCTCCTGTCTGTGACTGACTGCACAGTTTATACTCTTCCTAACTTGGAAAAACTCTAAATCACCACACTGTGAACATACAATGTCAGGATCGATCAATCATTGTCACCTGAGCCGAGTCAGATCCTGACGCGACTTGTCTGGCATCTGTATGCAATAGATGACGGACTATGTTGGTCTTTTTCTCTGAAAGTTCATATTATCAAACCACTTCCACACTACTGAAGTTGTTTAATTTTTGAAGCTTCTCCAGAGCAGAGCTAGTAGCAACATTACATTTGCTTTCAACCATGTGTGTTGCTGCTGCACATAATCATGATGTGAATATGTCACAATACCATGAATATTGTGATGTAACATTTTTATCACATTAAGATTGATACCAGTATTATCATGGGAATATCATACGAATATCATATGACACACGCGTGCTTACCATTCTCCCAATGTGTTTCTCTTTGCTCTCTCTGTGCTTCTTAGCAGTGCTGAATCTCTAATGGTTGCTCTCCATAATACTTGGGTGCGACTGACGTCAGCCAGGCTTCTCACTGGTCTTCTCTCATAAACCTGTGTGTGACACACTCGCCCCACAGCATCTGACTGACAAGCATCATTACCCAGCAAAACATTTGGCATCGAGAGCGCAGAAACCTTGTTATCAGAGATTACATGCAAAGACCCTGACACCTTTCAGGGATCATGAACACAAGCCACACATCAGTACAGGAATATTTGGGTTTAGCCATTTCTCAGGAATGTATCATCTTCAAGGTCTCTGCAGCCGTCCCCCACTATGAGCACAATCCACATGCAACAACTCTAACGCTAAGGGGCTTTATAGAGTGATGTCACTGTGATCAAGCTTGTAAATGATCATAAGCGCATAAAAGACTGTCAATAAAGTGCTGAGAGAATGTGTTGTTTATGGGGATGATGGAGAAATTAACCATAGCAGTGTAAAAACAGCATTCATTATTGAAGTGACATGTTCAGAATGAAGATACAATTGGTAATTTAATATAAAATGGTAATACTGAAGCCTAAGATTTTTGTTGTCTTCTGTTAATTTTTTTTTTCTCTTCCTCCCTCCTGTCCAACAGATTCGCTACATTTCTCAGACACAAGGTTTGCCAGGGGAACATTTGTTGAATGCAGGGACAAAGACAGCACGGTTCTTTTGCAGAGAGTCTGACTCACCTTACGCAGCATGGAGACTAAAGGTAAGGAGTATTTTTACACAACTCAAATAAATTGCAAATTGGCTTATATCCACTTATTTAAAACAACAAAAGTCTGTCTTGTTTTGCTTTACTAAAAACTAATGGTGAAAATCATAGGCCAGCTCTAACTCAATTAACAAATATATCTTTTTCCTGTAGGGTTAACCTTTTGCCAGATAAATTCTAATCAAAGATCTAGTCCTAAGAAAAACTACTGCTGCTAGTCACATTGATACACATACTGTGTATCAGCATATACTACACAATCACTAAACCTTTTTCTCTCCTTGTAGTCAACAGATGAGCATGAGACAGAGACGGGGATGAAATCAAAGGAAGCAAGGAAGTACATCTTCAGCTGTTTGGATGACATAGTGCACGTATGTTCAGCTGTTCTGACTAAATGTTCTTAATAGGAAGTTCAACATCAAATGTTAAGAGGATGTAGGCTACTAGGTCATGACCAGAGGAAGTACGCACGTACTACACACCTACAGCTGCATGAACAGAATAGAGAATACATATCTTACTACTGAGAAAAAAGAGAGATTGCTTTTAATCTAGACTTCCTTTCAGTGAAACACTAAATGTAAATTAAGAAATGGTGGTTCAGATCTCACTCGTCATTCTCTGTATAAACAGACCACAGGGGGAAACTCCCAGGCAACTATCAATGCTTGCTCATCTCTGTACTTGTTTAAGTCAAAGGAAATTCTTAGAAATTCATGTCGATTAGTAATTGTTTGTCATTCTTAGGAAATAGGTATCATGTATTAACAATCATTTGATGATGCAAACGGAAAGTGAAATGTAATGTAAGATTTCTGCTTTTTTTCTTTTAATGCTATGTTATTGTTTTGATGTTGTTTTGAACAGTTATTTTGACATATTTTGTAGTTTCAATGGTAAATGTGTGCACCCCAGGTGAACTTGGTGATGAATCTGGAAGGTAGTGACTTGCTAGCGGAGAAGGCAGACCGTCGGGAGTTTGTTGGCCTGCTGAAGAAGATGTTATTGATTGATGCAGAGGAGAGGATTGCCCCTGCTGAAGCTCTCAGCCACCCCTTTGTGACAATGCAACACCTGCTCGACTTTCCCCACAGCAACCAGTGAGTCTGCTTCACCCGCTTCACTTCTGCAGACATGTTTTCAGTTTGAACTTCCTACATATCTTGACCTCTCCATGTCACTCTTTTGCCTGTAGTGTGAAGTCATGTTTCCACATCATGGATGTTTGCTGGACTCGTCCCAGTGCGTATGAGGCGGTCAACAGAAATAAAGGCCCTTTCGTCAGACCTGTGACCACAACCGCTGCTGCTTCAGTCAACCACCCCTTTAGCAAGATAACTGGTGTCCACACGCAAGTAAGTGATTCAGGATGTGTTTACATGATGATCTGCTGCATAATCTTTTTTTATTACACTTGTACACAATTATAATTACATCAGGAAATTAAAACATTTGAAAACAAAGGAACCAACCAATTAACAAGAAGACAGGTTTTCATATTAATCACATGATGCATTTTGTTGTCTTTTGAGCTGGAAGTGTAAAAAAATATCAGAATATCTTAGTGTCAGAATAATCACAGATGGTAAAGGTTATTGACATGCAACGTGTTGTTCGGTTCATCTGCTCCTTTGAAGACTGATCATGTTGACAATTTTCTTGCCTTTATTGCCTCCGTGTATGCCCATCTTATTGTGTCTCAGCTCTGCTGTCATGGCAACAAAATCATGTCATGTTGCTGAGGTCATGGCAACAGTGCAAATCAGTGTTGTTGCCGAGGAGAAAAAGGAGCTGACCCTTTTTTTGGCATTGGATCTTCATAATGCAAATTATCTCAAGGTGCTTTCGAAATCCACCATAATGAGTAATGTATTAAGAAACATGAAAATGCAAACCAATGTCACAGTACTTGTAACACTGCAATTCTGACTATATATGTGTTTCATCAGTGCAGCTGTAAGACTGATATGAGGAAGCTCTCTCATTCCTATTCAGTTTTGAAATCTAATGAAAGTATATCAAGCCTTGCACGAAAAAGTCAGCCATAATTTTTGTTTTTGTGGAGTAATACAGTTAAAAATCTTTTCTGTCCAGGAGAACTTTATAGGAAAATGTTGTGGCTTTTTAGCATTATCTCCTGAAAGGCTGCTTTGTGTTTACCAACATGGGTATGGGGACTGGACTACATGCAGAGGCTGCAGCAGAACAATATAGGCCTAGTTCTCGTTATTCAATAAATGTGATTATAGCTAGCATGAGAGCAGCATGAGTAGTGAAGCACAGGCACATGCTCGACTGTTCTTTGTTTATCCCTGGGGCTTGTCTCAAAGAGTAACTTCAACATTGTTAGAGGGCCTGTTAGTTATCCAGATTTAAAAAGTTAACATTATAAATCCTAGATATACCAGGAATGGTGACTCATTTTTTCCATAGAGATGATTGGAGAGCAGGTAGGCCTTGAATACCTTTTGGTCCTGTCCCCTAAAATTCACTTCCTCTCAAGCAGATCAGCCATGTCTTATAGGTTACTATAGTGATCTATCACAGGTGAGCCAAGTGAGCCACACTTAGATTATACCTAAAGTTAATTCACCAACCCACGTCTGATCTATTAGCATGAGACAAGCTCCTGGGCTTTGTGTGGCTGTGACTCAGACTGCTCTTGACAGAGATGTCGCCATCTACTGGCTCTTAAATGCCACTGTTGATAATGTCATACTGAGGAAAAGTTAAGTCAAATCTCGTTTTCCTTTTGTAGGGGTTAGCCCCATCTGCCCCATCAGTGATGCATCCTGGCATACCGTTGCAGACCGGAAGTGGTCAGTTTGGATGCAACGATTCATTTCAGCAGGCACTCATCTTATGTCCCCCAACCATTCAAGGTAGGATGTGTAAATCTTTATACTTATTATTTTATCTTGTCTGTGAATCCATATTTCACTTGTTTGTTTTTCTTTCTGGTGGTTCAACTAAATATCGTGAAGTCTAATGTTTTCTTGTCCTTTTGTCCTCACAGGAATACCCACCAACACAGCTAAACCAGCAGGCTACTCTGTTCGAATGGAGGCGTCTGTGCCCCTGGTCACTCAAGCACCCCCAATCCAGCCCATACAAATCAGACCTGGAGTCATCACGCAGGTAAGGGGGTAGAATACACAGGAATAATGAAAACTGATTGCAGCTGATTTAAAAAAAAAACCCAAAAAAACACTCTAATATGCTTTTGTATGTAAATGAAAATGTATGCTGTTTGAAGTTGTTCTTCTGATGAGAGGATCATTAAGAGGAAATCAGTAGATATGACGTTTTTGCACCTCTGCACTTCAACAGGCCTGGTCAAACCGAGCTCAGCAGATCTTGGTGCCCACTTGGCAGCAGGTGACATCAGTGCCCCCACCACCAACCACTTTGGCGTCTGACACTGTGGCGGGCTCACAGAGATTGGGCGACTGGGGGTAAGCAATTTGTTTGCCTGTTTCAGGTGGTTAAAGCACAATTTTTTTTTGATGCATTATGTGTATCCTTTAATGATATATGTATTTATAGTTTTAATGTACAGTATTTTATAAAACATATACTAGTAGTGCGTTATTATCTTTAGTTGCTATGCACACCCTTGGGAAGGGCTGTACTGCTCTGATACAGAATGCTTGCTCCCCTGAATATTAATGATCGATGAGTCATACGTGTCCTCTGGGACCAGTGACTGAGACCGTTTAGTCAGTAATGGTGCTAAAGGCTTTTGGCTCAATTTGCAATGTTCTGTTTTCTTAATGCAGGAAAGTGCGTACCCATGGTAACCATTACAGCTCCATGATTGCCCACCCTCAGCCATTCTTAACCAACCAAATGACCATGTCCACCCACCAGCCAATCAACATAGGCATTGCACATGTGGTGTGGCCGCAGCCAGCTGCCAACAAGAGAGCTAAGCCTTGTGGAAACAGGTATGACGCGTGGGTTTTGCCTTATGTGCCTTATGAACATTAACAAACGCATTGACATGTAGTAAAAGATGTTTTCCCTTGCTGAATGTGACATATTTTTCTTCCATAGGGGCAGCAACTTTTCCCAAAACACAAACATCCAAAATTTAGCATGCCAGTCCCCAAAGATGGCCGATACAGCAAAGAATGTGGAGGAGGTAGAGGAGGAGGAAGCCAGATGCCCAGAAGAAGGGCATGCTGCTAGAGAAGAGCAAGGAACAGAGCAGGTAGAGGAAGATGATGAGAACTGCTGTAAAGTGCAGCCAGACTGTGAGCTTTCAGTTTCACAGGAGCAGCGGCAGGCCATGGTGATCTCTGACCTAGCTAGCCCGACTGTTAGCGTCATCAGTATAAGCAGTGACGAGGAGGACAGCGCACAAAGACACTCAATGGGGGAGTGAGTACAAACCACCAGGTTCCTTCTAACAATATTTCTAGCTCAGTTGTAAAATATTTGTGTCTTATTGGTTCCTTTTTATGTGTGTCTCTCTGCACACAGGTGTAAGGGTAGCGCAGATTGTGAAGCGTGTCAGAGCACCGTCAGTATGGAGAGAGTCTGTTCCCTCAGCAGCCCAGACAGCACGCTCAGCACCAGCTCTTCAGCCTCAGCCCAGTCCAGCACATCACCCTGCAAACACCCCAACAGGTATGCTCAAGACAGACGATTCAAACAAAGCTCACATAAATGTTTTGTTTCGGTTGGCATCAGCTGTCGCAACAACAGTGAATAACGTTCTTCCTCGTCGGTTGCCCTCTTGCAGTATGTCAGATGATGAACAGGAGAGTGGTTGTGACACAGTGGACAGCTCGCCTGCCTCACACGCCTCCGGCCACAGCAACAGTCGCTTCACAGAGCGACGCTACATGGCAAATGGCAACCAGAACTGCGAGCCCCGTGTCGCATGCGTCGCCCCAGAGACAGAGCCCAGCAAGCCAACAGTGCGTACTGTTGTGGTGCCTCCAATGAGGGTGCAGAACAACAACATCAACCATGCAGTCATGGAAACACCTGGCAACACAGGTAATACTGGACTCATACAGGGGATCTAACACACTAGTAAATGCATTCAGTATGTTCCATTTTGGTCTGACCTAATTATGTATAGTATATTAGGTGTCAAGCATGTTGAGTGAAATCCATGCTTTTTTT
This sequence comes from Thunnus thynnus, assembly GCF_963924715.1. Classification (NCBI taxonomy): domain Eukaryota; kingdom Metazoa; phylum Chordata; class Actinopteri; order Scombriformes; family Scombridae; genus Thunnus; species Thunnus thynnus. The sequence goes on along the minus strand of NC_089517.1, from coordinate 22,864,415 downwards.
GTATAGTTAAAAACTGCTGGAAGTGACAGTGACCAGTAGAGTATTAAACCCAGGTTCCCTCTAAACCTAAATTATTGTTTTGAGGACACTTTTTCTTCTGCACACCCAGTTGTTATTTGTCTGGGATACACTCTTGACAGGTATTAGCCACTCAGAGGTGCAAGAGTAGGTCATGCTTGCTCAAAGATCCAGTCACCACTGCTGCTGTCTGCCCCACAGGTCACACGGCCTGGGATTATGCTGTTTTAGTAGGCCACAGAGGTTCTCACAGGTGATTATGGGTGACCTGTCCTGATGTAACTGCTCTGATCTCTGGAGCAGATTTGTTTGCTGTCCTTACTCTGGCCTCAGACTGACTCTGAGAGCCCTCTGTATCTGTGTGGATGTGCATTTCATAAAGCTACATAAGACATGCGAATCTGCCCGAAAATATTTTATGTCCTGAAAAGAATATTCAAAGCATGGATGTCAACCAGAGAACTGTTGGTTTTTTTTTTTGTTTTTTCTGGTTATCAGAAAAGAATAAATGCTTGATGAATGTTTCTTTCAGGTTTTAAAAATGGGGTTTTGCATGCCACATGTAGGTTTTATAACAGCTGTGGTCAGTGAGACGTCGTTCGTTTAAGAGCCCCCTTTTTGTAGGTCTTTTGAAGTGGAGGGCTAGCTGTAAATCCGTAGAGAAAATCAGATGGAGTCATATCGCCTTTCCCGTCAACAGCATCTCCCTCCCTCAAACCCGCAACCAAAGCCCCACATAAAAGGGCACAGCTTGCTATTCTAGTGCTACCAGGTATATTTATAGATGAGGGTCTGACCCCACTATAAGCTCTATGAACAAGCTTAGTTACAAACTCCTCTCAGATCCCCCAAACATGTCTATTTATAATCATCTAGATCATATTCAGAGGACAGATGCCGCTATGTTTAAAGATTTGGAACTGATCAAACACAGCTGAAGTCACTGACGAGCCTAAAAAGCCTCCTGCCACAAATGTTTTGATTTCTGTTATAGATTAAGGTTCAATTGTAGTTGGATCATATCTCTGGTTTCATCTTTTTTTTTCCCTTTCATTTACTTTGTGAAATTGATATTGGTGCACCAAACTGTCACACACCTTAACATGTGTCTTTCTTCTCTCCTCTCCTCGCCCAGTCTTAGAGTCTTCATGCCAGTCCAAAGGGCGAGGCATTCCTGGGCGACAACATCACCACTCCACTCCCCTCCTCAACCGGCCGCAGAAGATCACCCCTGCATTCCAGCCCCAGCAACAGCAGCCCATAGGCTTTGGGCAGGTGAGCACTTGTAGTCCTGTACATCATGTACTACACAATCACACTCACATGTAAACAAGTTGTAGAGGGATTTAGCAGCAGTGGAGACATTGGGTTTCATTATCAAGCGGGATATATGAAAACAGGTTGCAGGGATAAAATCACGCTTCCCGCCAGCACAACACCCGGGTTTAGTTACTGGCAGAAGTGGTTTTACCAGTGATTGTGTTCCAGGGTCTGGGCCATGTGCCACATAATACGATTTGCAGTGTTTGCGGGTAGAAAGTCCCATTTTATAACATGAAGTCATTGTAACTGGCATCTTTCCCTTTCTGGAAAGTGAATCAGTAAAGAAGTTGGCAGATTGTACCAGAAAATCCAATTTCTGAAGTGACTAAAGTGGTTGTGACTACACTCTGTGCATTTAGGTGATAAAGAGCATAACATTTGAATTGCAAATATCTCCTTTTCATAGCAGAGCAGCAGCCAAGACCACACTTCACACTGTAAATGGAACTTAATTCATCTGCCACAGTAGCTTTTGCAACTAACAAATCTACCAGCTATGCTTAGAATTACTCACAGGTGGTGGGTTATGTATTTCCACTCTGTTCAAAGCATGAATGCTTTTTACCATAATAATGCTGACTTACTGTAGTCCCAATAAGATGAAGAGAATTACTGGAATATTTTAATGTTATACACACAGACAAAGATGAGGTGCCTGTCATGACGCTGTTAATGGCTGTCATTTGAAAACATGGAAACAGCAGCATCTAGTGGCTCATAAAGACAAACTGTGCTGATGAAAACTGATAAGACACATTGTTTTTCTCTCCTTCAGGTCCAACATTTCGGTTCCTGCCACCAGGAGTGGAATGGCAACTTTGCCCACCGGAGACCACAGGCGTATATCCCTCCCACCATGCATGGGCACACATTCACCCTGTCCCACAGCAGCCCAAACCATTCTACGGGCCCCCACCCCCACCTTGGGGGCCACCCACACTCCCAGCCCACCTTACTCTCCTACCCCCCTTCTGGTCCTCTGGTCACGGCTGCACCCGTGGCTCACCTCCTGGCCTCCCCTGGGTCCTCACGCCCCGTCCTCCAGCCCACCTACAGCATCTCCCACCCGGCAGGCATCGTGCATCAGGTCACAGTGGGCATCAACCACCGGCTGTTGCCCTCCCCCACCTTGCACCCGCAGGGCCAATTCAAGCCCCTCTTTCCCCCGCATTCCTACATCGCCTCGCCCGCCTACGCCAGTTTCCCTCTCAGCCCCACCAAAATAAACCAGTACCCCTACATCTGAGCATCGGTGTACAGGTACCCTTCACACCACCTGAGGGCTAAGTGAACAGGGCGAATTCTATCTTAAACCACAAACAACATGGTTTTCATTTCCAAAAACCATGGCACAACCACAGAGAAAGCAAGCTATTTTTTGAATCATGTAGACTTGGGTGTAATTGAACTTCAAGCTTTAAAAAAAAAAAAAAAAAGAGTTTCAATGGTGGAGATGATTTGGGCAAAATTAAGAAGTAAATAATGTATGAATGATTGAATGAAAGAATGAATGAGTAGTTAAACTCACACTTAATGTGTTTTGCACATTTGATATATCTTTGCATTGGATCTTCTACGAATACTCCTCAAAACAGGTAAATAATTGGGGTGATGTTGAATAGTTAGACTTTGCACCCCTAATCCCAGCTATTTTTCTATATTGCCTTCTTACATGTGCAAGACACATCCATATTTGTAAAGCCATCCCAGTCTCTAGCTCTAGATTGACAGATGCACATGTTGTCCACAGTGTATGTTGTACTGCGTTTGAAGTATTTGTACCTTTTCGGTGTCTTTTGGTGTTAGCAATGTCAAGTCAATTAACCGATTTTAAATAGGGTTGTTCCTCACGCTGCATGTGGTCTTGCATGAGCAAAAATGTAAACGGAAAGATGCATAGACGTTGCTCTTATTGTTTGTGTCACAAGACTCGCTGCATTGTATAACTGTCCCCAGCCATAGTGCCTTACATATTTGAGGTTGTTAATGTTACTACTTATATATGACTATATACATGAATATTAATGTACTGGACTGCAGCACTTGAAATTCCAATCAGTCGATGCATCCTATGTGTGAGTATATATATGCACATGTATATGTCCATGCATAGCCTGCATGGATGTGATGTATTGCGGATAGCGGTGCTTATTTTTGGAGTCAGTGTATATTTCAGTGTGTAGTGAGTTAGTTTTCTGTTCTTTCAAGAAGAACAGCATGCTTTGCTGTTGCGAATGCTTGCTGTTTCATTAATTTTTTTTTTCTCCCTTCCCGAATGAACTAGTGTACAAAGTGCAAGTACTGAGTATTGCTTAATATTTGATAATCACTTTCTATTTAGTGAAACTCTTATTACTAACAGTATTTGTACTGTTTGATGAAACTGCAATACAATCTAAATAGTCGATTTTTTTTTTTTTTTTTTTTTTTTCCTCGTCTTCGTATTTTCATTTTGAGTGTTTTCACTTTGTTTCTTAGATGTTTAGAAGTGTGGTGGGCATGGCTTTGATTAGGTAAGGAAAAAATGCAAATTAATTCATGGTATGGAATCTTCTAAGCCTGAGCAAACCATGCAGTATTCAATATACACACATATATGGACATATATTATAGAGCTAGACTATTTAGTACAGATGCTTGATAAGGTGTGAGTTAATTGTGTGCAATTCTCTCATTTATGCATGTGTGACAAATTTAACTTTTTCCCTTTACATTATACCCTTTGTTAAAGGCTTAAGGCTTATCGATGTCAACAGCTTATTTTATACATTCCGTCAGGGAGGATATATACATACATATATATAAATATATATGGTGGTATCACCAGTCTATATATATCTATATATCTATATATCTATATATATATAGATATATATATATGTATGTATGTATATATGCTGTGTGTGCATTTTTCTGTTAATTTTACTAGTTATGTGTGTTTTTGTCTTTATTTTCAAATGAAGTTGCTTGTGCAGCACCAAAGACTGTAATTCATTTCCTGAGCAAGGTAGCTATTCTGTTTGCATAGACCTCAGTTATACTGTAGTTGTAGAATGGGGTTAAATTAAAACAAACAAAAAAATTGTATTTAAAAACGGCCGAGGTTTTGTCTAGCTTATTGGGCAATTAATAAGTCGTATCATTTCTTTCTTGAATGTATCATAGATAAGCTGCTATATGATGATTGCCACTTCGATAGCTGTGAAATTAGGTGATTTCTCTGAGTTTAAACCTAGCGTTGCTATTTTTGTATAGGTCCCTAATTATCTGAAATAGAAGTGGTTTTGATTTTTGTGTTTTGTGTTCATATTTGGAGTGTCATTGTAACTACTGTATTGCTGATGATGAACATTAGTTGCATTTGTTGTTTCTCGGGGTGTGTGTTTTTGCATCAGTATTTTATCCTTATTAACCTTTTGGGCTCATCACTGCATATAAATGATGTATCGATGTAACTTAATTTTTTTGTATGTTTTCATATTGACGTTTTGTACACATTTAAAGCTGTAGCTTGCAGGATTGATTTAACTTTTTCATTGTACGTACACGGTGTACTACCAGAACTCTTTCGCGTGTTACAGGAGCACTGTGAGATGCCAGAAAAGAAAAAAAAATCATTGTGTTCATCGAAACGCTTCTGTAACGTTTCCACCAATCACACTCGCCACTAAGCACTCATACAGTTAGTTAGGCTTGTAAGGGTTCGGGTGATAAGACTGTGTGTCCAAAAATAAATTAAGCCCAATGTTTTTGTTCCAGAATAATGTTTTACAACTTGTTTTAATGTCAAATTGATTTGAACTAATATTTATTGCAACCTTTTTATCTGTTCAATGTTATATCTGATTAGAATATCAGTTTCACAAGTTGTTATTCTAAACTGCCTTGTGTTCGAATCGCTCTCCCCTTTTTATGAGTGTCTCATATCAAAATGATGTTTTGTCAATGCAAAACTGTGGCCATTGTTATGTGTTTCCTTACTGAAATTGAGACAGTGTGAGCAGCACTGCGTATGTGCCTTGAGATTCAGAAAACGAAGAGTTCAAGATGGTGATTCCTCACCACATATTTGAGGAGGAAGGCATAGAATCCAATAACATTACCATGTAGAGTAGACAGACTTTTAACGGCCACTTGACCTGGAGAAAAAAAAAAAGAAATCACACAAAATAGGACTTTATCACGGTGTCATTCCAGGAACCTGTACTCCTCTGATCAGCTTGTAGAAACGACAGAGGGATGTACATGGCAGTGGTTTTCCTTGTTTCAGATAGCCGCCGCCAAAGCCTCTCTGTGATAACACACACAGTAAATCACACACACACACACACACACACACATACACACTTACACTTTGAATGATATGACACTCGACGATCTTTGGATAGTCACTCTGGCTGAACAGCAGATGCAATACTTTACATTGTGCGGTCATTGCACCACCAAGTGTTCTTAGATAATCTCCATGCTTTACATTACCTTGCATGTACACCTAAGTTGCTTCACTTTGTTTGCCTAGAAGCCGTCTGCTCAGAGCAGCTTTTCCATCATACAAGTTGAGGCTGAGTGGGAGCAGTTAGCACTGGCAGCAACCAGAGCACAGTTGACAGCACTGGCTTTTTAAAATCAGAGGAGCCACACTTTATGTCCACGAATAGTCTTTCTGGATGTTTATTCTGTGTCCTGATTGGGGAAACTACTTTGTTCAAGGAGATTATTATGGTTTCTCTGCACAGTCAGTCAAGAGTGCAATACTCCACATTTAAACACTGACATTAATATGGTTGTATGTTTTTGATATCTTTTTTTTTCTTCTTACCTGTATGCTTTACGGATCATACTCTAGTGTCATTTTGGGAAAGAAAGCATATGACGACAAGGCATGAACTTGGCAGATTAGTGCTTGAAAATAGTTCCCCAATAATAAGCATGTGAAATGTAATCTGTGTTTTGATTCCTCCAAAGGTATTCACCAGCAATGCGCCTGCATTAACTCTCCCATACTTGTTAAGGAAAAGAATGGATGCAAGAGGAGAGAAATCTTAAAACTGTTTTTGATTTTCCACACGATTGACACCTTGGTTTATGGATAATTTTTTTTTTTTTTTTTTTTTTTTGAGGATTCATGTAACATTTAACAGATAAAACAGTCATTTGTAAAATTACTTCTATTAAAGTAATGACTTTGATATCGAAAAAAAATCTTCTGCTGCGGTATTATCCTTTAGAGATGTTAATTCAGGGTCTGTATTAGTCTAAATGTGCTACTGTGTTACTCTTTGATTTGATTTGATGAGGTTTGTTTTACTTAAGTTCTTATTTTCTGGTCATCTGTATCAATTTAAAGAGTTAATTCACACTGCAAGTTATGGAATCATCTGTTTAGATTGCTCATCAAATAGACTTGATTATGAAATCTGAACTGTTACTGTTTTAATACCTGTAGATTTTTTGTGGCTTTGTTTTTTTTTTTTTTTCATTTTTGTTTCATTTGCTTTTTTATTTTGTGCTACACTAGTTTGCCATGTAGCAATTGCACTGTGCAATATTTACAGTATGAGGACTGGGAAAACTAACTCTATGGATGTGATGTCTCTTTACAGTTTGCGATAGTGTTTCCTCTCTAGTTCTCAGTGATTTAGGTGTGACCAAGCCTTCTCTACTTTGTCACATTAAGCGGGTTTTCCAGGTGACTCTTTTGGTGAGTGTCAAAATAAGACTTTATGGTGTATTATTGTTAAGATTCACTTTGAATTAAAAAAAATCTATTGATGCAACTCCTTTTGACTGTCCTTCCATCATTTGGGTGCCTTTCTTGTTTCAAACACATGCATGGACACTGATAACTTCTGACAACACTGCAACTTGTGTGCTATATTATCAAACTGGTTTTCCAAACTGGAATCTCCAGAAAGTTTTACATGCCTCTTAGTAACATGAGTAAGTCGACAACTAACTCTCATTTTCATTATATGATGACATCTTCAAATTCCTTGTTTTGTCCGCCCAACAATGCAAAACATTTAATTTTAAATGATACTAAACAGAGAAAAGAAGCAAATCCTTACATTTTGACCACTGGAACCAGATAATGTTTGGTATCTTTGTTCAATAAATTGAATTAAAAACTTAATCTATTACCAAAATTAATGTAGATTCATTTTCTGTCAATTAACTAACTGATTAATAAACAAGTGTTCCATGTCTCAGCATGAGTAATATGGACAAGAAGCAAGGCCCTAGACCCTCAGGGGTCACCATGTTGCAATTAGTTTATGGTAGTTTGATTAATTGTACTGTATGAATTGAAATGATAGGAGCTGTCACATGACACCTGTTTTCTTTGTGTTTATATGGTACAGTTTCTTAAATAAATTTGTGCTTAAACAAGTTAGAAACAAATTGATTACTAATTACAAACTGGTAAATTCAGGATGCTCAGACAGTGAGGTCACCCAGACCAGAAGTCCTTCAAGTGCCCAGAAAAACAAAACAACCTTTTTAACATCTCCAATTCTGGACAAACTATTTGCTGATGAAGCTCATGTGATATGACCAGAGGCTCCAGAATTGTGTTCCCAAATGAGTGATATGGGCTGGCACTTCACTGTTCACCATGGTTTCATATAAAATACTTGTCATCATTATTAAATAGTAATTTAATAACTTGCACATCAAGAGACACGATTTTTCAAATAGGTTTTTGTAATGAACTCTTGTTAAGTGGGATCTGTCTGACTTTTTATCCCGGGGTTTCACACCACAGAGTTTTTCTGGGTCTGTGCTGACATCTTGTGGAAATGAAGAGGTACAACAGCCACCGTTGTATCCACATAAATGAGACACTCAGGTAGCAATTACTCTAGCCTCTAGGACAGATATGAGCTACATACCTGTTAGTAGATGTAAAGGTAAACTATAAAGTCATGTGGATTTTTTTCATATTAACCCACAATATTAGTACACAAGGTTGTAATCAAAAATGAATCAGCTTCATATGGATCTGTCTAGTTCCATTCACCCAGCAGAGGTCGTCCTGCAGACTGCTCAGCTTTGACTTTCTCCAGACAATTAACAGCACAGAGGCTAATTTGCTCAGTGTGACCAGCGGGGGTGGCAGACTTTAAATCACCAAACCACCTACAATCTTTTCATTTGTGGCTTAACGTCACCTGAGCACACTTAAATGGCTGTCATCAATCCGGAGGACGTCTGAAAACGGCCCGGCAGTTTACCGCCAACAGCTACATGTCAAAGCTTTGGCAAAGTGTGCGCGCCGCCCTGCGCCACGCGGTGATGGGTGGACCGAGCGGAGCGGGGCGATAGGGCGCATTTTTCCCTTCACCGCCGCTTTCTTCTCCCCCCCCCTCCCACCCCCCCTCTTCCAGCCCTGGACACACGACGGACGAGGCCGCGGGACCGCTGTGTCTCCCGTTCAAACACGAGGATTGATCCAATGTATTATTTACGACCGAAACTTCAGCAACTTATCCACTGGATATGGCTCCCGGTTTGAGGAGTGGGCAAACAGGTCATCCTGAGGAGGTGAGAGCCGGCGGAGCGGACCCCGCTGCCGCCGGTGCACGCTCGCCTCGAAGGACGGATACCGGAGGAGAGGGGAGGTGTTTGAGGACCAAGTGGCGAGCCGGTGCAGCGGGGATGCTTGCAAACTGTCTGCTGTCTGCGGGGATGCTTTTACTTCTTGTCCGGTGCGCTTTGGCCGCAGAGGGTAAGCATACTAACACCGAGCTATTTGATCCAAGGAAACACACGCTGATCAGATGCATTATTATGTGTCACATCTTCACATGTGCCTTGCAGTACGTGTAGCTTTTATTGTGAAGAGTTAGAACATATAAGGCGTAAAATGGATCTTTTGTTTCATGCAGGCAGCGTTTTGTAATCCCCGCACATGATTTGCTGCTGGGTGCATGATTCACAGGCTGTCATGGATGGAGCTGTGGTCGGCTATCTTTTTTTTTTTTTTTTTTTTTTGGGAAAGAAAAAAAAACTTATCTGTGGTCCATCACATCACCCCAGGAAGAACCTATAAGCTCTCTGCACATACTGTAACATGCAAGTGCCATATGCGCAGTCAAGGAATATGATCAAATGGCTGTTATACAGGATTAATTCCAGCCCTGACATGATAGGATGTGTGTGTGTGTGTGTTTGTGTGTGTCTATGTGTGTGTGTGTGTGTGCGCGTGAGAGATGGTGTTGATACTGGACTGCAGGGTTTGCTTGCATGTGATGTAACTCTCTCACCCACTAATCTTTCCACCTGAGCCTGAAGCCAGCCAACTCTTTTGTCTCACTGATCAGATTGGACCGCACAGACCTTGCTTCTTCTCTGCAGCTGCACTCAATCTGAGCTATCTCAACCTCAACTTTGCCTCTCATCTCAACTTCTCATCTTTTGCTCTGCATTTCATTCTTTGCATTTCCTTAATCGGGGTTATGAAATATTCTTTTTGTCTGTAATGAGCTGAAGGGGGTTATTCTGGGAATGCAGTGCAGTCATAGGACAGTCAGTGTTTCAGAGCATCTGGGTCAGCACTAATGACACACATACTGTAGCCCACTGTAGGTTTATCTGTCTCTGGCGGCAGGAGAGGCAGCTGGGGTAAGGTTGGCCGACATAGCTGCCCTTCAGCCGTGAACGTTTGAAGAAAAGGCTCAGCTGTAAAAGATTTAGTCTCTGCATGTGCACTGATTTGGCTGCATCACCTGTTTTTTTCCCCCCATATAACTATTTACATCACCTTACTATGGATGGATTTCAAACACTTAAGTCTAAATGTGACATGTGTCCATATATGAAAGCTTTCTGCAAACAGACCAAAACAAGATGTTCTTTGCAAGTGTTAAGTGTGTGTATCTAACAGTCTGCAAACTGTGATGTAGTGGCTGTTGTCTCACCTCTGCTGATGCACTGCTACAGTAGCTGAGTCTCCTCCTACCACCACCCTCCTCCTCCTCCTCCTCGTCCTCCTCCTCCCCCTTCCTCTCACAGTCAGCACATCCATTCTTAAACACAAGCCCAGCAGTAGCAGCAGCACCTGAGCTATACAGTACATATGTGGTGAAAGAGGCAGTTTTTGTATTCAACTATGTCAAATTGTAGGGACAATAACCTGTGCACTTGGGCTCTTTAATGCACAAGAGGAACCTCTTTAATGGCATTAAATGTTGCAGTCTGAGGTCTCTCACACTGATTGACAATGTTCACTGTCTTTTAGTGGTACTGCTGGTGTGAAAAATGAAAAATGTGCTCCAAAATAATTCTGGGTATTCTTATAGTCCATTGTCAATTGTTAATTTGTGATGTAATTCAGCAGACTGGGGAGATGGGGACCTCTTTTCATGACACTCTTGATATATTGTCCACAAGGCCTTCTTCTGATGACTGATTGACTTTGTAACACAATTTGGTTATGGCGTTTCAGGCTGTGTAGTTGGTGTCAGGGGTGGGTAACATGACCATACAATCATATAAATGTATTAACTGTCAGGTATTAACAGTAATTCACTGGATGAACCAAAAACAGACATTCCCGTCTGGTTATCAACAGTTTCTCAATTGATTTTCCAGCAATTAATCGGCTGGTTATTTGCTTGATTAATCAATTAATTGTTTAGTCTATAAAATTAAAGAAAATAGTGTAAAATTTCATATTTTCCTTCTGATTTGTGCATGTGTCCTGTTTTGTCTGACCAACAGTCCAAAACAACAAAGATATTCAATTCACAATGACGTAAAACACAGAAAAGCATCCTAACAATAAAGAAGTTGGAACCAGAGAATATTCGGCATATGTCCTAATCAATTAACCAAATATTTACAGATTAATTTTCTCTTCATTGATTAATCGACTAATCGTTTCAGCTACACTGCTATATCTCCCACCCCTAGTTGATGTCCATAATATTGCACTGGGAAAATATTATTGGACTTTCAAGGTGGTGGAACATGATGTGCTGTATTGCTTTCTATTGTTATTATAGACAACAAATTGTTAATAGCCACTCACAATATTAGCAATACTGTCACGCTACTCCTCCACAATATCTCCTGTCTGGCACCCACTTTCAGTGCCATGTTGGCTGCTCTTACACACTAACCACCAATGTGTTTGTGTGAGTGTGTGTAAGGTTTACTGAATGAAACACATCCTCAATCTCTCCTCACGACTTGCGGCTTCCTCTCTTAATGTGTGGAACCAGTACAACATGTGGTTTCTATGGGAACGCCAATTTTTCATCCAACAATAACCGTTTCCCCCCTTAAACCCACCAACAGTCAGCGTAGTGGAGGACAGTGTTTTGTAATGTTCATGCAGTGAGATTGATCTTTAATTAACTCGCAGGATCTCTTGTCTGGTTTATTGCTTTCTTATTAGCCCAGCTGGGTGAAATTATGCACAGCAGCAGCTCGAGGACAAGCAGAATCAGTGAGCTAAGCGATGGCTTGTTTGGTCCTTCTAGGGCTGCCCCCCGACCAAAGGTTCTCCTAGTCGACTGGTGGTTGTTAGTTCAAGGCATTAGTCGACTAGTCGTCACACGTTTATGATGTTAATTTAACTATTTGAATATATATCTTTTGGGGCTGACAGAAAGTGCTTTGAATTCGAGGACTGAGATAGAGGTTATATGTAACATTGTTATCACTTTTTACAGAGAAATACAAAACTGTAATAATGAGCCTTTAAAATCTAAATTTTACAAGTGCATGCACGAAGCGAGCCGCTTGTTAAAGACAATGCTAACGACAAAACTGGTAATGAATCTGAATGTGACGGAACAACCAGCAAGGAGACTGAACATTTTGTTAATTTATTTCAACACAGTTTCAACACTTGGCTGAAAAATGGGATCAGTGGTGTGCAGAGCTGCCAAAGCACCACCTGGTTGTCCATTCTGAGATGGTACCAAATTGAGATTCAGCCAAACTCACAGACAATCAAACTGCATGCTTCCTGCGATGCTAGTGAAAGGGCATACAGTGCCGTTACCTGTCTGCAAGGAAAGAATAAGGGATGAGGAGTTGTGACAAGTTTGGAGGAAGCTGCAGCAGCTTTTTTTTTTTTTCTTTTTCCTGCGAGTAACCGGCCAATGAGAACTTGGTCGACTAAGACTCTTCTCATCAACTAACAGTTGGGTCGACTATGAGGGGGCAACCCTAGCTCCTTCCACAATCAAATGACGTTGTCCTGACATCAGCTCTGTTTACTCCGACTGCCACAACCCTCCCTTCGCTTATGAGTGCTGACAGCTTGGTTTTGACAGGGGTTAACCTCATAGACCTCTCACTGTATAATGAGATTCTGTCCCTGAGCTGTTGCCAGTCATCACTTTCTGCTTAGGAATTCATTGAAAAGAAGCATGACTGTAAGATTTAAGGCCATTTCCTATTTGCAATGCGTCTGGGGCTTTTACCCATAAAATGACTGTTTTCATGCGTCAATTGACCGGAGAGCTGCACATCACAACACTATCTGTGCTTTGCCTCTTTCAAAATCACCCTCCTACCTGTGTGCTTTTATTCCCTTTCAAAGCTGTCGCCATGGTTAATGTTAAAATTGTTTTTTTTTTAAAAAAAAAAAAAACAGCAACCATGACTCACCCTTTGTCTGATGACCTGTCTCTGCCAGCTCTGAATTTTCAGTAACACACAGTCAGCATGATTTTTCTTGTTTTGCCTCATAGCAGTGATTTATTGTACAACAGTTAATTATGTTGTGAGTAAGCATGTCGGCTTGAGCTTGAGATGTATGTGCATGTGTGTGCAGTCAAGATAGATTGTTTTTTTCCTTAGGTGGAGCTTCAGCCGTGTCTCAGACCGTGAGAGGAATCCTTCTTTCGATTAGCAATCAGTCATATTGCAAACATTTGTCTCTGTGAACAGACAGATGTCAAATTGAAAAGTCAATTCACAAAAAGCAGTGATGAATTTTTAAGGCAGCGTTTAAATTCTATGCATGGCTCCATCTGTTCTTTTTTTTTTTTTTTTGGCATGTCATGCGGATGTTTTAACAGGGAGACTGTTTGAATTCTGTGCATCATTAATGCAAGCATTTCAGTCCCTGAAATGAAATGCTAGCATTAATGACATGAATGCTAAAAGGGCAGAAATTGACTGTTATCAAGTAATTAAGAATATATTAGTACTGGCAATCATTCTGAGAGTAACAGGAGCATTCCTTGTTATCCATCTGTGCTATAAGTTACTCCCACGGCTTTTTAAAATCTATTTCTGTCAGATCTTAAAGAAAGTCAAAAGGTTTGCAGTCTTTTCTCTTTCTCCGCTGTAAACAAAGCAGGCGTCACTTCTACAACACTCACAGATGTAACGATAAGAAAGGAAAACGGGGCTTCTAATTAGTATTGTGGACCATCTGCCTTGCATTATCCCTTGTATAGTTCAGTGCAATCAGGGAATATTTTGTTTGTGTGGTGTGTGTGTGTGTGTGTGTGTGTGTGTATGTGTATGTGTGTGTGTGTGTGTTATGAGCTCCATGTTTCCCTCCAGTATCTCTCTGTACCTTTGTGTGTCTCTGTTCTTGCGTCTCTCCCTCCTGTCTCTCTGTGTTTTGGCTGTGTGGTGCAGGTTGACGGCAGACGAAGGCTTGGCTCTGCTGCTGCTTGAGAAAGGACAGCAGGCTGCCTGATTTATTGGGACATACTATATAATACATTACACTGCTCTGCACACCAAGCCACTGTTCATCACACCGCAACACTCTGGACCATGGTGGAAATTTTAGCATGAGGGCATGTATCCACCACAGGCCTGATTGTCTAGGAATTTTAGGAATATCGAGTGTAAGTGTAACTCGACAGAATTTCAAACTGCAGCTATTTTGATATTGGACTAATTGTTTCAGCCATTTTTCAAGCAAAATGTCAAACGTTCCCAAGCTCCAGCCTCTCAGTTGTGAGGATTTCTTGCTTTACTTAGTCTTGTGTGATAGTAAACTGAATATCATTGGATTCATGGATGAGGGTCCAATAACCAAGACATTTTAAGATGTCACTTTCAGCTTTAGAAATTATTATGGCTTTTTACTATTTTGCGACATTTTATAAAAGGTAGTGGTGTTTGGAACGTAGCTGATCCGTGATCCATACGGATCGCCCCCACTGTTCGACATGCATGTGAACCGTGGATTAACTGCAAAATTTAATGTCTCATTGGAGACAAAGTAAACAAACTGCTGTAGCTACAAATCAGACATCAGACAGCGTGTCACCAACAAGGATTTTGAAGAGCAACGACCAAACCAGAATCTAACGGGTCCAAAGTGACATCTGCAGGTATGTTTATACGCTGTTTAATGTGCTGCAGCTGAGCAGCTAATTAGCTACCTAGCTGCTAACTGACATTAGTGGTGAATGTTTGTTTGGTGGTTTGTTCAACAAGCTGAGCTGCAGGACAAGACGTGTGTTCATGTTTGTAAGTTATCATCAAGTTTTGATGATGTGGACCCAGGCTGTTGTTGCCATGTTTAAAGGAGGACAATTGAGTATTGAATATTTTATATATTTTAAGATTTTATTTAACCATTGGACATCTTGAATGTTGTTTTCATTTAAGACTGTGGGCAAAGGTTCCTTGCTTTAAGTGTTTTACAGAATAATGAAGAGCAGAGTTGTATTTGTCTCCCCGTTTTTTTTTTTTTGCTGATCCAAAAAATGATCTGATCCGTGACTCAAAGCGTGATATGATTCAAACAATGAGTTTTGTGATCCGTTGCGCCCCTAGTAAACACACATAAAAAGACTGAAAATGTATTTTCAATAGTTGTAGCAATGTAACCTGCCTGCCCTTTGATGTTTTTGAAAATGGAAATCCACTTGTGTGACCTTTAAAGGGGAACCGCAGTGATTTAGTGTTGCATTCCCCGAACTTGCAATAGAGAGATTTGAAAAAGAAGGTCAAAATTTGAAGCAGCAGCAGATGACAAGATATCTTGACTTTTAGTTCCCAGTTATGGCCTGAGCTCCAAAAACGCTACATTTCCCATAATGCAACCAATACCATCTCTTTTATAGGTTCTCCATACAACGCCAAAATCTTTAAAACCACAGTTTGTAATGCAGGCTTTCTGTTGTAAATTTTTAATCTCCATGATGGGTGGACTGATATTCATGTATAAAATCTGTGGAGTGCCCCTTTAAGAACAGAGGATTCAAACTATATCAACATGCACCCAAGCTTGGTGTCTGAATAAAATATGATCAAGACGTGTCAGGAGAGCTGTTCTGTCTGTCCGTGGTCTTGAGGGATTCTCCTCACTTGCCACAATAAACCAAGTGTGTGTATGCTGCAGTTTTAAGATTTTAGGAACATGAAAACTGAAACAATTAGGTGTATATCAACCTATCGTAAAATTTTCTCTAAAAGTTAATGTGATATAATCAGGGAAGACACCACAAGTGAAAAAAATGCAGATGTTTATTTTAATAGAAGTTCTTCCTAAGTGTAATTTCTAGGGTAAAAGCCATAAATGAGCTTTGACTCTGATGGCAGTTTTGGTCATGTTTGATTGAGTGAACTCTTTCTTTGTAACTATGAGTGATTTCATGAGAAATGATAGAAGTGAAAGATATGGAAGTTAAAAATTTAAGAAGATTTTCAGCAGAAGTGAACAAGGCTGGATCAGACCAGGATTTAGATCTATGGTGTGCTTAAATGAAAAAGACAGATGGACAGAGAGGGGGAGATTTGCCTCTGCGCAGATGGGGTCATCAGTCACATTTAATGGTGTCACTGTCATTCTATCATATTTAGTTTTTGCCCATTATTGTTGAAAATGGCAATGCACAGATCCCTCTGTGGACTTTGGTGTCAGATAATCTCTTTCCACTTCTGAATGAGGGTATGTGAGATCACTGAGACAATACAAACACATTCATCACACTGAGCCTTCAAAATGTTACATGCTTAGCAACTTAGCAGCAGGGTGAGCATGCTTGTGCACACACAACACACAAACAAGATAACACTAGCTACTCCTGAATCTACTTTTTTCGGGGATAGAGTCAATACGCAGCAGTGAAATGAAAGTTAAAGCTGCATTTATTGTTTTTTGACCATTAGTAGGCAGAAAAACTCCACAGCAAGCCTACAGATGTGCACACAGACGTTGCTTGTCTGCCTGCCTTTTGGTGCTGGGCAGGTAGTGTACAGTCAATTTATATGAGCAAAAGCAAATACTTAACATTTGCTAAAAGAGGCTAAAAAGCTGTGCAAAGCTTTAGAGTTTGTTGATGGTTGTTTTTAGTTTTTTCACTGTGAGCAACCTCATTTGCATTACATGTAGCCTGCATTTTAAATACATTTTAATTACAAATAACAATGAATGGGACATTGTTGGTCTGTGACCTGTTTTTTTTTTTTGTTCCCAGAATTCTCATGACTACTATCAGAGCGTTTTCATATTGTCATGTAAATCTGAGTATGGCATTGTTTTGTGTACTCTAATTGGATTATATAGGAATTGGGTCTTGGCTGGGATAATTCTATATCACCATCTATCAATGTGCAACAGAATCACATTGTGATAATATGATCATAATGTGTTATTGTTTTGCAGAATTCTGTCATTCAGTTAGTTATTCCAAGCAAATTATAGAATAAAACTAAAACAAAGTGTAATTGTAAATGTTTTTTTTCTGATGTAAAACATCAGTGTAAAAAAAATTAATTGCATAGACCATCGGTTTCTGCATTATAGTGCTATTCCTATATCAATATCATAGAAATGTTCTTATTAATAATGTAATGTTAATTACAGCCATATCATCCAGCCCTCATAGGAATTATTCTCTAATAGTTAATTAATTTAACAAACTATTAATTGCAAACATGTCAATCAACAATATCAGTTTATCAGTCTTAGACATTGCTCATAACTCAATTGGCCCATGACTCCATGTAGCGACCCTGGTCTAAGGCTGAGAAAGGTTGACTGCGGTATATTATGGCTCTGAAACATAAGCGTCCCACTCATGTGGTATAGCGGAGCGTTTGATTTTAAACCCCAGTGACATCACAGATTTGAGGACTCGCTCTCTGATTTCTAGCTTTAGTGAGCAGGTTGAGAGTGGAGGCAGCCTACTTGCTGCAAAGATGACAGAGTCAGTGAAGCGTCAAGAGTGCTGGAGAAGGATAAGCTGAATTCAAAGAGCATTAAAGGAAGTTTTCAACAGTTTTTGAATTTTAAAAATCAGTAATCAAGCTTTCTTAGGACTAAAAACTTCTCCTGACAGAATATTGGCTTATTCTCCTTCTTATTACATTTAAAGGTAATTCAAATGACTTCCACGGACTTAATTAAGTTTTAAGAATTACAATTAAAATTTGAATGCATAGATATGTATGTAAAACCTTAATGTGTCATGCATTTTCAATTATGGACAGCACTGAGAGGGAAAATTTCCTGCAGCTACACACACACATACACACACAGCACATATTGAAAAGCACTCACTTTTATATACATTCATAAATCTACAACATGTAGCATTTGTTTGATTTATACCCTTCCTTTAGTGCTCTGAAGTCACCCCTGAAGTCTTAAAATGAGACAGACTGCGGCTCCCCACAGGCCAATTCATTTCTGGGATAATCTGAGTGTGTTGCTCCACTGCCTCTGGTGAACTAACCCTTTGCATACACACATACACAAACAAACTCATGTTACTCATGCTCCGATCTCATACACAACTGTAATAAATGTCTATGTGATCTACAGAATTTTTCCTTTCATCCTTCCTGGGCATCTTATTAGCCTGTCCTCAGAGACTGTCCCATCTGACAGTTTTACAAGCATAGTTACTATCATTTCAATATTGTGTGTATTTGTGTGTGCGCGTGTGTGTGGGTGTGTGTGAGAACTTGCCACTCTCAGCAATTTCTAACCTGCTGCAGAGAGGCAACATTGTTTTTGTTTTAATATGAATTATTTTGAATTATGGATCTAAGTTATTGGATGTTCCGTTTGTTTCTTAATATTGAGTCTATTGCGTCAGTGTTTTTGAAGCTGAAATATAAGACCTGAGACATTGCACAGGAGACCTAGAGCTCGATAATTAAATTACCGCAACGAATGTCTCTGTTTTTCATCTTCCAACCACACAAACAAATGGTTTTACTGCATAGTACAGCGTGACTGCATGCATGTGTACTTTGTTGCCTGTGGCACCGCAACGTGTCAGGTGGCTAATGAAGGTCAAGAGTATGTCCGCAGGATGAGATCATGATAGCTTATGGTATACATACAGTATGTCTCAGTAATGATATTGTCACCAAGGAGACAGACCTCTCCTTGACAGCAGATGTCATTAAGAGATGTGGATGGCACCCATTAAGCTGTGTGTACTAAGGGTTGTGGAAGTGGGGATAGAGGAGTGCACAAGTTCAAATCTGAAAAAATGACAGAATAGCCAATACAAGAAGTAAATCTGTAAGGAAAGGGGACAAAGAAGTGCAGCTTAGTGATGATTGAGGTAGAGACAGATTAACACTGATAGTGGAAAATTTTGTATCCTTTGCTCGCTGGTAGAAAGTTGAAGATGTTTATCATTTTTAAAGCCATTCATCAAAAAACAAAAAAAAATCGAGGCTGTGTCTGTGTGTCTTTTAGAAGAATCGCATCAGACATGTTATAAATAAGAATAAGAAAATATGTCATATAATATAAGAAAAATCACAGAATCCAGTTATTCCTCCTAGTCCAATTCTTTCAAAGACAGACTCAAAAAACAGAGGTGAACACATTATTACTTCTGCCTTTATGCTTACACTTTAATTCATATGCCACCATAGATGCACTTCTGGAAGATTTTCCCATTTTGATACATAGTGATCTGTCCTATTTCCAGTTCTGAAAGAAACCTGCTTAAAGGAGGCTACATTTCCTGGCTGAGTGAACCATTCCTGAAAAGATGGCTCCCGTGGGGACGTTCATCCTCTTAATAGTATCTGTCTTCCTTCCATTTAACTTCTGGAAGAAATCTGCAGCAGTACAGTGGGCTACTGTAAAGTAATATATAATCTTGGGTAAAAATCAAATTGAGGACTGGTAAGCTTCTGTAAAAAAATGATGAAATTTGTGCCAAGAAATATGAAGAGAGGACATAGCAGATGGTTCCATCTAAACTCTGACATTTTCAAGAGTTCGCATTATTTGTCCACACATATCTTAGATCGTGTCTAGTAGAGTGAGTTCTAGGGCTTCTGTCGGATACTCGGTTGACTGAGATTCTTCAGGTTGAGCAGCCGGTCAGTCAGTGTGGATTGCAATAACAGGATAAAACAGATATAAGTTGGGGGGGGGGGGTTACGGGACAGTTAACTCAGCAGCCACACATTTCTCCGTTCTCCATTTCTCTGTTTAGTGTCTTCAGATTAGGCTAACCTATTGTTGCTAACTTTGGAGCTAACCCCCTGCACTTTTCCAGCACGTGGGGAAACAACAGACGTGACTTTTTGGCATTTATTAACTGTTATACTGTAGTCTGTACTGTACATTTACTGCCAGACTGACAACTTACTGCTAACCTTTTCCTCTGCTCCGCTCGCATTCACCATCACTGATAGCACCATCAGAGCTATGCTATCAGTAGTTTCCCAGGTAATGACAGGTTGACTCATATTTCAGAACAGCGCTACACAGAGGCTCCCAAATACTGTTGATTTCCGAATTAATGGATATTTGGTGTTATTTTTGGCATTAAAAAATATTTTTTTGACCTGGCAGGAGTTTTTGTTGTTATAATTGTAGGAAAAACACTGATTCAGTAAACGTTCAGTAAACGTTCACTGAACATTGAGTACAGTTAGACCTAGCAGTCTCCATTAGGTTGGGCGAGTTCAAAGTTGTGAAAGCAACGGGGGTGTTTTGAATACACCCCCGTTTTCACAGGTAATTTGTTAGTCTGTCCCTCCCGCTGCAGGAAATAATGGATTAATCCTGGAAGGCTGTTGATGTAGCACTTTGGCCAGACGAGAACATAACGACCAACTAATTGACCAGTCGACCAGGAGACCACAGCCCTTGTGAATTTATTTTAAACTGTTTATTTGTTTATTCATTTATATGTTTTTAATGTTTAAAGTGAAATAAAAAAAATAGGGTTGAGCTTGATTTAAACAGAAATACATGTGCTGCCTGTCTCATTCCAACAAATCCATATGGTAGCCCAACATTATATGTCTGCAATTCCAATATGAGCTGTTCAAATCTTGCATCATATCCAGCTATTTTTTATTGATTTTTATATGCTCAAAAATACGTTCCCATGACTCTGTTGCATTTGACAATGTGAACATGGTTGAAATCATCACTGAAACTCATGCCAATGGATTTTCTGTTTGCCAGACAGTCTATATGAAAAAAAACAAGTCGAATCTTAAACGGAGAGTCGGGTACAGTTCAGTACCATGAGGTGAACAAGTCAGATTTTCAGAATGTCCTTTTCTTTTTTTTTGCTTCTATTCTTTTTTCATGAATAGTCTCTAAAAGCTGCATTTTCTGACAAAGTGAGAAAAACTCATTGAATAATATGTTGAACCTTGTGTCCTGATTTATACTTGTGAACTGTGAGTCTCAGTTCAAGTGCTGATGTGGAGTTCTTGTTGACCCCAGGGTGGCACTGAGGAGGTGTCTCTAGGAAGATTTTTCCACCAGCAACTGATGTTTTCAGTCCATTTAAATCCTCACACAAAGAGTGAAGATTCTCCTTTAAGGACAGGTCCTTTAAGGACAGGTTTGAAAGGATTTATTTTGGGTTTTTTGTGATGCATATAAAAATGCTTTAAGTACTTTGAAAAGTCCATATGTTACATCCGTCGATGGCCATTGTATGGACCCCACTTAAAAGGTCCAATATGTGCGTCCCTTATATTCTTGTTTACATCACAATGTTTAATTTCATAGGAGTGAATGACCACAAAGTGTGAGTTAAACAGGGAACATGTGCTTAGTTCTGCCCTCCTTCCCCTCAGCTGCACAACTTCATGGCCGAAAACATATTTAATGAGCTGTCTACTTCATAGTAGTTTGTTGATGTTGTGTCACTCAGTGTTAAAACATCCCAAAAAGATCATAAAAAGGCACAAGGATTTACATTTATACATTTTTTGTGTGAACATGGATCACACAGTGACCCAGCTCTATTGGAAAGATATCAAAAAAGCAATATCATAATTCATTTCAGTTTTGTGTGCACCTTCTGCCAAAACAATGTAGTATCCATTGATTTGCAGTTGCCATCACAGTGAACTATTCTGTCTGGATGTTAGAAACATTATCAGAAAGAAAATCCGTTTCCATTTTCCACTGAGCATTTGGTTCTTTATTCACCATCAGGTCTCACCTCTGGCGCTGCTTTCTAACAAAAACCTTCTTCTTTCTCTTATCTAAATTCTTAATTCACTTATGTAAGATGGCCTTTGAATAGCCAGGTTTTGTGGTTTTACATTCTGCATAACTGTTAACTGTGAGTCCTCTAAGAGTTCTTTGTTTCCTTAACTGCTCTCATAATTAACTTGCTTAATTAGATGTTTGTTTTACTCAGCTGAAACAGCATTATATAATGACTTCTAAATCATTTAATTGCATATTTCCATAAAAAAATGGAGCAAAAAAGAAAAAGAAATGACAGTTCATGTTTACGTCAGTCTGCAGTTACAACTGCATTATGACGCAACAATAGAGTAACCTAGCAGCAGGTATAAAAACTGACTTAAGCTTATTTTGATCATTTTCACATCACAGTGAAAAGAATAAAACCAAACGTGGGCTGGAAGGTAGGAAAATTATAGTAAGTAAAAACACTGGAATGGTCCTTTAAACAGATAAGCTAACGTGTCACAGTGTATCTATCATTCCTTAGCATGATGCAGACTAGCATCCTTATGAATATCTGTAAAATGAGACTTGTTTATCACTATTTTTAACCTCATTAAAGATATGATAGTAGGATGGCTGACATCACAGCAGTAGCTGCAGCGTGACAGAGCGCCGTCGGCTCTGTTCTGTTGGGGTGAATTGAGGATGCAGCCGAGGCTTTTCGTTTGAGAGCTCATCCATCATGCCGCCTGCTGGAATCGGTGGTGATCCCTGTTTGCCTCAGCTGTGTGGAGTGTCAAGGTCGAATGTATGAGCGCTGTGATGTGAAGCATGAACAGTGCCAACGTCGTAGCTCAAACATGTGTTGTTTGACCTGCTATTCAGCTATGGTAAAACACAAAATGCAGCCATGTCTTGTTTTTGTTTTCACCTGTATGTCTGAAAGTTTTTTTCTCTGTTCTTGTTTTCTGTGTTTCCTTCGAATGTGCCCAAATATGTTTAGTGTAGAGTGTTTCTATTGCTGTCACAAAAGGAGCAGCCCAAGAAATATCTCTGAAACTGCACATCTTGTGATGAACTGCATAGACAAGTTATTTCCATATTTCTCACTGACTCACCAACACTTACCCAGTGGTCATTATTGTGATAGTTGCTCCCAGTGCGGCCTCAATGAACCTCCTCAAGAGATGCCAGGGGTGCAGATAAAAAGATGATCTTCATAATCGGTTAAACTACTGACAGACTGTAAAATATCATAATAACGTGAAACATGCCCATCACAATTTTCCAGAGCCCAAGTTCTGTTTTTTGTCCAACCAGGAATACAAAATTTAAAGATATTCAGTTCATAGAAGACCAAGAAAACCAGCAAATGTTCACATTTGAATGGCTGAAACTTAAACTGCTTTAAAAAATGACTTAGACAATTAATTGATTATGTAAAATGTAATCTGTGTATATTTTTCTGGATCTGATCTGTTAATTGACTGTTTCAGCTCAGCACATTTTTGCATTGAAGTACATAGCCTAATTCATATTATCCATTAAAAACATTTATAAACACTTACTTAAGGAAGCGTTCCAAAATTCTTCCAAAAAATGTTTAAAAATTCCCAAATCCTTCCCAATCCCAAAAATTAAAAAAACAGATTAGTTTGTGTCTTGCAACATGCAGTGACCCCAGATTACAGAGCACTTTGATTGTATTACATACAGTGTGCTCAACTAGAGTGTGGATTTCGGAGGGGATCCTGGAAGCTTAACAGGCTTATCCCACCTTGTTATCCCTCGTTGTCCTCTTTCCCTCCATCCTCCTCATGCCTCAGCTAACCTCTGCTGCACCGCAGCCAATAAATACAGTCAGAGTCAGGAGTCAGTACATCTGCTCAGACTCTTGGTTGGGACCTTTCAGGAGCTGGTTAGATAGTCATGGCAGCCATTTAAATTGATTATCATGTCTATTTTTGTATATTTTCAACTGAAATACTGTATAGATTCAAGCCTCTTGACCTGCAATAATCAATCACATAATGAAAAAAAACATAAAAGTAAAGTCATTTGGTTGAGCTGCTCATGACACTGCGTGTGTGATCAAGGTCGAGTGTAGGATGGTTCATGCGGCAAATATGTGGACAACTGCTACTATATGTCTTTGTTATGTCACTTAATTGTCGTCTTTTGCATCATGTTCATGTTAATACACCTGCGAGCCAATTTGGTTTGACGTGGAAAGCATGAATTATGTATTGCGTTGACAGAATTGGAGTCACTTTATTCATAAAGTAAAGTAAATGCAGAGAAATTTGCCTTAATGACATTGGTGTCAGAACTAGAGATGCAAGATTTTATGTGTGTAAATTTAACATGAATAACTTATTAGTGAATTGATTTGGGTAAATTAGTGTCATTACCATAAAAAATGAGACCATTAAAAGGTGTTTGGCTGCCTGCATTTTAAATGATGTTCTCTGGGGGTTGGATTTTGTGGGAAATCCACTGAAGCAAAGAGGTAGAAAACTATTGTGCTCATCAACAGCTTATAAGCTGTTCATTAATTATACTTATTGCTTATCAGCTTGTATCCTTCTTTACGCTCCACAGAGTAATCGAACACAGCGATTTTGGGATAATGTGATTTGAATTTTAATAAATAGTTGGAGTTTATTACATTAAAATACTTCAATTAATGTGACAATAATATTAAAATAAAAAGTGCCACATACTTTACCTTTCAAATATGTTGCTATGGTGATAACAATACCTTAAATTTGTGCAGGAGTTTAGTGAAGGACATATAAGAATCAGTAGGTACATTCAACAGTCTGTCACTTGGCAGGATGAGCTTTGACTTCCTCTGAAGTCTCTCTACGGGCCCAATTAGATGAGACATGTGATCTCCTAACAGTGAGTTCTCTCAAGGAGTCTGTTTTTTTTTTTTTTTTTTAGCTCAGACTGTCACAGGTGACCAAGTCATTACTTCACACAAGTCTGCCCACAGCGCTGTGATGTGATGGGCTTTTGAATATCAGCCTGCAAGCCTCACATCTCACTGTGCCCACTCTGTGGGGACAAATTCTCTTCATGAATGTATTTTATTGATTTATTGAAACTTACTTTGTGGTATTAGATTATTGCAGGACGGCATGGCATTAAAAACTTGAGACATCTTAAAAGGGTTGCTGGAATTGAATGTTTTACTCTGCTTTTGTCATCACTTAATCTCAACCTTTTATACTCAGTCCTAAGATAATAATTTCCCACACTGACTATAACAGAGTCTTTACCTAAAGAACCAGAGTAGATGTGAACATAATGAGTAATACTTGTAAATGTGAAATTGATATCATTGAGGCTTCTCTATTGAACCTCTCTCAGCTGAGTACTGATTTCTGAAAATACTATAGGCCAATACTTTTCTAATAAGGTTGAGCATATAATCATACACCATGACCTAATACTGCAGCATAAGAAATGATTGTTAGGGTATCTCTTGTAGTATTGATAAGTATCAAATAACATTTAGCTTGATTGTGGTGAAGTAAAAGCACAGGTAATCATTTGTTTCATACGAAACCAGAAGCGATCTTTGTTCTGACGTCCAGCACAAAGTCTTGTCTGCAGCTGTTTGTGATTCAACCTTTATATGAGACCCTCATGTTCATGTTCAACCAGTATGTCATCTCATCAGTTGCTGCGTCACTATCTGATGCCCTCCCTTGACCCATACCTGTCATTTCACACCAACAACCTGCCATGTCATAATCCCTAGACCCATCTCAGTCCCAGCTTGCAGCTAAATTCCTACACTCGTCCCCTGCCTGCTCTCATATGTACGACCCCAGGAGATGGCCATGAGCTCCAGTTTCATACAGTCCCTCCTCTCGCTCTATCGCTGTCTGATACACATACAGTACATACACAGTGTGTGTGAGGCTGTAGCAGGACCAGAAGTTATTTGACGTATATAATATTTTTGAAGATTTATCAGATATGTGTCCATATTATTAACCTGGTTTGAAGATTTGTTGGACAGAAATATGAGCAAGATCAGGAACCAAATGTATTTACCATGCACATGTGAAACCACGCAGGTTTCTGGATACATAAAAGTCCATGAGTGGTGAAAATGTGCATACTGGTGCACATCTTTCACACCAAGTGTACTTTTGAGTCTGATTAGTGTGATGTTGTGAGTTGGCAAAAAAGGATCATAAAAGTGTGGATTTTGGTGACATTTTATTTAGAACTTTTATCTTGAACCAAAAAACCTTCATTATGATTACATAGTGATGCGTGAGTGATCAGCAACCTTTTTTTGACAAACCTTAATTTCGGTCTATCTTGACTAAATATGTTTGTCACTATGCATAATAATTATAATGATAATGATTTTTTTTTATAAATAAACAAATAAATACATTTTTTTTTTTTTTTAATTCTTTATCTTTATATAAATAAAGATTATTATTCTGTATTATTGGGGGGTAAGAATAACCTACACCTTAAGCTGTGACCAATTAACAGGTTGTTAAAACACCACTATACAAAGGCTGTAGCTGTGTGTAATGGCTGTGCTAAATACAATATGATACAATGGCTGCTTTGGCTTTGCTGGAAGATATCGCTATTGCGCAATTTAGGCGAGAACGAGTCTTCAGAGACCATACTGATATTCTGGCTCATGATGATGAATGGCTAATGCACCATTTTTGATTTCCAAGAGCTGTTCTTTTAGAATTGTGTGCTGAACTGGGCCCTGTGTTGGAACGGCACTCTTGGAGAAGCCATGGCATCCCCGTCCATCTACAGGTGTTGACAACAGTCGGGTTTTTGGCGACGGGGATGTTTCAGCTAGAGCTTGTGGACAGATCAGGGATATCCCAGTCTGCCCTGAGACGGGTCATGCCCATGGTGTGAGGTGGCATAATTTCGTTCTGTAATAGATATATCAGGTTCCCTTACACAGCAGCTGAGCAGGCCAACATCAAAATGCAATTTGCAGCAATGTCTGCTTTCCCAGATGTAATCAGAGCTATCGACTGCACACACGTTGTGATAAGGGCACCTTGGGAGGATGAATTTGTTTACATTAATCAAAAACATTTTCACTCCGTCAATGTCCAGATCATTTGTGATGTGCAAATGATGCTAACAAATGTGGTTGTCAAATGGCCTGGGTCAAGCCACGATTCACTTATACTGTCTCAAAGCTGTGTTGGGAGGAGACTTCAAGCTGGAGCAGTGCCAGATGGATGGCTTCTTGGTAAGATGTGATTAATTACTGACCTTTGATAATTATGCTGTTTCCGTTTCACGCAATTTAAACAATTAAATGCACACATTTTATACCCACAGGTGACAGTGGGTATGCATTGAAGCTATGGCTGCTTACGCAGTTTACAAAGCCCCAGAGCGCACAACAGACGTGCTATAATGTGGTGGCTGGTGTTGCCTCTGGGCTTGGTGGTGAAGTGAAAGAAGACTTATTTTTGGTGGTTTTAATGGGACTATGATTGCCTGCAGAATCCTGCTGAGCTCTCTGACTTCCAGTCATCCTGTCTGCTCCAGCAAGGTTCATCTGATCACCCCATGCATCAAAGCAATATTCCACCCTGAAATATTCTTAAATTTTTATGGAACATTAATCTGTAATGATTAGTGGATTTCAAGTATTATTTTGTGATGAAATGGACTCAATTTCCTCCAAACCTAACCAGTCTATTTCTAATCCAAGGAATATTTTTTTTATATTTTACAGAATGTTGAGGAGTAACTTTAGACCCTGATACGGGCATTTTCACAACAGACATTTTGACACATCATTGCAGGCAAAGCACAGTAATCAATGACGTAAATAACAACTACATTCCATTAAGGTGAATCAGTTCCACGTCCCTGGTATTGTTCATACTGGCTTACTCAAATGGTTTACTGGAATACTTTGTAGATATTTTGACATGTCATAAGGAAAAGCACAGGTGTTAGTAAGAATTTTATTAACCTGAAGTGGTTTAAGAGTCCTGGGGCCTGTACTACAAAGTGAGATTAGTAGGTTAGCCAGTTATCTCTGGGCTTAACTCAGGTTTTCCGGTATCACGAAGCTGGCTCACTTTTAACTGGGATAAATCACCGTGGCAACTGATGCTGATCAGCTAACCTGCTGGTCAACTTCAGAGGATTGAATCACAATCTGTCACCCCGACCACTGACCAATCAGATCACTGGAAAAATGGAGTCGTCATTCCTACAGGATCCCAACATGGATAAAAGTCCTGAGTTTATGATAAAGTGACAAGTAAAAAGAGCAATATATATTTTTGTAGACCAGTTGAAACATTTTATTGTTCCAGGCTTTCTATTTCCACTCAGGTTTTAAAACAGAGCTTCTAACAAACGGAGAGACTGTTTACGACACTAAACACATAATGATGATTTTGGCTGCATTTTAATTGTGCAAACTTGTCTTTATCCCCGGAGTGACAGCTGACAGTGTGGATGATTTTATATTCTGACTCCAGCTCAGAATAACAGCTCAGAAGCTCAGAATAACATCGGAAAACTGTGTGATGATAATTGGAAATAAAAATGAAGGACCGTCTTTGACTAGAAAAATAATCTACACACTGTTAATTCCCATGATTTTAAATGCAACATTTCGGTGAGATAGACCTCATATGTCATTAACTACTTTTCCACTCTTGCCCCAGTGACAGAAAGTCTTTACATTTACATTTACAGTCTTTACTTTACATTACTTTTAAGTTTTTTTGATGTGACATATTCAGAATGGTTTCTTCATCACCCCGCTAAATAGCAAAAATACTCGCTATACACTTAAGTCATATATAATAATACGTACATGTATTTAAGCCTTAGCCTACTTTTAATATATGGAAATTATTTCTAGTGTTTCTACATCTTCTTATTCTGTTGTATGATTACAGGCTTTCGTTAACATTTCACATCGTTGAATATGACTTTTTGCTGTTTTTGCTTCGGATTATCATTTAATCTCATCATATGAAGTACTTCATTCATGGTTCTGATGATGTCACTCGTAATTAACAACCCCGCCTCTTTCACATGAGCATGCTCATAACTGGATAGGAAAACTGAGCTAGTTGATAGCCAGCTTTATGATAGCTTCGCCAGCTTCGCCAATGTTAGTCTCAGTGAAGCCAGCTCACCCAAAGAGAGCCAGACTAAGTTGAACCTGCTTCATAGTACAGGCCCCAGGTATTGCTGGCTCACTGTCACACCTTATTGGGACACTTGAATAAAACTGCTATTATTAATGTTATTAGTAGCACCTGCATAGTAATGCTGCACCTCTTCAGAACATCTTACAACAAAGTTACAAATGTGAGCTAAATTTATTTGGTCTGCTTAACACCATAGATTTTATTTAAGTAGCCTATCTTTCAGCAGAAAGTGGTTAAGACTTGGGAGTTCTTTGGTCTGACACCATTTAATTAATCTTGCTTAATGTTTATGTACCACAACTTCAACACGTTGAGAGTGCAAAGGGTAGAGAACACTGTAATGAAATTAATTCTTAAGACTATTTAAAAATTTTACTCTCAAACTGCAGATTAGAGACACTGGAAGGACTGGTTTGAGTGTTAATGAGTTATTCAGTGTGGCCATTCATTAGTAGAGCAGACACAAGTGAAAGCTCTATCTCAATCTTTGATCAGTACAAATTGTTCCACTTGGCATTTGACTATCTCTGCACACATCAAACATATGTTTTACAGCATTTTGGAAGTCTTTTGTACTGTTTTAGATCTTTATCTTTATTCAGCAACACAGCAGACGTGCAGAAAATTATAAAAACTCAAATGACAATTTTCTGGAGTAGTTTTGTTCAGCAGAACAGTGTCTTTATTTTTCTTTCTCCAAACAGTTACAGCACCTTGATTCCTGAATTTACATAATGAGGCTCAGAAATCAATTCATTTTGGCTGCTGTTCCTCCATTTTCACCAGAAGGGTTTGAGCCAGCAAGATATATGATCCCTTATGTGAGAGTGGAGAGAATGTGTCCCCTGTCACCTTCCAAAAAGCTTGCTGAAAGCCCTGAATAATGGCTTTCAGTCTAGTTTTCTGATCCAGTGCCTGCAGTGAAAAACATAAGAGACACTTGATACAAACATTATCCTAATGTACCATATAGGGAGATACTGATACAAGATGAAATTAATGTAATATCTAGTGTTAGGTTGTTTCACAGCATATAACATCATCATCGGTCAGCCTTTAATGAGGCAGGTGACAAGGACAGTGGAGAACAGCAGTAATAGGAGTGGACAGAGTTAGCCATGACCACAGTGTCCGGAGCTGCATCAGGACAGAAGTCATTGTGTTGACATATCAGGCTGAAAAAGACGAAGAGCCTTAGTGTCAGTAGAGAGAGTGAGAGAGCAGAACACAGAGAGACAGAGAAGGCAGCGAGGGTTTCTAGCTTCCCCTGAGCCAGTTTATTGTCCACTGCTTAGTACTTTTTTCCTCTAAGGATTTGTTTTCAATATCCTCTCATTGATGAAAAAGAGAGACAACTGATGTTGGAAGGCTGCTGCATTCTTAACATGATTGATGAAAATGTTAAAATTAAAAACTAACTTTGATGTTGTAATTGTTAGATGTGCACTTTGGATGATGCTGTAGTTACATAAACCTAAAGTGAAACAGATTTATGAACTAGAAAGCACTCATCACCCATCAAAGCTGCACAATCTTTTAGATATTGTTTTTTAGTAATACAAAATGTTTGGACTTTTTTAATCTGCGTTCATAAGGTACATGTCCCAGATGTGTTTCATTCGTGCATTTTCATTCATTTTACAATATCATGACATACTTCAAAGTGAGTCTGTGTAATATTTGCTAAGCAGGGCTTACTATGGCCACAAGAGACAATTACAAGATAATAATGAATGCTACAATGTCGTGTAACAGTAGAGGAAGTACAACAGTCTTGCAACAGTCTTAAAGTCAACAGACTGACTAAGTGTTGTCACAATATCCATGTAAAGATAGCTAACAGTAGCTAATATTAGCTAACATTAACCAACAGAAGCTACTGGTCATGCCAGACCATGTAAAGCTGCAGCAAAACCCTTGTGTGTGTTGAACTGAGCAATGATTTGTTATTTTACTTACAAATTCACTTTTCATTTGTAGGACAAACATTGTTGTTTCTTCCTTCAAAACTTACAGTGTGGCTTTAAACAAGTCCTACATCCACGCCACAAACAGACGATATGTTCCTTGGCCTAACTTTTAGTTTTTGAGATACGCTAACTAAGAAACAGATAATAAATCAGGCAGGATCAAAAACATAACCTTCTTGGTGGAAGTAATGAATGAGTGAATGAATGAACATCTCTCTTAATAAAATGTCCACATCTCTGCGTGGTTGCAGGTTTAAGTGTTTGCTGGACTGTGTTCCAGACAGCTGATGCGTGTCGCATCCTACTGTGCTGTTTGCAACCTCTGAAGAAAATAAAAAGCATAGCTGGGGTGTGTGACATCCTCCCCCCCATCTGTACTGTCACCTCAGCAGTGCCTGGCATCACTGCTACCACCCTCCTCCGGCCCTGCTCAGACATGAAGTCTCCATACACAGGCAAAAAAAAATCAGCGAGGATATGTGCAATACATATGCTCATATGCTGCAATACATATGCTCTCCTTCCAGACTTCCCTCCACCCCACTATTAATATATTTTTAATAGGACAACAGCTCAAAGCAATGGTATGCCTCTGCCTTCAATACACAGTCAAAACATAGCAGGGACATCTGAGGTACTTCCTCAGAAGCAATCGATCAAGCTTCTAAAATTTGTTTCTTTGCTCCCAGGGTTCCCTCCACCTCACTATTGAATTGTACTCTCTTGTTTACCATTTTCTGCACATAAGAGAACAAAAACAGCTCAAAGCAAAAGGAGAAGGAGTGTGTAATATGAGTGGAAGCAGCGGGAGCCGCAGCAGTGTCATGTCTGTGTCCTAGTAGCTCAAAGATAGTGCTGGCTGCAGAGGGGGAAAACGCTGTGGAAATGAGGTCTGCGATTTGCATGTGCTTGTTGCAGAAGGTTTCAGAGAAGTGAGAATCATGTAGCTAAAGATAAATACCTAAACCAAACATTTTATTGATCATACATGCTTAATTGCACTGAACGTCGTACACAACAATGTTCCCTGTTTATATTCCCTTAAATGGCTTTAAAGTTGGAAAATGATGTTTGCACTAAGTGAAATATTTAGACTTAAGACTCAGTGTTTTTATGGTTGCAACCCATTACATGGAAGAAAGGTGTCTTGTGAATCATTTTTTAGACATTTATGTCTTAAAATAACATGTTTTGTCTGACCAACAGTCCAAAACCAAATGATATTTAATGTGAAATGATATAAAACAAATATTTGCATATTTTCACATTTAAGAATCTGAAACCAACAAATATTTGACATTGTTGTTTGTAAATGTCTGACTTAAACTATTAATCAATAATGCAAATTGTTACTGATACATTTCTGATTTATTTTTTGTCCATTGACTAATAGTTTTAGCATAATTTTCTCTGTAAAATCACCCTTTACTTAAACTATCAAGTTGAAAAAGTATTACTTGCAGTAATGTGACATCATCTGTTACTATGCTTTCCAGAGGGAAGCTAGATAGTGTGAGGAATCATGAAGATAAATTACTTTTGTTAGGAATGACTAGCAGACTTGTGGACTACAGATTTTTCACTGCAGTTACCTCCCAAAGTGACCACAAATTCAATCCTTTTCTTTCTCTTGTACCACTCTTTACCCGACTGCTGCACTTATTTTTCTTGTCTTGGTAGGTCTATGCCATTTTCTTTTTCCACACCTCCCAGCCCACCCTTTCTCATCACTCTCTGTCTCTCTGTTTCTCTTTCTCTCCTTTTATCTGCACACCTTTTCCATTCTAGTCCGGGGTTGAAATCCTCCCATATGCTCAGCTCTATCAGAGCAGGTGGCAAACCACAGGTGGACCCCACACCTCCGCTAGAACTGGCGTCCGTCCCGCTACACCCAAATTCATGTCTCCACTGGGCGCGTTAAAGCAGGAGGAAGGGGGCCAGGAAGTTCTCTTTCATTTTGATGATCAGATGGTTTGACTGAGTGACCTCTTGGTGGCCTTGAAACCGGTCACATATCCTTTGTTATGTTAGAGCCCTTTTGTGAATACAGAAATATATTTCCCTTCTTACCACTCTTTGTTTTACATCATCAGTTTTTTAAGGATTGGATTCAAATTGCAGTATAGCAATTTCACTAATCACATTTTACTACATCAGTCATTTATTAAAGAATGGGAATTAAGTGGGATCATGCATACAGCCTTTAAGGAATGAATGTTGGCAGTTAATTAAAGTCAATGATTTATTCCGGTGAAAACAAATTATGAAAAGCATTTATACCAATTTTCTGGGATATTGGTGACATTTAAGAGTTCATTCAGAGTTAGTGACCTGGAACTTTTACTGAATTTATAGGTACAAGATCCTATTATATATAAGTATGTGTGAGTACACTGCCTCAGGCTAATCATCATGTATGTCATTCAGAAAGCATGGATTTAAGGGCCTCAGTAATTTCCAGTATGTGCTGGACAACTCTCTGGATTTCACAGTTTATATTCATTTTTGTTCTGGAAAACATAAAGACATGATGTATGAGTATGCTTTTGCAATCCAGGTACATGTCTGTCATCAAAAGGGTCCCCCTGAACTCAGCTTGTGTCCCTCCAACACTGAAGGAGTTGTATGTGAGTGCTATCTGGATGCACTTCAGCAAGGGAAACATGCTGAGGGGGTGGGAGATGTGACAGGACTGCAAAGCTTTGTAAATGGATAAAAGAACCCCTATATGGATGTGTCGAGGATGTGCTGAGAATAAAAGGAGAGAAGAGGACACGAATGGCAGGGAGACAACTCCACATTGGCCGTCTTGGTGCATTAATCACCTCCAGCATCTTCATGGTAGTTACTGTAATGTAAACCTCCATCTCTCTCTCTCTCTCTCTCTTTCTGTCTTTTACCGCGCCATAATTTCTGCAAGGGCAGAACACATTGTAACATTGAGTCCATTGTGTGTTTTTATCTTAGCAATGCTTGAGCACACGGCTGCCATCTCTTGAATAATTCTATTTGTTCCACTTTGAAGATTGTTTCGTCTTTCTCTCCTTTGGGAATACATAAATGTCTGCCCTTGGTGTGCTTTGTGAGACTATTTGAAAGATGACTATGTTTACACCCCCAAACCTGGTGTAGTTTGTTTTCATGTTGGTGCATAGGTTAAAATGATCTCCAGAGACAATTCAATTAAAACATTGTACTTGAAAGTCAATTTGTTATTTATTACAACTATCAGACTGCATCAAGATTAATCCTGACAACCCCAGCAATCTAAAAATGTGTACTGTATGAATCAAGTCTCTTACACGGTGGTGTGACTTACCTGACTCTTTGTAATGGCTCGATTTGTCATATTTAGAGAAGGTAATTCTGTGCTGACGTGCAGCCTGGATGAATATGCACTCTGCTTATGCAATCAGATTTTTCACGCTGTCAGTTAATGGGACAGAGTATCAACATGACATTTTATACACTTTTTTTGGCTAATAGGCAGCAGGGATTTGGTACCACTTCCTAATAAAGCACACTTTATAATGGATTTATTAGTTGTAACTAATGGTTTTGTTAATGGTTAATTAATCATTTACTAATTCTTTGTTAGATCAATTATAAGTCATTAAGAACAGCTTTTGGGTTGCCAGTTTGTGAAAAACTCCTTTGGCTTGTTTTAATCCTTCTACAGAATTGCACTTCAATTCAAAGGAAGACCCTCCAATTGGCATTTGACTACTTACCCTCTGGACCAAAATCCATTTCTTTACAACTTAGAAGTACAGAGAAGCTCAGACTTGATGGGTTGTTGTAAATGGAGCTGCAACTAACAGTTATTTTCATTATTGATTAATCTGTTGATTATTTTCTTGATTAATTGATCATTCATTTGGTCTATAAAATGTCAGAAAATGGTGAAAAATGTCAGTCACTGTTTCTCAAAGCCCAAGATGCAACCTAAAATGTGTTATCCCGACCAACAGTCCACAACCCAAAGATACTCAAAATATTGTTATATTGTTATTGACTCTAAACAATCAATTATCAAAATAGTTGGTGATTAAATTTCTGTTGATCGATTAATTGACTAATCGTTACAGCTGTACATGTAAATAGCCTTTATTATTGACTTACTGATATTTATAACTGCAGACTTGATGGCTAATTAGAGAGGTAGAGAATAACACAAGTATTTATTAGTGGATTATCTATGTACCAATGTAATAATATAATAATAAAAGGATTGAAAATTAAGTCATCAGCACTTGCAAATAAGTATGTAACACTTTTAATAATAATGCACAGCAGCATCAGGAAACGGATGCGTTTTGGCCTTAAGCTTTCCTCTGCGTTTCTGAGACATATGTGGGTGTGATGCCTCTTAAACAGCAGCCAGGGACCTGCTGGTGATTAACATCCATCCAAACATCATCATCAAAAGACAAATAATAGTAAGAAAAATATCAGTAAGAAAAATTAAGTCATAAGAGGAAATATACCACATTCTGTTATTGCAACAACTAGATAATTGACCAATTAATTTATACACTAACAATAAGAAAATGCATGTATGGACATATGTAAACTCATCATGTGCAGAACCCCCATAGAAAATACAAATGCATATACATAAATAAAAGTTTCTTCTTCCTATCTTCTCCCTTCAACAGTGGCATAACAGCCATGAACTGTAGCCTACAAACTCCATGGCCAACATAATTGACCTCTCTTCCCTATTTCTGGTGCTACTCTTATGCTCAGAGATCCTAATTCTCATTCCCTTTTTGTCTTGCCCACATAGCAAAACCCTTAAGGACATTAAAAATGGTCCCCTTTGATCATGGCATTACATTTCACACAGTTCAAACCAGGAGAATTAACAGACAAACTAACAAACTTTCAGCCAACAATGGGGTCACCTGACAGAATATGCCAGTGTTTTCTGACAACACTTTTAACCAACTGAGAAACAGGTGAAAAGGTAGTGCTCAAGGCAACATACTGTTGTTTAATTGGAGGAGGATTAGGTGCTAGGAGGCTATTTCTATCTTTTTCACAAACCTTAGACAAACATGCACTTAAAATTCTTTGGTCATAATTCTTTTCTTGTCAATGGACACACAGGTCATTAGCCTGTCTCTCAAACTCTCCATCAGACCTACAAATTATTTTTCTTCTTAACAGTTGACTATAAGGCAAGCTTATTTTCAGGCTGTGTGGATGTTAACTTGAGTAATGGAAATAGTTGTTTCTCTCTGTCTTTTTGCATACGACTGTAGTCTGTAATAACTCAGATTTATTTACTCTCACATCTAAAAAAGACACTGATTCTCTACTTGCCTCTTCTGTAAATGTAAGAGTGGGCAATCTAGAGTTGAGATACCCCTTTAAATGCTTCCAGTTCCTGATTGATTACTAACTGCCCAATCAAGAGTGTTTCTAATTTCACCTGCAAACTTAAGTGTCGGATCATAACTCAGATGGGTGTGGAAATCTGTTTTACTCAATTGATTCCTTACCTTCAGCACAGTATTATTCTTTATTTTGCAATACTACTGCAACACCCTTGTCAGCATTGCATATTACAGTCGACTCATCATTAGCAAGATCTTCAAGGGCCTGTCTCTCTGTCTCTTGTGGAGATAAACTGGAATAGCATTTGTTTGCACCAGGAGAAGAAAACAGAGACCGAACGTCATCTTCAACTGAACAACAAAATGTCTGTACAGAGGCATTAGTCACCGAGGGGATAAATAAACTTTTGGTCTTAAATTTACTGCCAGCTTGTGACTCACTAGTTATCTCCACCCCATCTCTGTGATCAGTGTGCACAGAGGAAGAATTGTGTTCAAAGTCTTTGCAAAAAAAAAAACGATCTTAATTTTACTACACAAAAAAACTTGAACAGTTCAACTCTCATTGTAAACAGATCAGCATCTTTAGAGGGCACAAAAGACAGGCCTTTAGACAACAAAGCATTTTCCTGATCACTTAGCTGTCTCTAGGATAAGTTAATTATATTGGAGGGCTCGGAGCTCTCTTTGTGCGCCTGTCTACGCCTCCTCCCTCCCTGTTGTGTCAGTCTTTTCTTGTGGCCCCTCTGGTTCAGATGATTCGTTGTGGTGACTCTAAAAACGAGACTGGCTGGATGTAGCAATGGTTTCGTTCCCAGATTCATCAGTCAACAGCCCACTGGATGATCATCACCTGTCCTGTGTGCCCTGTGCATCCTCTCTATTCAGTCAGATAGCCGGGATGTATCCGGTTGTTTTTGTAGTCCAGCGTGTCTCGTTGATATTTCTTAACTTTGGTCTCAGACAATTCCTTTTAATAGGAATCGATCAAGGAGGTACAGCGTTCATTGAACCCCATCAACTCCTGTGAGCTGAACTTGTATTCCCTTGCATAGCTCCTCTTGTGTGTAATCAATGACCAGTAACATTAAGTCCAATGAACATTCAAGACTTCACACCACTTCTTGCAGACTGCAGGGTTGTTACTACCCAATAGCGCCTTGTTAATTCTTAGTCCCCTTGGAATTCTTTTGTTTCTCCAATATTGGGATAGAGTTGAACCATGTAGCATGTAATGTGTCTCCTTCTTTTTCAAGTGTTCTGCTGCTGTGCTTTATTAAAAGTATTACATACTTGCAAGTGCTGACAACTTAATTTGCTACTGTTGTGCCTTTTGGGTCGGCACCCATTACACTCTGAAGACATTTGACTTGAGCATGCCAGTTCTCTTGTTTGAACAAATAAAAAGGATTAACACCAGTAAAAGGGACTTTTAACAACCTGACAGCACAAAGGTTGTTCTTAATAATGTCTTACAACTGACATAGTAAGCATTCAATAAGCCATCATTTCCAACTTATAAACCCTTTTTAGAGGGTGCCTTATAAGAAGTTGGCACCAGGAATTCTTATGTGTTGTTGTTTTCTTTTCCAAAGACTCCATGTCTGAGTTTTGACCAACATGTAAGAATATTACAGTAGCCCACTTGAAATGGAATTAAACGCAGCTTCACCTTCAAAAGTAGGCCTTTGTCGGTATATTAACATATCAATATAATCTGCCATCTTCCTTTCTGTTCTGTTAACAGAGAAAACCACCTATGATGCCTCTGGCTCCTCGTCTTTACCAAGCGACCCCACAGTCAAAGCTGCTCCTGCTCATCCATTGGCCGACCTGTCGGTGGCAGAGGAGGTGCCTTTTTCAGTCGTCCACTCAGATGGTGACTCGGAGTCCGAGGGGGAAGGTTTATCAGGCCAGCCTGCCTTTTCGTCTGTCTTAACCGTCATGGCAGGAACTGTCAAACATCCAGTGAGCCTCGCTCAAAGCAGAACCTCGCCAACTGTCACCAGGGACGAGACCCACACCACCCAATGGCCTTTACATAGTTCCAGCCAGGGCTCAGAGATGTCCTCCTCCTCCTCCTCTTCTGTGGGAGCCAATGGAAACCACCCCGACAACTCAGGTCTGACTTCTAGCATGTCTCTCCAACACACCATACCACCTAAAGCTCTCACCATGGCATCTGGGCCATCACATGTGTCCTTGATGGATAGAAACGGGAATGTCTCATCGTTTTCACCATCTTCTTTATTGTCATCGTCACTGTCCTCCTCAACTCCATCCACTTCCTCTGTGTTACCATCCTCACTGTCTCTATTTTCTCTATTATCTTCCACTCAGTGGAGCACTAAAGCTGCTTCATCTCAAGGTCAAAGGATTGTGTCCAGCTCTGCCCCTCAGAGAGAAACAGCAACATTAGCACCAGCAGTATCTCTGGATTGGACAGAAAGTTTGACTGCTGCACAATCCACCGCTCACTCAGCTGTTAATCTACCAGCTGCTACACAGCCAGCACAAAGCACAACAACTGCACCGTCACTCTTTCATCTCCATGAAATAGTGACAAGTGAAACCAGCATTGAAGAGAGCAATAAAGTGACAACACACTTATTTTACCCATCAACTGATAAAATCCATGGAGTGAGTGGGACACACATAGGAAGTTTAAGCACAAGAGTGATCAGAACACCAGCAAACAGCACATACTCATCATATTCTACTTCAAACAATGGACTGATTCTTTTAAAGATTTCACCTCGAGCCACTCAAGCTCATAATCCAGGTATGAACTTGGATTCGGCCAATAATCGTGAAATGAGCACCTCATTTCCCTCCAATCAAGAGAGTCAAGCTCAAAGGCAGCAGGGAGCTTTACAAAATCCCACATCAGCACTGCTGTCTGCTCCTCCTGAAGGCTATTCTGTTTCTAGTCATGTCACAGAGCAGATGCTGTATCTAACAACATATGCAGAGAATAAAGACAAGACAGGAGTAGGCAGTCAAACTTCGGTTCACAAAAATATTGGAGATGCAATCATGTCGCCTCTCCATTCACATTTAGTAAATCCTTCTGCATCACCAGCTATGACGTTTAGTCCCACAGGATCCTTTTTCACACTTTCCTCCAAGAGTCCACCAGGTAAAACATCTCTCTCTGAAACTGCAATCACAAAACTAACACCTTTCTACTCTGGCATAGTGTCCTTGGAGCATGCATCTAATCCCGATGATTTACTGATGGCAGCAGGTCACGGCAGCGCCAGAGTTCCTGCCATCAATATAGATTACAACCAGGAAGAGATAGCAAGAGCTGAGCTCACATCTGTTTCCTCTCAAGCTTACCTGAATAACTCACTTTCACCCACACAGCTGAGGCCGGAGTCCACCACTGGTTCAATTCTTAAATTGATCAGCAGAACAGGGACAATCTCCTCCTCATCAGAGTCAGATTCACTTCATTTGCAGAGTAATGAAGTCATAAATGTCCATGAACAAACAGGGTCTCCCAAGAGCATAACTCAGAAGCGCAAAGGATGGACGACACCAAAAATGATCTTCTCATCCAACAGTGGGACAGCCTTTCTTTCTAGTTCAGCATTGCTAGTTGAGTTTACAAATGATATGACCTATAAAACCATGCATAAAAGTCTTTCACACACCACTCGCCCTACATACTCATTGCCCTTTTTTCTAAGCCATGGCCAAAACCACAACAACACTGATGACAGCATTGGCCTGTCTGTCAGCAGTGAGGTTAATTTCTCTGACCAAGCCAAAGCCCCATTATCATCACAAATGATCCCCTCACAAAGACCTTTTCAAACAAGATCTGTGCCTCCTTTTCTAGACAAATTTTATACAACATCAGGTCTAACTCTACCACCTGACAAATCAGCTGAAGTCTCTGCCCATATCATAAAATCAGAGAGAGGAAATCACAGCATATCTTCGACTGTCGAGGGTAAAATGAGTGCAGGTAACATTAAAATATCAACAGTCTCCAATGATCACAGGACACACGAAAACAGGCCTGCTGAGAATTTACACAGATATACTGCAAATAGGTCAGTGGCTCCTTTATTTAATGGAAATGAAGATTCTACTTTGATCAGAGGTGCTGCATTTTACAAAAAGGGTGTTCCATCAGGGCAGTTTCTATCTTTCATGACTCCAAAAGATGTTTTTATGCTAAATAAAGGCTCTGACAGTTCTAGCAAAGGATCATTCACTAAAATCCCCTTTTCCCTAGTAACGTTTGATGCTGCATTAGAAACTAGTCTGTCTCATAAAGATGATGGGACACTCACGGGCCATAATGAGCTGCCTTCTCCTTCGTCTTGGTCAGAAATCATCCTAACACCGAGGACAAACTCTTCCTCTCGCTCTCAGGGACCAATCACCAGTGTTAGCAGTGATAAATCTCCTTTTTATTTAGGCAGACAAACAACCATGCCCTCCACTGCTTCCTCTGCAGCAACTGCTACTTCCAATGAAAAGACGTTTAGGGCTATTTACAGTTTTGGCACAAAACTAATGGCACCATATACAAAGTGGAAAGCCACCAAGCCTGAACCTTTTCAAAACAGTGCCTTTGAATCAGAAAATACATCTGCTGGCTTTGATAGGGGAAATTCTAATATACAAGCAGATGGACCATCATATGAGCATCCAATGCTAGAAAATGGACAACAGCCTAATATGCATGTATTGAATTCAACTGATCCAACTGTAGTCGCCAGTGATCCATATTCATTTCATCCATTGGAGACAGAGCACTTTGGTGGAGAATATTCCTCTTTAATATATGTTAAAAGCACTTCAAAATCTAAAGAACAGAGTCTGGATTCGTCCCCAGCTGATCTCAGTTCTGCTCCGGCTGTCAGTGTGTCTCAACGAGTCACCGTAAACACTCCTGCTCCATCAGCTTGGGGTTCAAATGGTTTTCTGCCCCTCTCACACACAAGTAGCGACTCTGTAAAATCTTCACAAGCCACCACTTTTGCGTTGGTGTATAAAAACAAGCTGAGCTCCCCTTTAGCAGCTGTTGACTTTCCCAAATCTGTATTTGATACAGCTGTCACACTTCCAAACAATCCCTCACACACTTTTTCTGATACTGACCACACAGTTGATTTAAAATGGAAGAGGTTCATCTCACCAACAGAGCTAATGCCATCATCCTCTTCATCAGAGACTTCACCGCCATCATTTAGTGGTATCACAGCTTCTCAGTTGCAAATGAACCCCACCACTTCACTTTTGTCTAAAGCTTCATCATCATTGATGTCTTCATCATCACTGTCATCATCAAAGGTAAATTTAGCTGGTGTAACACAGTCAACGAAACCAGCAATGCATCCAGGCCCTGTATCATTATCTGTCACCCCGTCACCCAACCTGACCTCATCCATAGATTCTGATCACTCACAGGAAGTGACGTTTTTTGTCCTTACAGAGGCAGAGCGGGATGAGTTAACTGCTGGATCAGCCAGAGTAGTTGCACCTAGTTTCCCCAAAGA
Organism: Thunnus thynnus; assembly: GCF_963924715.1. Lineage (NCBI taxonomy): Eukaryota > Metazoa > Chordata > Actinopteri > Scombriformes > Scombridae > Thunnus > Thunnus thynnus. Next base: position 22,822,682 of record NC_089517.1, on the reverse strand, counting down.
AAAAGATGCCAGTCTAGCCCCCTCTCAATCAGCCAGAACTACTCTTTCTGCTGGGCCCACCGAGAGGACATCTCAGGTATCACCTCTGATCCCTCGACAGGACACCACAACAGCCTCTGCGAAGCTTACCACCCCAACTCTAGCTTCATCCACCAAATCTAAAAACCCCATCACTACCATCCCTTCCCTAAGAGTCACCACCGGAACCACGCAGTCGACCACCACAACCACACCACAGCCTGCACCTGTGACCAGGAAAACAACTACCACCACAACCGTCAGGGCTCCAATTAGCAGGCGAACATTCACGCCACCTGTCCCGAGGACAACCCTGCCCAGAGGGGCCACCACCATCTTCATCTCCCCTTTCACCACCACCACAGAAGCTCCACCACAGCAGTGCAACATTACAGAGAGAATGTGGGTGCGAACAGGTAAAAACTTTTGCTACTCTGGCGTAAAAACGGGTGTTTTTTAAAATTGTGAAATAATGTTATTGCTCTAACATGTTTTGTCTCTGTTTTTGTCTTTGTTTCACCCTCTGTTTGTCTGTTTGTATCTGTATCTCTCATAGTTGTCTCCATCTATGTGAGAAGGAACAGGCTGGACAGCATCCAGAGGCAGAATCTGCGCAGGGGACTAAGTCAAGGCCTCCGAAAAGCTCTGAATGATAGTTCAGCCCAGGCACAGGTCAGATTAGTCACTGTTATTAGTTATTGTTATTTAACCAGCAAATACTACTGTTTCATCAAATCGATGTATATGTCCACCCATATATATGGACTTATTATATTTTTAATTTTATATAAACCTAAACATCTGTGGAGGGGTTATCCATATCTAATGGCAGATTTAGAGTAGAATCCTTGCTTTATACATACTGTACATACATACTGTATATACACTAGTATCTTTTCATACAAGCCTGTAATTGGAAAAAATGTGGAATCCGCAATGCTGTTTTTATCTCTACAGCATCAACCAGCCTCAAAACTCCCCGCAGACATATGCTGAACAGCTGTGATGAGTAAATTGCAAACGATCAACAACCCCTGCTGCCTAAAGTAGAGTTAGAATTCCAGTGAATACAGGAATACATTTTAAATGAATTCTGGATAAAAAAGTTTATGTCAGTCTTGTTGGAAATAGTTAAAGGTTCTGACAGATTGAAAGAAGTGGTGTTCAGGCTAGATGCCTGATGCTAAGATTTTGGTTCAGTTTGCAGGAGTGAAGTAATATTTTTCCTATGTTTGCCATGCAAGTCTCTCTGAATTGAATAGATTTATGTTAAACTCCCACTTTGTGTTTCCATATTATGCGAGGTTTATCATAGAGTTCAAATATTGGACCTTGAATCATTAAACAATCTTCTAACACTAGACAACAGTAAATGGTTATTTGTCGTTCCCTGACCACAAATCTGGAGGTTTATTAGCATGGAGTGAATTAGACACTTAAACCAAGAACCCTCATGTAGGCTACGTGAGAAGAGATAAGGATTAATATAGAAATTAGGTTGACTGAATGTGTCCCAGAAGGCAGTGGGTGATGTCACATATTTAAGTAACTGTACCAACACTAAAACAAGATGTAGATGTGGACTGTAGCAGTGCTGTACATCAGAACTGTTGCTCTAATTTTCTCATATTTACAGGTAATAGCAGCCAAAGTCTATGGAATTTATCCACATTTCACCCAAAAGAACATTCACCAGTCTTACCAAAGCAGTGAACACACCAGATTTGGCTTCACAAAAACTCAGAGGGAACCCAGTCTCAGATGTTTCTCTGCAATAATGATACAAACAGATCCAGGGCACATACAATGATCCTTGTATCTGTGGATTAGCCATTTGTGAAGCCAATCATGGTTCCCACTGTGCCAAAATCATTCTCTGACTCCAATAAGCCTCTAATACCTCCGCTCAGTGTGACTTTGTATCAGGAGCACCTCTTGGCTCGGAGAAGCTACACTAAAATACAAGAAGAAATGCATGTTTGAGTCTGTGAGAGAGAAAGCAATTATTGAGGGAATAAGGTTAGCTAGTTGGTAGGATAGTGTCTGTTTACTGTTGTACACTGAACATGTGAGAAAAATGTTATGGTTAGAATTGAATTTGGTTGTAGATAACAGACTGCATGGGTCTTAAAATGAATGAAGCAGCAATGTGATGTACCTTTTTCTACATCGCCTCCTAGTCTCCTGTGGGTTGAAGTGCCTTTAGAGCTCAATTTTGAGCAAGTGTTAAGTGCATCTATTTGTGCATATGTTTTTCTGTGTGTGTGTGTGTGTGTGTGTGTGTGTGTGTGTGTGTGTGTGTGTGTATGTGTGTGAGTGTGTGTTTTCATGTATATCTGCAGTCCATTGAAATGTCTCTGCGTGTTGTATTTCTCTATGTGGAAGTATCAAATAATTGAGAGTGAAGCCTGCATATTCACCCTGTCCATGTGAAGGTCAATGCTCTCACATGTTTTCCCTCTCCCTCCCTCTCTCTCTCTCTCTCTCTCTCTCTCTCTCTCTCTCTCTCTCTGTAGTCTCTGAAGGTGTCTTGCTTCACTGCACTCCTGTCACCCATTTCAACATTGCTTGGGTTCCTTTTAGTAGCACCGCTCTCATCCAATGAGAAGCAGTCTGTTGGCAAGGGAAATTGCTTCTGTGTTTAATTATAGGTTATAAATGGTTGGGAGGAGAGCAATGTGCTGATGCTAAAAAGATGATGAGACATAGAATTCAACCCGCTGGACTAAAAGAATTTTAAGCCATTAAAAATATAAAAGTGAACTATTTTTGTGTCATGTAGTTAGAGCTCTCCAGTGACTGGAAACTTGAATGTCAAAACAACTGTTGGGTTAATCTGCTGGCAGTCGTTCACGCTCTTTGAGATGGAGTCAGTGGGTGTGTTACCAATCTCTGGTTTGCTCGAAACGCAATCTCTTAATAACACCTTCACATGGGTGAAGTCTGAGAGGATGAAGTGATAATAAAGGGCTCTTTTCACAGAGCTTGTAACAAGGCCGAATTGTGAGGAGGCAGAGCGGTGACTCTCAGCTACAGAGACTGTAGGCTTTCAGTGTTTTTGCCAGTGGATCGACCTGTCAACATGGGCGTTCAAATGGGTTTAAATAACGGACCTGAATGGTTTCACCTCTCTCACAAACATGTTTAAGTTTTGCCTCATCTGTCATTGTTCCCTTTCCGGTTTTCACATAAGCACGGTTCACCAAAAAGTCAAACTCACTTTCATGACATAGTTACCAAACACAGATTTCACCTGTGTTTCCTGCCTGAGGATGAGAATGCAGTGATACCTTGCCTCTTGGGGTGGATGAGAAGGAACATAGATTTCTTTGTCCTAAATTCCTTATTTAACAGTCTCTCCCATGTCTTCCTCATCTTTATTCTTTTCTCTCTTCCCGAGCAACCCTTCATTCCCTCCTGGTTCTCAGCACATATCTGTATTCCATAATCACTCCTCCCCCTGTGCCTCATGCTCTCGTTAGCGATCAGTTGGAATGCACTGTAGTGCGCTCCAGCAATCCAATACAGTTCAATATCTTGTCACTCGGTTCACTGGCTAATATGACTGATTGACAGTACATACTGATCCTGCTAGAAGGACCATATTGGTGGTTTTGTATGTTTAAGCTCCAAATAAGAATATTTTCCATTACTGCCTACCATTTTCCAAATCATACATAAGATATTTGATATCCTGCCTTCAATGTAGCAGTTCTTTTTTTTTTTCATTTGTGTTTTTCATTTGTTTCATTTCACCACAGTGTGGTATAAATATAAACTTACTTGAGATAGGTAAAGAACCTTCAAAACTGTTCTGCCTGTGACCACGTTACGACACAAGGTGCCTAGTGCGAGAGCATTTTCGTTTTCTCATCTGGACCTCTTCTTAACTTGTTTCAGTCTGATGAATGCCACCTGTTGATGAGTAGGTGCTTGTTAATCGGATTTAATCATTAGTGTAATAAATACCCCTAAATTGCTATATAAGGGTACCTTTTCTGAGATCTGTGGACAAGTTTGATCCACAAAAATGAGTAGAAAGAAGAAAGTTCTGTTGCCAGAAATCAGCAAAGAAAAGCATAAAAATGTACATACATGGTATATTGTGATATAAGCTTTTACTAATATCACCCACTACTAGTTGGCAGTAATGTGATCTATATGCAATGTGCAATTCATGGGCTTAAAGTTTGGGAAAAAAAAAAACAATTCCAATATATTTCACTTTTCTCTCTCAGGTGGAGACTGTTTTTGGTTCTCCTAACATGACGGTGGCTTATCATGTGACTGGAGCAGACATGGTTTACCCCCCCTCTGTAGTGCTGGATGGCTTGGACTCCTATGGCCGTGATAAGCTGATTGCAGACCTGCGACAGTACCTCCCCATGGTAACAGCCCTGCCCCTCCCAGTTGCATTATGGAGACCCAGCCCAGCCACTGGCTTCCAGCTGAAAACAGGTCAGCTAGTGTTCAGTTAGGATGAAAGAGAAAAAATAAGTCAGAGATGAGCTTGAGACTTACTATTATTTGTTGCTGTTGTGAGCACTTTCAGTGGAAACTAGGTCTGAGAAGTAAAAAAAATAATTCCACATGTGATTCCACATCAGAAGCATGGTTAAGTCAGACTAGAACACAACATAAGTTTGCTATGTGAATTCTTACCTTTTTGACAGTGTACAGCTCATCTCATTTTTCTGTTCCAGTTCTGCAGTTTGTGGGAGCAGGTGATGATCCGCGGTCCTGTCGGTTCTCTCAAATGATGGAGCAGAGGCTTGAGAAGGTGTTTACTGCTGCACAGGCCAAAGTGCTCAACACCAACAACAGACTCTCTGCTCAGGTACCGTGATGAAAGAGTTGTGTTGCACTCCTAGCAGTGTGTAGGTGTTAGTGTAAAACTGTGATTGTTAACAAAATGCTAGAGGTGAAACATGCAGAGTGTAGCATTCATTGTCATTGTCACTGTCAGTGGTCATCATCCCCCATCATATTGAGACTTGGTGTTACATTTTTACCCTTTTTGGAAAATGCTATGTGTAAAAAACCATCCAACAACCAAATTAGAAGATAAGATAGATGATGTTGAGTTTACTAAATATTGCTTGCAGAATATTAGAAAAGATGCAACTTCAACAGTTCTGCTGTTACACATCATTATTACCATGTGGTTTAGGTGATTTGGCAGATGCAAACTCTGTGTAATTTGTGCTGAATTGTCCCTTAGTGTATGAGGCATAGGCTATTCAAATAAGAGCTGCTTCTCAGATGCAAATTAATTATGTGTAGGGAGGCAGTGTTTGTATTAATTTTAATGAGCTGCCACATTAAAGTGCACCCTATATTAAAGCTAATTTGACAGTTATGCATGGATGAAAAAATTGATGCTAAAATATTTTTGCTTTTATGCCTTGCCAGCCACTGGGATGAGTTTCATATTTTTTGATCCAAGACAATAACTGATATTTTGATGTTTTTCATTCTCTATTATCAGTCATTAATTCTGCAAAAAAGATTTGCACTAATCTTTTTGATTTATTTGAACATTACAGTGATATAATCCCAAGTATTTCATGTGACTATACCTACTGTATATTTTTCTCTATCCTCTTCTTTCTCTGTGCCTATACCCAGATGCTGAGTGTCTCCCAGGCAGCAGGCTCTCCTGCTGTATCGTTGGTCTACACTGTGAGGAATGGGACTGTCTTCCTTAATGGCACCACTGCCTCAAACCTCCTTGGTCAGCTGTCAGCGGAGCTGGTGGGCTACTTCCTCTTCTATCCACCACTTGTCATTGCTGAGCGTAAGTCACACTTTGCACTCAGAAATCCATCTCTTTGTCAGCAGTAATTCAACAGCCTAATAAGGAGAAATACCAGCAGTATTTCTCGTTTTCTCTTGGGAATTATTTGTTCTTCAAATAGAAATTGGATTAAACAAAAAGAAAAACAAGTGCTGTGCTTTTCCTTGTTTTTTTCCTTGCGTTGAAGCCTACCTGAGGTTCAATATAAAGATTTCAGACTGTGTCTCATAAAGCATGTTGGTCTGATATTCTGATTGACTTTTCTAGTAGAAGACAAAATCCTGTCCAACCTTAGAAACCGCAGTCAATTTAACATAGTGAAAGTGGTTGTTTTCTGAGCATTCTGCATTCACAAGGGCTTTACTACCTCATAAGGTCTATCTATTCAATGGTAGAACTCAGGATTTCAATGGCTACGCCTGACTGATGTCCAGTTTCTCAGTAATTGGATGTTTGTGACTGTTTTGCTGCTTTTACGATCATAGTGGTTTTTAATGATTGAGTCACTTAAAGATAGCTGATGCAAAAACACAACTAAGCCTGTGCCTTTCATCTCATCCTCCTTTGAGGGCATCTGTGGCCTAGCGCTCCGTCTGTGTTAGAGTTGTACTCAGAGAAAAACAAATGAAGAGTGACAGGGAATCAGTGGATGCCTAAACAGCAGTCCCAGTGGAGTCCCAATCTGTAGCCTGTTTTCATCCTCGGTCTAACTGGGAAATGTAAGGTAAACTGCTCAATAGAGGGAGATATGGCAGATGTAGTACCCTGAGATCTAATGAGAAATCATTTTTATAATACTTTATTGATCCCTTAAGGGGAAATCCACTATTTTTGCTTGACCTCCTTCACAGTAAAGTCAGAATATAGGATCAACGACAGAACTGAGCTCCTGCAGCTGATGGGGATTTAATCTTCTCACACACACAAGTTTCACCCAGAAATCTGGTAATTTTCTGTGTCAGGTTTGTTGGCCATTGCCATTTTTCTAAGACAATAACAAAGTGACTTCTCCATCATGTACCCTGAAGTCAATATGTAATGTAAGATGCATTTTACTCAAAACTTTTATGGATAGTGGATAATAGCACGAGCAGGGTAAATTATCTTTCCTGTTCAGCCGTCTTGCAGGGTACAGATATAAGTTGAAAGTTTAAGTTAATTTATATTTATAGCACTTTTCAGACAGTGGTTGTAATTCAAAGTGCTGTACATATTATAAAACATTAAAATAAGGAAACATTAAAAAGAAGAGAACAAAACATTGAAATACATTAAAAAATAAGACATTAAAGTGCACAAATTGCATTAAATACGCATAGGTAAATGTTGGAATGGAAGTTGATTGAAGCCCAGTTTGTATAGGTAGCTTTTACTTGGCTTTTAAAAGTGCTCACTGAGGTCACCTCTTTAATTTCTGCTGGTAAAGTGATCCAGATTTTAGGTGCGTAAGCAGAGAAGGCTACATCCCCAATGTTCTTATGGATGTGGTACTGTGAGAGCAGCAGTGAGGACCTAAGGGCACGGGCTGCGACATGTGGTTTTAGTAGCTCTGCAATATAAGCTGGTGCTTTGCAAACCATTAAAAGAATTGTAAAATCAATTCTAATAGTAACTGAGAGCCAGTGTAGAGTAGCTAAAATCAGTGTGATGTGCCCACTCTCCCTGGTTCTAGTTAAGAGCCTGGCAGCCGAATTCTCAAAGAGTTGTAGTTGTTTTACTGATTTTTTGGAGAGTCTGGTAAAAACTGCGTTACAATAGTCAATTTAACTATGCATGTGTAAAAGACGGCTTCAGTGTCTTCCTCAAGGTAATCCTGCATAACCAAACCTCAACCTTACAATCTGAAGGAGGTCTGGAGAAAGACACATCGTAATAAGGAGACCCTGTAAATCTAGAGACAACTATTCAGTTGGCTTAGGGCCACCTCTAGAAACAGCACTTTCTTCCAGTTTCCTGTTTCCAACCAGCCATTGTGCTTTGAATTTTTCTAGACTTTGGTGAGTTTGACAAGATGGAGCTCTGGATATGCAAGGTCATGCCCGTGATCACAGAAGAGTTTATGCTTAAGCCAGGATTAAAAGGACCAATGTGTAGGATTTAGTGGCATCTAGTGGTAAGGTTATAGATTGCAACCAACTGAATACCCCTCCCCCTCCCCTTCCAAGCATGTGGGAGAACCTACGGTGGCCGTGAAACTCAAAAAGCCCCCTCTACAGCCATTGTTTGGTTTGTCTGATCTGGGCCACTGTAGAAACATGGCGGTGCAACATGGCGGCCTCCATGGAAGGGGACCCGCTCCCTATGTAGCTATAAAGGGCTCATTTTAAGTTAACAACAACATAACGATTCCTATTTTCAGGTGATTATACACTAATTAAAACATATTTATGAATATTATATTCCATGTCCGTTCCGCTAGATGCCACTAAATCTTACACACTGGTCCTTTAAGCAAGGGCCTTCCCTGCATTACCACTTATCCAGAAGAGCTTTTTAAGTTTTTACCTTCCTGTTCTTCTGTCAGTAACCGCAGTGTGCACTCTAACCTCCCAAGGTGTATATGACTGGACTATATTTAGCAGAACTGAGAACCAAGAGATCATGCTCAGTCAAATACTGTTCTAGAAAGATATAAAGTACACTGTTTCCCAATTCTGAATGCTTTTAAGGACCCAGCCCATGAAAATGTACTCTTTGCAGGTCCCAAAAGTGAGACTGAAACTGTGCTTCCTTCCTCAATGAGACATCTAGCCTAACAAAGACCAAAGTTATCAGTGTGTTCTGCTCAATCTGATATATTTTTGACAACTGACAAAGTGATAAATAACAGTAGTAATGTTACCCCAATTTACAGTAGAAATTAATGGTCAACTATATCCATATTCAGTAATTTACACTTGTCTGTAATGGCCTTAAATTAACATGGCCAGGCTAGTAATACAAACAGTGACTTTTCTGACAGACTTCCAGTGGCTTTTTTATTGGTCCAGATACTTCCCTTAATGGGTTGATGAGGAATGCATGAACACACCTTAAACAACAGACTTTCCTGCAATAGATTATGACATACTGAGGGCAGAAAATACTCTATACGGGTTGGCTGAAAGAAATTTGCATATCAGGACCACATTTGGAAGAGCCTTTGGAACAGGAAATGTTTTGTCCACTTGTTTGACGTATTCTGTCTTAAAATCTGAACTTTGAAGGATGCTGCCCCTGAATTGAGATGCATCATCAGTGTGATTGTGGCACAGGCAGATGGCAGTTGTGGTTTACACAGTGCTTAAATCAAGATGAAGAGAATCTTTGCTAGTGAGCATTAAATTAAAGCTCACTTTGTGTTGTGATTGAATTACATTAGAAAGTGAAGCTACCCACAGGCGTGATGATTAAGTTAGGGAGAAAAAGAGAGAGGGCAACTAGATACCAAGGGGGGGCTCTGAGGGAGCAGAAACTGACACAGAGGAAAACCCAGTAAGACAAGAGGGAAAAGGGAAGAGTGAGTGACTGTGTGACAGTGATTTTGCTCTGTTTGTTTTGTCCTCTCGCCATTAGTGACATTACACTGTTCACAGGAGGTGTTGAGCATATGCTGGCAGCGGCTGCCTCCTCACTTCAAAGCTAGTTATTGCAGTAAATAATTAACAGTGGGGAATTCTCATACCACCTTGGGCTCTGCTCTGACAGTAAAGACCCGGGATCTCACACCACTCCGAAGTGCCTGTTTGTAGCGCCGAGCACTCCATCGTTCCTGTGGCGCTCATGTAGGCTGGACTGCTGCGATCAGCTCTTTTACTCCCCTTCTGCTCCTCAACAATTTCTCTCAGGTGACATATGAGAGAGGCTGTTTGCAAAATGTCTCTTTTAGAACACAACGATCAAAAGCTACAACCAAATTGCTGATACAAAATATGAAATAATTTTTTATCCACTTCTAGGAATGACTTAAAAATGCTCTTCAGTCTGTGTCCTCCAGGCTTCAATCACACAGCAGCAGAAACCTCCTCACCAATTCATATTCCACATGATTTAAACTTATAGACAATGTTAAACTGATTTTGCCGGCAGCCCCGCAGCCCTCCATTAACAATGCTGAAGCCCGTACTGTTCCTCTCCCACCCTCCTTTCCCCACACCTCTCTCTCCTCTCTGCTGTTATGGCTGAGTGTACATTTCTGTTGCGAGTCTGCTTTCACAGGCCAGTGATACAGCATTCCCCCAAACACTGCACCAGCCTCCAGCACAAGAGCTTAATCAGGCAGGAAATAGATGTAAGAGAACACAGACAACCAGAGCTCAGGCGGCTGAAAGCTCTCCTTGCTGCTGTATTTGTCTGACATGCAGTGATAATGAGGCTTTAAACTGAGATTCTTGCCGCACAGAATGCGGCAAACTGTAAACTCTTCCCCTCCTCACTAAAAAGATTCAGAGGTTTTACACATTTTGCCCACATTTAAAAGCACTGATTCTTAAAATAACAAATGTCTGACTAGGGAGAACACCACTTGTTGGAATGATAATTGCACTGTTGCTGCAGTGAAAATGTAATAATTTGAATACTGTTCTTCATGATTGTTGCTTTTTTTGCTTTTTTAATTTTATACCATTTAACAAAAAATGCTTTGTTCACTATAGCTTCAATTCTTAAAATGACAACAGAAGCAGGGAGAAGTCTTATGTAAGTGAGAGTCCAGTGTGAGAGGATGATCCTGTATCTCTTTAGATTTAACTTTACCTTGCTTTTTCAAATTGTCAGAAATCTACCGTTTGCTTTTTATGTCATATTTGTCAATTTTATGTTTTTATCTTAAAATCTGTTTTGATACAATTGATTCTTTTGCTACTGTAAAAATAAAATCTTCAAACATACATTTTTACATTTTAGAGACGTTGATGGAATTCGGTACAAATTATACAGTAGTTGTTTGCAATTTGCAAAAAATCTTGTCAGTGTGTAGTTTTGTGTATCAAAGGATATATTAGCATATAAGGTTTTTTCAGTAATTTCCTAAAATTAGCTGCTGTGTAACTGTGAATTCTTTGAACATTTCTTTGAAAGGGTTGTGTAATTTGGTAGTATACGGGAAATGCTCATTATAGAGTTTTTAAGAAACAACCTAATGTGCCTGTATATCACTTGACACAAAAAACTACACACTGGAATCTGAGTATTTTATGTCAGTTAAAGAACAAGAGTTTTTTGCAAAATTTTTTGCAAATGAACTACGTATAAATCCAAACGTATTGAACTGTCACTTACCAACTAAACCAACTTCACACTTTTTCTGTTTTGCCCTAAAAATGAACTGTTAAATACCTGCAAATTACCAGGAAATTAGTATAAAATTAACGGACCTGTAAAATAAAGCATCACCAAAAATTCTCTTAATAATGCAGTTTTGGAGAAACTGATTAAATATTAAATTAAATTGTATGTTTTAATTAATGAAAATTAATGCTTTGATGTTTCAAATATTGATGGTTTGTCGTGAGAGGGGGAAATGATTGTGTTTTTATGTCCTTGCAGCACTGGAGTATCACAATCTTAACACCTCCGTCGCTACCAGAGACTTCTGGGTTATCACAGGTAAGGATGTCACATTGAACACTCACATCTTTTCTACTGAACATTGAAAACTGTAAATTATTCTAGGGTAACATACTGTATATGTGTTATGTTGCAGAATCAGTCCACTTATAATGTAGAAACCTCACTTGCTGCAGTGTATACATTTTAAAGATACTGATAGCACAACTTTGAAATGTTATGTTTCATTTCTTTGCTACTTACTTCATGACACACAAACAACCAGAACAGGATGTACAGTATGTGAAGACCCCCACCAGACATGTTTTAAGATGTATGTAAAATACTCTACTTTGAATAATAATGTCTGATATAGTGAACTAGTTGTGATGTCACAAATCATGCTCATAGGCCCGCTGCTTAAAATTGGCTTTTCAATGAGCACAGAAAAAATTTCCACTTTCAGCAGATGAATGTGAAAACAGCCTTCTAGTTTCAAACTCTGCATATACAGCATTCTGCACGGTGAAGCTCACGCATTCAACTGTATGAACAAGAATCAGAACCGATTTTTGAGTGGAGGGGATCTTTAAGTTTACATGAAGTCAGAGACATAAACATAGAGATGGATGACTGACTCCATACTAAAACTGGCTCTATGTCCCAGTAATACTAACTAATACTGTAGTAATGACTTGGATTGGACTATTGTTGATTATTTGCTGTGCTGGCTTTATAAATGGCTACATATACTAAACAGTGTTCAAGGGTACCCACGATGTTATGTAATGAATGGGCCTTTCAGATCAGACTGTGTAGCTCTTAACCCTGCACTTACTGTGATGAGAGGCAAAGTGAATTCAAGGTCATGCCCTCTATAATGGGATTTACTCACACTGAACATGATGTACAACCAGGATTATTGCTTTTTGACTCTTGATATCATGGAGCAGATTAAGTCAAGTCAGGTCAATTTTATTTATATAGTGCCAAATCACAACAGAAGTTATCTCAGGCTACTTTTCATATAGAGCAAGCCTAGACCATACTCTTTAATTTACCTAAAAGAGAGAGAAAGAGATCCAACATTCCCCCATGAGCAAGCACTTGGCGACAGCGGCAAGGAAAAACTCCCCTTTAATGGGAAGAAACCTCAAACAGAACCAGGCTCTAGGTGGATGGCCATCTGTCTCAACCAGTTGGGTTGAGAGAGAAAGAGGGAGAGGGGACAGAGAGAGAGCGAACGAGAGAGACACAGAGATGCACAGCAACAACAATAATATCAATAACAACAATAATAATAATAATAATAGAAATATGACTACTAATAGTAGTAGTAGCAGTGGATGTCAAGCGGGACCACAGGGGCAGCAGGTGGTCTGCAACCACAGGTCCATGCATACCTGAGAGACAAGAAAGCACAAAACTACAAGGAAAATGACAAGTTAGTAACATGCATTAATGGGACATGAATGGGTACAGATGAAGAGGGAGAGGAGGAGAGAGGAGCTCAGTGGAATGGGAAGTCCCCTGGCAGTCTAGGCAGCATAACTAATGGCTGGTCCAAGGCAAGTCTGGGCTGGTCCTAACTATAAGCTTTATCAAAAAGGAAGGTTTTAAGCCTACTTTTAAATATAGAGAGGATGCCTGCCCCCCAGACCCAAACTGGAAGATGATTCCACAGGAGAGCCTGATAGTTGAAGGCTCTGCCTCCCATTCTATTTTTGGAGACTCTAGGAACCACAAGTAAGCCTGCATTCTGGGAGTGCAGTGTTCTAGTGGGGTAATAGGGTACTAAAAGCCCTCTAAGATATGATGGTGCCTGACCATTAAAGGTTTTGTAGGTGAGGAGAAGGATTTTAAATTCTATTATGGATGTCATAGGGAGCCAGTGCAGAGAAGCTCATATGTGAGCAATATCTTTTTCTATTTTAAAGGACTTATCTTGATCAAAGATAACTCTCAGATTCCTTATTGTGGTATTGGAGGCCAGGGCAATCCCATCCAGAGTAGCTATATCATTAGATAATCTGTTTCTAAGGTGTTTAGGGCCATGCACAATAACTTTGTTTTGTTTGAGTTTAGTAGCAGAAAATTGCAGGTCATCCAGGTCTTTACATCCTTAAGGCAGGCTTGAAGATTAGGTAACTGATTAGTTTCATCTTTCTTCATTGATAAATATAATTGGGTATCATCTGCATAACAATGAAAATTTATGGAGTGTTTCCGAATAATATTACCTAAAGGAAGCATGTATAAAGTGAATAGTGTTGGTCCAAGCATAGAACCTTGTGGAACTCCATGTCTAACTTCTCCATGTATGGAGGATTCATCTTTAACGTGTACAAACTGAAATCAATCTGATAAATAGGACTTAAACCAGCTTTGTGCGGTTCCTTTGATGCCTATTAAACGTTCAGTCTCTGTAATAGGATGTGATGGCCAATGGTGTCAAATGCAGCACTAATATCTAACAACACAAGTACAGAGATATAGGTAGGTATAGGTCTATAGTTGGCTAAAACACCTGGATCAAGAATATGCTTTTTAAGAAGAGGTTTAATTACAGCTACTTTAAAGGTACATAGCCTGTTGCTAATGACAGATTGATCATATCTAGTAAAGAAGTGCTAACTAATGGTAAAACTTCTTTAAGCAGCTGAGTTGGGATGGGGTCTGAGAGACAGGTTGATGGTTTAGATGAGAAATCATTGACGTTAGTTCAGGAAGGTCAATTGGAGAAAAACAGTCTAAATATATATATCAGGTTTTACAGCTGTTTCTAAGGTCCCTGTGTTTGAAGATAAATCAGTGCTGGTTAAGGGCAGGAGGTGATGAATTTTGTCTCTAATAGTTAGAATTTTATCATTAAAGAAGCTCATGAAGTCGTTACTACTGAGAACTATAGGAATACATTTATCAATAGAGTTATGACTCTTTGTCAGCCTGGCCAAAGTGCTGAAAAGGAACCTAGGGCTGTTTTTATTCTCCTCTATTAATGATGAGTAATAGGCAGCTCTGACATTACAGAGGGTCTTCCTGTATGTTTTAAGACTATCCTGCCAGACTAAGCAAGATTCTTCCAGTTTGGTGGAATGCCATATCGTTTCAAGTTTGCTTTAATTTGCGGGTTTGGGAGTTATACAATGGAGCTAACCGCTTTTGTTTTATTAGCGTCTTTTTTAAAGGGGCGATGGAGTTGAATGTCATTCGCAGTGAGCCTTTGGCACTATCAACAAGATGATCTATTTGGGAGGGACTGAAGTTGTCCTCCTCTGAGTCCTCTGTTGTATTGAGACATAGCATTGAATTAAATGCTGATGGAATTGCTTCCTTAAATTTAGCTACAGCACTATCAGATCAGACATCTAGTGAAGATATTTTTGTCTAAAGGCATTTAGTCCAGTAATAGGAATTCAAAACTTACTAAATAATGGTCTGATAAAAGAGGACTCTGTGGAAAGATGCCACATGAGTGGGTTTATTTACACTCTGAGAGAAGCCAATTGAGTCAGATAATGATATAAATGCAGTGCTAATGCTATCATTATTGATGTCCACATGAATATGAAAAATACCTACTATAATTACTTTATCTGTACTAAGGACTAAAAACAGGCCAGGAGGGCGGTACACTATAACAAATAGAATTGGCTGTAAAGTTTTCCAGGTTGGATGTGAAAGAATAAGGCTTTCAAATGAGTTATGATTAAGTTTAGGTCAAGGATTGATTAATAGGTTTGAGCTGAAAATGGCTGCAACTCCACCTCCTTGGCCGATGTCTCGAGGAATATGGATATTAATATGACTGGGGAGTGGATTCATTTAAGCTAACATATTCTTCATGACACAGCCAGGTTTCAGTAAGACAAAATAAATCAATATGATAATCTGATATAAGGTCGTTTACTAATACAAATGACAGATCTAATGTTTAAGAGTCCAAATTTAATTCTCCTATTTTGCTGTACTATTGCAGTCTTCTTCTTCTGCTGTTCCCATGAGGGGTCTCCATCTTTTCCTGTCCTCTGCATCTTCCTCTGTCGCACTAACCACCTGCATGTCTTCCCTCACCATATCCATAAACCCTCTCTTTGGCCATCCTCTTTTCCTCTTGCCTGGCAGCTCCATCTTCAGCATCCTTCTCCAAATATAACCAGCATCTATCCTCCGCACATGTGCAAACCATCTCAATCTCACCTCTCTCACTTTGTCTCCAAACCATCCAATCTGAGTTGTCCCTCTCATGTACTCATCCCTAATCCTGTCTATCCTCGTCACTCCAAAAACTAAAATCTAAGCATCTTCAACTCCGGCCTTTAACGGGGTAAAACACCATGGTGCACAACAATTTGTGACACATAAACAATTCGTAACACTAATAATTGTACATTTACAAAACTAGTGCCATGCCCATTCAAAACGTGCCTGTTCAGAACGGGCCTCTGGTATTGCTGCTTCAACACATAAAAAATAATACTGTTGATGTGAGGTGTGAATGAGTATATACACCAACAACATGAAAGAAACTAGCGTTCTATTATGCACAGATGTGAAGTACTGTAAGTGAATCTTTTCTTATTTCACGTATAATGAGGGCTGCATTTAAAAATGAAATACATAACAGAGAGCTTTTGAAATAATGTTTATCCTAAAATAAAGTGGATTGATCATATTGGGCTCTTAGATTGTTTATTTTCTGTTTCTTCAGTTTGGATCATTTGAGTGGGTATGTTTGTTCAAACGATTTGTGCTTATACGAGACATACTGGTTTTGAACTGCCCTTGGTAAGTAGCCTTCAAGTCTGTCCATTCTTGATTAAAAGCCGTTTTCGCTGTCTACTTTATATTGGGCAGCAATATAAATTGCCCAATGTGCCCTGTCTCCTTCTCCAAGGAGTAGTTTTAATTTTGAGAGGTCATTAAGCTCTTTGAAATCTCAAATTACAAAATAAATTTGTTAAAGTAAATGTTCCTTATTATTCCTTATTCCTTATTATTTCATTGAATGTTTTTCATTGTAGTAGGAAGTAATAGTCTAGTAGTATCAATCTCTCTCTTTCTCTCTCATGCATGCCCAATAGCTGCCGTGCTTGAAACACAGCATTCATGCATGAGAAAAAACAACACAGATTGGTCCTGTTGTTCTTTGTATCTACTGTATGCATGTGTTGGATGTAAAGAGTGAATGAAAAGGAGAAATGCAGAGGAGGAAAATGAAACAGAAACACTGTGTCCACAGTAAATCATCTGTTGAGTGTTTGATGGTTGTTTATTTGTGCTTTAGAATGTAACCACCATGAACAGACTGAAAATCAGAAAATAACGTTGTATTTCTGTCATTCATGGGCTTTCTCTCTCTCAGAGAAAGTTTTCCACTGCCGTCTCCCCTCACCAGTGCTGTCTCTCTGTCCCTCGCGTGTGCTCTCAGGTTTCTCACCCGCTCTCTCTCTTTTTATCTCCTCTTTTTTAGAATGAGTCAGGAAGCCGACAAAAAAGCCTAACTTTTAACGTTATCAAACAAAGAGAGATGTCCTCCCCCCATCTCTCTCATGGCAGGATTGTACAGCTCTGCTCTCATGACATGCAGTCGCAGAGCCCAGAAGCTCCGCCCCACTGCTGCAGAGTGGAGCGGCTCACTGATTGCTTGTTTATTCAAAGTTTATTAATATTGATCATGTTGCGTGTCCAGATTGCACCAAATTCAACACTGCACTTCCATATGTCCTCAGCAATGCAAGTTTGAAGTAGATTAGATGAACGGTTCTTGAGATATGTATAAAGGACATACATACATACATACAGACAAACAGACAGACAGTGATTCCTTCCTTTAGTAGAGAGATTACACTATCAAACGGTATGCTAGGTGCAACTCGCTAGCTAGTCAGATAGCTCCATTATCGAGATTCCGGAGATTCAGATTGTGATTTGGGTGAACGAGACCTTGTGTATAATGAAGGTTATCAGGGCAACCTCTGTCAGCCTCCTACTGCTGTAGAAATGAACATGCCTTTTACATGAATCGCTTCAAACGTTTGTGAGTCTGAATGAAAGTTAACACAGGAACTAGCTGCCTGTAGCAGCATTATGGAAAACTACATAGGAAACTACTGTACATCAGGGGCAGTTTACACATCAGTTTGTTGAGCTATCCATGTCTGAGGCTGTGGATAGCTCAGAAGAAGAGAGCAGTGACTGCAGGAACACCAGCAGTTTCTCTGAGGTAACTGTTACTGTACGTTGACTTTCCTGACGATCCTGTTTCTGCCTCCATTCTTTGTTTTTTGTCTTTCAGCTGCTTTATCTCCTCTTTGTGTACTCCAGCTTAAATAAATACGCTTGGCCATTCAAAGTGAAATGGCTCATCATCATCCTCATAATAGTCCATGGGATAATCTATCTTTGCACTTATTTTTTTTAGTTTTCTTACAGCACGGATGAATATGTGGGCGGTTCAGTAAGCTGGCAAATTGCCCTGGATATATATCTCTATGCAGTTAGCTGTAATGCTGCTACAAGCAGCTAGTTCTTGTTGCTGGGCAAGGAGGATGGAGGTGGATGAGTTTGAAAGAAGCAGCGGCAAGAAATCATGGAGAAAAAATAAGAAAAGAGAAGAAATTTGAAGTTACAGTGATGATAGTGAGAATGAAAGAGAAATCCACTTTGTTGGTATAAAACTGACTGGGAGATTTGGAGCTCTGTCAGACAAACATGAAGTAGTGAGTTTGATTAACCTGGTGCTGTCAACATAGTTGATGTTAAAAGAGGACTGATCATTGATGGATGTGTGTCACAGAAACAATTGAAGAAGGCATTGGAAATATCCGAGTTAGATGGTTACCAAGTGTCATGTTTCCCACTTCATAAGAAAAGTTTTAATGAAAGCCGTTGTTGATGGAGTACCGTATGTGGTTGATGCAAGTAGATTTAAGGAATGTAACAGAGCTGTTGACAGTGTTACCACCTGGCTCAAGACTGGCAACAAGAAGGGAGGCCACACACATATCAGTCAAAAGTAATTTATTTAACTCAAAGAAATAATATACCAACTAACTGGTGGGGTGTGTAAGTCGGAGAAACATCAGTGGTGTTTGTAATGTATGGATGAATGAAAATGTGGTGTAAAGAGTGTCGGATGGTGCAACAAACCAAACAAAAGAAAAAGGCTGAGGCCCCTGCAGTAGGCTCGGCTGAGAGAGAGAGCGAGAATCCCAGAAGGGCAGTCCTTTTATGCCTTCTGGGAAGCCCAACCCAGATGGGCAGGTACAAGGCAAACCTCCCAACTCCACCTGCTAGCTGACTCCCAGTATCTGCAAAAAATGGGAGTAAAGTAACAATCAGGTAGAGTAAGAAGGCCCGTCACAACAGTCATAGAATGATCAGGATGAGAGACACAGAAAGGTGTGAAACAAGATCTGTTATGTTGCATTTTGAATCAGAAAACTTGCCTGACAAAATATTCTTAGATCATATCAGTTATCCAGTACGGCCTTTTGTTCCCAAACCCATTCAGTGCAGACGTTGTCGGAAATTTGGACACAGCTCGCTTGTGTGTAGGCACGATTTGGGGACTTGTGTTAAATGTGGAGATGAGAAGTGCAGCAGAAGAAACTGTGAAAAAGAACCCAAGAGTAATCAGTGTTTGGGGAGTGTGGGGAGAAAGTTTTTGGATATCATGGAAATTACTGGAGAATTCAGACAAACTTTTGAAGCGATTCATGTAAACTCTGTGTACTCCTGACTTTAGAATAAACCACTAAAAAAAAAATCGTGATATACTGTGTAACTACCCAAGTCTTAAATAATACCATGATATAAATTTTTGGTCATACCCACTCAGGACTAATTTGATCCTTGGCTCTGCCTTCATTCTCTTCCTCTTATCACAAAATCCATCACCAGCTGTCCTTCCACATTCCTCTCCTTGACACCATACCTGCCCATCACCTCCTCATCACCTCTGTTCCCTTCACCAACATACCCATTGAAGTCCACTCCAATCACCACTCTCTCCTTCTTGTGTACACTCTCCACCACTTCATCCAACTCTCTCCAGAATTCTTCTTTCTCTTTCATCTCAAACCCAACTTGCAGGACATAGGTGCTGACAATATTCATCATCACACCTTCAGTTTTTAGGTTCATACTCATCACTCTGTCTGGCACTCTCTTCACCTCCAACGCACTCTTGACCCACTCCTCTTCCAGGATTACCCCTACTCCATTTCCTTTCCCATCCACACCATGGTAGAACAGTTTGAACCCACTTCCAATGCTCCTGGCCTTATTCCCTTTCCACCTGGTCTCTTGCACACACAGTATATCTACTTTTCTTCTCATATCAGTCAGCTCTTTCTCTTTACCAGTCATAGTGCAAACATTCAAAGTTCCAAATCTTACCTCCACAAGCACAGCCTTGATTTGTCAGTGACTGATCAAGTTGTTATGGCCAACTTTTACATTTATCAGACACGGAGCATCACGAGCATCTAATAGGGCCCATATAGACTTGGAATCCTGCATCGATCTCACCAAAACCACATAGCAGCAAGCTAGTCTTCAGATGGAAAAATCTGACTCAAAAAGAGGCGGAAATTACTTTTATATGCAGTGATTTGCTATAGTTTTGTAAATGCTTTTTGTCTTAGACTGTTAGGTAAGTACAAACTGTATCATTGTGTCTTTACTGTACATGAGTATATACTATATATTGGAATATGAAAACTATGAAGATCCTAAATTCTAATTTAGCCTCTATCTCTTCTATCCCTTTGCCAACAATGTATTTTCTCTCTTAGCAACCATCTGTCCATCCTCTTTCTTTTGTCTACCTTTTCAGTGATCCAGGATGTGGACAATGCCAGCCTGGAGGGACAATACCAAAGCTTTGCCAGTCTAATGGAGCAGCGGCTGGCAGAGTTGTTTGTGTTGGCAGGACAGCAGGGCACTCGTTTCAGACGAGCTACCACCGTAGGCAGCTACACTGTCCAGGTAAGAAACTGGCAGAGCAGTCCGCAGGGAATGCCAGGTCTGAGTTTCAGTCTGTGATGCATGAGGTTATACTGTAGAGTGAAAACAGTGACTCATTGTATATTCTTGTTCTGATGTTTTGCCTGAATGGCCTGGCATGTGTAAATTAGTCAGAGGTCTAATGAAAGCAATAATCCAATAGTTTTGTTGGCTTATTTCTTACAGTATGAATATTTCATGAGATGTACACTTTGATAAGCACTTCTGCACATGCTTGCTTGATTACTTCTCGTCAGCGCCTGATAATTAGGGAGCTTCTCAGCTCATCATTTGCTAATTGCACATCAAAACAAGCCAGAGGTTGAATGTTTTACTAAACAAGTACTCTGTGCTGTCCACGGTGATTCTCCTCTCATGAGACTCCATGTCTAAATGCAAGGTTTTACTTATGTTTAACTTCATAACAATGAACAGCAATTCAGTAACAGCTGATATTAAGTGTACTGCAGTTTAGGGAAACATACTGTATGTCCTCCTTTTTTTCTTTTCCAATCAGATGGTGAATATCCGTAGGGTGTCAGGGTTGAAGAATCCAGCAGAGATGACTTACTACGTCCAGCACAATGGTGTTCCTTTAGCGGGCACATCAGCAGCTAAGGTCCTGAACACAGTGGATTCTCAGACCATGGCGCTCACACTGGGCTACTTTGTCCAGCTGCAAGCAGAACGTAAGCACAGTGTCCTCATAGTATTTGACAAGTAGGCAAATAGACAAAACCCTGACAGACAGACAGGCAAATCAAAACACATGACTCATGCTGAGCTTAGAAAGAAGAGCTGGTGCTGGGGTGAGGGGAATAGAAGAAAAGGTTGAGGAAGCTCCTTGCACTCTAATCTCTCTGAAATGCTCCCGGCAGGACATTGTTTGTTTGGGCTGCAGTGCTCCTCACTGCTCAGAGAAAGGTAGGAGAGAGAGAGAGGGTGAGACAGAGTTGGTCAAAGGAGAGAGAGAGATAAAGCATGCTGCATTCTCTTATAGATTGTTGCTTACAATAGCTGAATCAGGCACTCTGTATATCAGGTTGAGCTGTATGCGGTGTCACTTACCGTGGATGCGACAGATGCATCTGCATGTTTTAGCAGGAAAAAGTAAACTATGTGTTATACATCCAACAAATCAAATCAATTACCTATTACCATTTAGTGTTAAGCATATACTTTTCTTTTTCTTTTTTTTTACAGCTGTGGTCAAAAACCCTCCTAATAACCTTTGGATAATCGCTGCAGTGTTGGCCCCCATCGCT
Organism: Thunnus thynnus; assembly: GCF_963924715.1. NCBI lineage: Eukaryota > Metazoa > Chordata > Actinopteri > Scombriformes > Scombridae > Thunnus > Thunnus thynnus. Next base: position 22,801,064 of record NC_089517.1, on the reverse strand, counting down.
GTAGTAACACTCATTATCATCATCATCACAGCTGTGCTGTGCAGGAAGAACAAAAATGACTTTAAAGCTGATGCCATCGGCAACCTCAATCCACGAGCAAAGGTATCTGTCTATCTGTGTATGACTTTGTGTGTAAATTATTTGTGTTGGAACAGCACACACATGTACACTGTTTAAAACATTTTCTCCTATTTTCAGATGGCGTATCGCAGAGATGTGGGCTATTATCATCAGGTATCTGCCTCTCTCTGTTTTCTCTCATTACTGATCGTGTTTTCATCTTCAGGGCTCAACTGTGCCAACAGTGGGATTTGAATGGGATTCTGGGCAGACATCATCTATGATATATTTCAATAAAACATGCTGTACTGATGAAAACTACAGATACTGCAGCACCTGGGAGTAACAAACCTTTCACAATGAAAGGCTGGTATTGCCTACTCTTCTTATAGCTGTCTCCAGATGGCAAATTTGAAAGACTTAAGCTTTACAGAGAGTGGTTATTATGGTGATAGGTTTTTCAGATAGAATGACTGAACTGACACTTGTTTGTTTGGTGCGAGGAAGTTTGAAAACTGTTTCTTAGCATTGCATCAAGGGCGTCACTGCGTAATCTCTGCACCTCCATGTCTGTGTCCTGTTGTCATTGCTGCTCAGTGCTTCACTGCCCTTCATCACTGTAGATGAATGGAAATGCAAAGTAAAGCAATCAGCACATCCCACTGCTTTATTTATGGAATTTCATTAGAAAGAAGGTAATAAAATCTTCTATATTAAACTCTGAAAGCAATGTCGGTGCTACTTTCAGAGCAGTTATTATTACACAAAATCTGTGGTTCTGTAAAGTGTCATGTGAAAACCACAGAACAGCTTAACTCCATTAGATATGAAATGCTACCGGGCTTCCTCTGACAAACCTTCACATTCCATATATAGCCGGTTCTTTTCAACAAGTAGGGAAATTCTTAAAATGCTCACAGATAGAGTGACTTCTAAAAGTTTAAAATGAGGCACTTACACTACCTCCTCTGTATACTCACACTGTCTGTGAGTCAAACACTTTCATCACATATATGTGTCAGAATTTCCACAGTGAGATCAGTGAAAGTAGCACTTTTAGTTTGTGAGAAAACTGTAAGAAAATCTGTGTGTGCTATAGAAAGAGAGAGAGAGTGCATGTTCTTCAGTCAGGGGAGTATCACATATTGATTTTGCACCGTGGCTTGGCTGCTTTGAGGCAGTGATGTGTGTTTGACAATTTATGACACTGCGATGAGAGTAGTCCTAAAAATTTTGTGTGTGTGTTTGTGTGTGTGTGTGTGTATTAATGTGTGGGACAGTCAGTGTAAGGTAGAACACCATGAGTGCTCTTCCTCCTCCCCCATATCCTCTAATGTGTTCAAACGTTTAACTTCATTACTATATTTCTGTGAAAGTCTGCAAGTCTGATCTTGTCACCGCCCACTCTGAGTCATTTATTTGACAAGAATTTGGAAGAAGATGAAAAGGGCTTCAGTAAAATCTGTGCTTATCTATTTCAAAGCACAGCAGCATAATAATCCCAGTACTGTTCCTTAAATCCTCTGGACATTTCTTAACAAGATAGATTCAGTTTTGGCTATTTTCAGATGTCTGTTTACGTGACAGTTCCTCTGATTGTCTATTGTATGTTTCTTTGTTTCTAATAATTACTTTTTGTGACTGCAGGTATGTGTAAGGATATCATTCATGCTTTCTTTCTTTTCACTTCATTTTCATTCAACTCATCCATCAGCCAGTCCAGGGTTTTGACTATGCCAAGCAGCACCTGGGCCAACAGGGAGGAGATGAGGAGACCCTTCCTGCCAGTCAAGATACCTTAGTGATGTCCCTACAAATCCGGGACACACCACTCTCACTGGAGAAGACCCTGCAACAGGATGGCACTGCCAACAAGAAGAGCCTCACTGTTGACAAACACAAAAGGTATTAATATCTCCATAAAAAAGTCTCTGCACCTTGTTTACCTAAATAAAAAGTATTTATCCTCTTTACAACAGACATTAAGATATCTCAGTTTGTCAGGCTCAGCTCTATGTCGTCAGACTTGGCTAAACTTTCATTAGTCTGAGCCGTATTTGTCAGACTCAATTAAAATGTTAATTCAGTAATACTTTAAGGTTTTTCCTTCAAAAGAGACTGAAGGCAAGGATCCACCCAAAGGGTGATACATTTTTTGTATGTGTGTGTTACCTCAAGGATTGCACCACAGCTCATTCAGAAATCTCGTGGGTCGCATAGAGAGAGACAGAATGATAAAACACAAAGATCCCTGCAGACCTGTTCTCTGTTCTCATACTACCCCAATGCTGAGTGATAGGAAGTCATGAACAGAGTTCTCTGTATAGGCAGGTGAAATTGACCAATTTCCTCATCTGACAGTCTGTAGTGCTGTTTCAGAAATGAATTGCCATGTTAAATCATGCTAAATTATTTAATTTGGGAAGGCAAAAGAGTGTAATTTTTCAAAGCAATACAGGATAATGAGATCAAATAAATTTATGTAACAGAATAGGAAATGCATCGACTGGAGGCCCTGCAATAATGATTTTGGAGACTCCTGAGGCAGCAAAAGTTTTTCATTGTTAGTCATCAAACTATTGTCATCATACTACTATATTTTTAAATCAGCTATTTAATATTATTACATGAAAGAGATAGTACCATAATAAATGAAAACCAATAAATTAGATAAACTGTGTAATAGTATATAATAGAGTTTTGCATAATTGCCTTAAGCGTCGTAGACTTTTACTATCTACACAAACAACTACATCTCCTGAGCTCAACTTTTACTGGGAGATGAAAACAGTACTACAGTAGAAGGTACACATTTAGATATACTCAGAAATGAAATGATGTTAATAAGAACAACGTGTTGGATGACACTGAGAGGTTACATTTTTATTATTATTAAGTTATTATTATTTTTATACTTAATTTTTTTCCAAAACTATTTTCATATGGGAAGCTTAGCTGCTTCCAAATTTACAATTCATGATAAAGAAAATGTACAATCAAAATATTATTATTAATTATATGCATAATTATTAAATTATGTATTATATTGAAAAGTGTTCCTAATATTTTGTCAATATATTTTCAATATAATGCACTCCACCACCACCCACTATGACCTCAATAATAAACATAAAGTCCATGAAAGTAGAATTTATGGCAGAGTTATTGTATTGAATTGCACTAGATTACACAGATGAACCTAATGAAGTGGCTGGTGAGTGTGTATGCATTTACCCATAAATATACGTTCACACACAGACACATATATATCTGTGTGTATGCACACCCGAGCGTACATGCTAATTACAGGACGTTGTCAGATATTCAGTAACATAGTCATCTGTTTATTGGAAAAGGAGAGGGCAAGCTTGTTATAGACCTTCTGATATATTTTGATGATGTAGTTATAATTTACCATCATCTAAAGTTCACCTTTTCTCAAACACATCTTCCATATTCCTTATTTTGTGAGTCACCTTCTCCAGAAGTTGCACTTCTTGAATCATACTTTTCTATTTTGTTAAATTTGGGGGTTTGTTTTTTTTCCACTCTGTTGTTATTTGCTTCAGTGCTGTGATAAATAATTTTCATCTTGACTAAGACCACTTGGAGGATTTCCCAGTATGATATGCTTTGCTTTTAAATACAGTGTTTTTAAAAAAAAAAAAAAAACTCCTCTTATAAGTTATTATTTAACTTCAAATACAATATTTATACATAATAACTCCTGGAATATAGTATAACTAATATGCTCTTATGCATGTTGGGTACAGACAAATATAAATGATAAAATATAAATTCTGTACACCTCAGTTAGTTATTACACATTGCACGTCTTTGTCGAGGCCGTGACTGTTGCATGGAGCATTCTGCAGCACTGCCTCAGTGAGAGCAGGGAGGGCAGCCACTGTTCCACTGTCTCTCGTTTCTGTTATCATTTTTACCAGACAATTAGGGGATAGACCATGGTGCTTTGATGTCACTGTCAGCCTAGTGGTCCTCTGAGCCGGGGCTTGATCAGCTCTAATTCCAACTACACTGCAGCGTTTGAAGCTAGTGAAACAAGAACTGGATAAAGCAAGTGTTTGTCCAATTAATGGAAAAAGCAGTTTGGCTTCGCCCTGGACATGAATGTGCACACTGGGTTTTAAACACATATGACATATACATGAACATAAAATGCATAAAGTTTACAAAAGCAGACATGCCGACAAATGCTGATAAATGCACAAAGACACATATATATACACACGCACACACACCGTTTGGCAAGACAATTAAAAATAATTGTCGTTATTTGAAACTTGACCACCCGATGACCGTGTTGCTGGATTACTCTACCATGTGTATCATTCCACTGTAAGTCTAGTGGGTATCAATTAATAACACAAAGGACTGATTAGATTTGACTGAAATGCTTTGAAAACAGGCAGTGTGTAGTGGTTGTTTTTAATAATGGACACATTATTTTGCAAAAAAAATACAATGATAATATATTATATTTACTGGACTAAGGCTTGAGAGAGGGAGGAAGGTGAGGTTGTTAAAGGGAGGGATGACATAACCTGGCTGTGAGCCCAGCTTTCCGAGAGCTCACCGCCTTTCCTGTTGCTATGGTTACTTGCAGCAAGTTGCTGAGTGAGGACGGTTCCGTCATCAGCAACGAATCAGAGAGGCTGAATTCCGGCAGGGGCTTGACAGTGCCGAAAGTCACAGCGCAGCAGAAACTGACAAAGGAGGAGACGCGCAAGAGGGACGGTGAGAGTCACACACGGATGCAAATGCGAATAATTTATTCCACAGTTCTTTTGCAGACAAGGTCAGGTGTATCACACATGCCAAAATCTCATCATCCTGTTCCTCCAGCGTGAGACACTTTTTTCCAGTGTGTGTTTCTCATGCACACAGGTACCGTAAAGGAAATGCACCGCCACTGCAGCTTTTTTTTTTATAGCCAGAAAGGTAGCCACTCAGCAGTAAGCAGGGATGGACTCAATGCATATGTATGAGACAGACACTCTGCTGACATGATATAGTATGTCACACCAGTGGATGGTGTGACACGCTGGCGCAAACACATAAACACATTCACTAATGCAAAAAAGAAATAAAAAAATCCACGCAAAGTCTCACATCTTGTACTCTACTAAGATGCTGAGCAGTTTAAGTAAAAGCCGTTAAGACGTTGAACTATTTTCTGTTCTATTCTTGTCCACTGGCGCTCAACGTTCCACATGTGGTGGGTGTGAGTTAAATTAATCAAACTCAAATGCTCTGCTTGTAAATTGGATCGAGCTTGCTAGATTATGATTTTCTTTATGGGTGGATTTGAATAATTCAAGGAAACTCGAATTGAATCCAGTTTATCTGAAACAGGATAAGGAATGAAAGTGCAAAGTCAGTTTCTATCATCTATCACAGAGATGTATTGCCACAACCTTGGAAGCCAAAGCTATCTTTGTGATCTATCATCTCTGTCCGCCACTTCATTTGCTGACACAGACATCTGATGTTTGACATAATTCCACAGTGTCAGTCACAGAGAGACAAGGTGACGATAGTGGGAGAGGGGCAAACAGGCAGGCAGCGAAACAAAGAGGGAGTGTGACAGTTTGTTCCCCTTTGACTGACAATGTAATGATTAGAGGTATTTGTAGTCTCTTTGTGAGTGAACTCCCCTCTCTGTTCTTCAGATCCATATGACACCTCCTCTGGCTCCCTGCAGCTCATTTCCATAAAGCCCATGGCAGCTCAGCCCAACTACTCACACCCTACATCCTCTGACCGCAGCCAAGACTCAGCTGTCGTCAATGGAGAGGTAACACATGCAAGTTTCCACTCAGAGAGAAATAAAAAACTCTATTTTCTCAATCTATACTCAAACTATTTTCTGCCACGGTTAGAGCAAATTTGGTTGATTCACATGAGAGATTTGACAATTTGTGATATTCGGTCCTTTCTTTTCACACTAGTTTGAAGTGGGCAGGTCTCAGTTGGAAAAAGCTGATGTATTTCAGTGCACTAATCACAGTTAAGCAACATTCAAAACAAAATGTGATGATAGATGTAGTGTTATTTGTTTATGCTGCTGGCACTGTCACTCAAGTCTGATCAAACCACAACCACACAGTAATGAGACAAGACTATAACTAAAGATGTTTTTTTCCCAAACTTTTACTTTGATTGTTGCTTATTTTGTCATAAATATTTAATGTTATAGAAAAATACCAAAAAGTCGAGCATCAAATGAATGAAATAGAACATTTTCATATGGAGAAAAATGTTTTTTAGCATGGAATGATTTCATTTGATGAAGCTCTGATCTCTGAAGTTAAGATCAGGTGTTAAAAAAGTATGATTAGATGCACGAAGCAGTGTTTAAAACTTATTAAAGGGGCTTTTTGATTATCGCGAACATATTCTTTCTCTATTCCATAATATGATTGTTTTTAATGTAATGTGAACTACTTCAAATATTTACCTTCAGAAAATTATATAATCCAACCTTTACCATTGGATTCATAGTACTAGATCAAAGAACAACTAGAAACAGTTTCAATAACATGATACAAGATTTTGAAGCAATAATATAAAAATAAAAATGTGTTCATAATCTTTCTGAGTGACATAGCAGTTTCATTTTTAGAACTTGTTATTCTCACAAGCCCTCTGATCTTTTATCTACACAAACCTTTTGAGACAAAGCAAAACAATACCACATACAGCAAAAAGACCTTGTGTCTGTTTTCGTTCTGATCTCCCCATTTTTCTTTGCTTCCTCTGTGCAGGTGAGCCTGGCTCTGAAGCAGAAGTCAGACATCGAGCACTACAGGAACAAGCTGAGGCTGAAGGCAAAGAGGAAGGGCTATTATGACTTTCCCTCCACAGACGGCAGCAGCAGCGGTCGGGCCCTGGCGCAGAGACAGCGGCAAGGCCATGAGAGGGCAGCCGGTGAGCATGGCAGACCAATGGAGCCTGATGATGAGCGAGGTTCCACTTATGTCAAGTCTCACAGGAGGTGAGGGGGGAAGTGGAAAAACAAGTGTAAACAGAGAACAAAATCCATGCTTACATAAGGGTGAGAGTAGATACAAGGATACAATTATACGTACAAGGATACAATTTCAGCAGCTGCAGGTGACATGGCATGTAATATTATGACTGGGACTCTAATCATGGTCAGTTATTTATCCCTGTCTGTGTCTAATTAGTGTATAGATAAGTAAAACTGTGTTGTCTAATGTTGTCATTATCCTGTCTCAGTAGACAGTGAGAGACCCATCAGGCCTGTACGATTAGTTTGATCCCACTCCTGAGCTTCCATAATGGAGCTAAGAGGATTGGCGGGGTGTCGTACAGTCCCATATACTGGTTCTATTCTGCTACTTCTTCTGCTTCACAGTTGCACACAGAGTCTTTGGTTACTACAGATTCAGGTCAAACATGTAGCCACACTAGCTGCCCTCCAAAAAATAAACCAACATTAAAATTGTGGCTTGTGTGTGTTGACTTTTTAATCCCGTCCTGGTGAGCAAGATAATGTCACTGACCAATTGCTGTTTACTGTCAAAATGATTGTATGGCTAATCAGCTGAACCAACAACATGCTTTCCCCCAGCTGAGATGATAATTTCAAAGTATTTTTGCTGATATGCATCTTGTCTGTTGTCACTGATTGTACTTTGTTATTTGTTGTACTAGTTACTCTTATCAGCATTGCATTTTGCTGTGCATCACCTCTCAAAGATACCCTCATATCTGGTGTATTGACATTTAGAAAGATTATTTAAAATATTGATTCAGCTACTTAATGTGAGATATCCTAACATACAACATCTTTTTGGCCTGTACTATACATCACTTTGTGTGGCTTTTTGAAAGCAAATCAAATACTCTACCCCACCTTGTTCATCATGTCTTGCACAATGAAACTGAGAGGGTTCATTATACTAGACCTTCCCTCCACCTCAAAACTCCTTTTCGCTGTAGGCACGCTAAAACCATGGCTGAAAGTAATTGAAAGGATTTTATTTAATAACTACTCCAGGTCTGATTTGTGCTGAATCCACTCTAATTGGCAGGCACTCCCAGGTAGGGCAGACAGCATATCGCAGCAGACAGAGCCTGAGCAGTCCGAGTCCTGGAGGAACAGAGATGGACCTGCTTGTGATGAGGGAGAGACCCAGGAGAGGCATCCGCAACAGCGGCTATGATGTAAGCATTATGTTATCCCCCAATAACCCTGTCTCCCAACCTGATGCAGTTTAACTTTCCAAAAATCTTGTTGTGCACCGTTTTGAAAAAGAAGAACCTACAAGTGTACAATAGCAGATTTCACTTGAGAATCACATAAACTTTTAACTAATGGGGAATGCACTATTATTATTATATACAGTATATGATATATATTATATGTATGTATTTATCTTTTTGTTCAACTGACTCCTTGTTACTAAGGATGAGAATAACTAGATGATAATAAACAACACTTAAGGCCACCATTTTCAGTATCTAATTGCGTGGAATGTAAAAATAGAAAAGATAATTATCAAACAGGGCTTGTCGGTGCTAAATTTGTGCCTTACTGCCCTATTTACTGACACCATGCAGCCACCAAGATAGAAATCAGACATGTTCTGCTCAGGTGTGGTTTCCAGTGTGCCACAGCAAGCTGAAGGAAAAGAAGTGGTTCATTCATAATTAAGAGATAATATTTATAAGGTCCTGTCGTTTTGATATATAATGCATCCCAGGAGTGCTGTTTTATGCCTCCACTCTCTTATTGTTCCATTATGGCTCTTTTACTGTCATGAAGTCAGAATACCAGCATGCGAGCTCCCAAGAGTAATCCACCACTAAATATTTCACTGGACTGTCATTGACCTCCCAGCCTTTTTGCCAAACAGCCATTTAGCCAAGTTACAGAAAGAAAATCACAGGTGTATTGGTATGCTGGTTCACTGGCTTGGATTACTGGAATGGAGCCATCATTAATTGTATTAACTACACCTGTGATTTTCCACTATGGCAAGTTAATTGTCTGCCATGAGAATTTTCTGTTGTATTTTCAATTCAGATATATCAGGCACTTGGGGCTACAGAGTAGTTTAGTGGTCCCAGAATCAAAATGCCTCAGGTCTTAACATGACAAACTTAAGAATTATATTAAAGAAGACTCTTGACAAGCTCTGAGATTTTCAAGACAAATACTAGCTCTTTCATTCTAACCTCTGAAAATATGATACAATTGCCTGTACAAGCTACATGGTCCTTTTTCAGAACTCTTGGTCTTATTGATTACAATGGGACTAGTGTAGCTGCAGGCCCCATCGCTGCAGATGGAAGTCTCTCCCTTTCCATGTTGCAGGGGGGGCTGATTTATGAGTCGCACTACGCTAGGTCTCCTGTGGCTACCCTCTTTTGCACAGGAAGTAGGGCAGCCTCAACTCGTATTCATTTATTACTGAATATAAGAACTGGATAGATGGAAACAGAGGTTGGGAAAGGGAGAAAGAGTGGAGGGTATGAAGAGATGGAAGGACTTAAAATGTGAGAAAGAGGATAGAATAGATAGAATGAGGTAACAGGTAAATGATTGGGAGGGGCAAAGAATGACAGGAGTTGTATATATAGTGGCAAAAAAGAAACAGAGTAGTATTAACACAAATATGCAACAGCTTGTGTCCAATCCCACACTCACTGTGCCACACAGCAACTCATGTTATTTATATGGATTAACAAGTCAATGTTTGACATATGTGTCGCTTCATAGTGATGTCTCTCTCTTGTGAATATGTTTGTATTTGTTTTAGACTGAACCTGAGTTGATTGAGGAGACGAATGTTGACCGTTTAATGGGTCAGCGGGGATACATGTATGGCCGGGGTTTGAAAGGCCACTCAGAGACATCTACTCTGAGCTCACAGCCGTCCATTGATGAAGTGCGACAACAGATGCACCTGCTGCTGGAGGAGGCATTCAGCCTGGCTTCAGGGGGGCAGTCCACATCCGGAAGGCACTCCCACCACCACCACCACCCACCTCCTGACCACCATAGCCCCGCACCGCCTCCCCTCCCCTACGCAGATGTAGTGACCAGCGCTCCGGGCACAATGAGCTGTGGACGGGGAAGACTGCAGTGGGTACCATCTTATGGCGCAGAAGTGTATCAGTGCAGTCTGCCCAAACCAGTAAGTGGGATGAGATTATTTCCTCTTACTTAAGAAGTGTGTTAGAGTTTATGTAACCTTAAATGCTTTTCACTATCTGTTTAAGGCTTTTCGTTTCACCCAGCTCCCTGACATGGCAATGAGCTCTCCTCCCCCTTTACCACCTCGCACTGGACCCCCTCCTGGGACCTCCTTAAGACGGTAAAGTAGAATAATTCTTACATACAGACATGCACACCCTCGCAAACAGACAGAGACATACACTGTCTGTAGTATCCTGAAGTCCTATAGATATTCCACATTAATTCACATTCAAATTCATATGCAGGGATCCGATATCCACTAGGTAATGTGCTTTAGCAGGGGTGATTTTAGGTCTTGTATAAATTTAAATATTGAACTAGTGCATTGAGAGATGGCAAGAATGTTAATAAGGCACTCATTCGTCCACATGGAGTTTTTCTGCCCTCTAGTGGTACTGGTTTAGTATTACACTAAGACTGCATTTGTGTCTCTGCAATCTCTGTCCTACTCAGTTCCACTTCTGACTTGGGGCCTAAGGGAAGGAGCTCTGAGACATCTGTCACTGAAATGCAGAGTCAACATGACAACAACCCATATGGGCCAACCGCTAGAGCAGCACTTCCATCTATCACTGCAGAGCAGCCTGTGTCCAACTACTCAGGTGAGTGAACAGCCTTACAATGACTCTACATTTCAAAATCAACCCATAATGTGCTTTGCTTTTATGCCAACACTTATTCTGTCAGATTGTTAATACAAAGTAACTCTTGGGATGAAAATCAGTTAATATCAGTCTCTCTTCTCTTCCCTATAGGAAACCCAATAACAGCCGTCTACGCCATCCCAGCCACCAGGCCTGGCTACTCAGAATATTTTGTCTCCACACCAACCACCTCCTACCACAGTCCCTCCTGGATGTCCTATCCACCTGAACCTGAGGATGTGCCGCCACAGTGGGCAGACTCTGTAAGTGACGCCTGAATAGAAAACACATTCTTATTCTCAAAAAACAAACAAAATAGCAAAATAATGAGAATAATAATAACAGAAAGATTTGTAGTTGTAGAAAATTATGCCCTGAATAAACTGGCAATTTTTAAGCATTTGTCCCAGCTCCACAACAACTCTTTATCCCAATAGTAAGATATATTAGTAATAGTCAGTATCAGTAATATGTATTGGTAATAATAATTTATAATAATTAGTGACTAGTATGAAATTTCCTGCAGAATTAAGGCTATTACAATGATAGACAAGTGCTCTAAACTGAAAAGAAACTTTTATTTTGTGTAGTAGCTGTGAGTTCAGACTGGCAGAGAAACACAGTAGGCCAATGTTCTGGCTTTAATTGAATTCTGTTCTGAAAAACTTATTATTTGACCCACAGGCTGCTGTTATTTCTGATGTCCCTCTACCATTAGTTGCTTTGGACATCCAGGTTCACACAACTATAAAACACGTTTGAAATTGAATCTGCATGGTTCTCACTGAGCAGCCGTTTGTCTGTTTTTTTTAATTGGTTACACAAATAACACTATAGCTCCAAGCTCTGTAGCTAAGCCTCACTGTTACAGTCTTTTCTAATAGTTTAATTGCAGATTCATTTAGAGCTGCAAACAAACTAATCCACACCTTCCAGCTAATCAGAATCAAGAATTTTTAGTGGCCATGGTATGTTATTGGAAGTGCACCCCCCCCCCTCCCCTCTCCGGTTCTCAGTATTAGTCTGGATATTTTTACCTTACTGGTGGTATGCTGGGAAATGAGCTGAAGCTTTCAAGCCATAAAGACACAAAAAAGGAAGATTTGTAGGTAAATATATCTGTGATGTGTAGGTGAGGTTGCCTCTCTGTGTTAAAACACTGTTTTCGTTTGCAGATTGTCTCATTATGATACTGACATTGATCCAAAAAGCATTTTGTGCTCATGCACCTATCTACCCATGAACAGAATTGGGCATCATTAAACAATACTCTTAAAGCATCCTCCTACCTTTTCCTGTTTTTCATTTAAATAAGACGAGTTCCATTCGTCCTGTCAGATCTGTTATTACCCATGTGACCCTCCCTCCCCTCCCCTGCACTGGACTGTTTGTGTGGAATGTTCTCTTTTTTTCCTTGTCTGTTTGCCTGTTTCAACCAGATTTCTTCATGCAGTGTCTTTTTGCAGAACCAGTGTCATTTAGAAACCATTTGCTGAACTGAATTTATGGCTGGCGTTGAGTGGACACAACAAAATACCGGGGTAGTTGAGCACATTTCCTAAATGACCACCTATTTTACTTTTTTTTTTTTTTTTTTTTTTTTTTTACTTTTTTTGTGGTGTAAATCTGACACTTATGTAGATTTTGTACCAACATTCAAAAGTAGTCCATTTTTGGAATTCAAACAACGTTTGAATATCACATATTTATCTCCGTATTCATTATTTTCCCTGTTATTTTGGTCCATTTATAGTCATTTTTCCCAGATACAAATGTGCATATTTTCCCTTTTCACACATTGAATTAATTCTAAAATAGCAAGAGAAAATGGTCACTCAGCACAATGAGAAACAAATTCATATACTGTATCTTTTTAATTGGCGGCCTTTAGTTTGGAGGGTAACAATTATAAAGTTGTTGTATTTCTGATGTCCTATCTACCCTGTTTTCCAGGTGCCCCTGCCGGGGTATGTAGAGGCTTTTCCTCATCCTCGCTACCCACAGGGGAGCCCCACCAGGCTCTCCCTGCAGTATAACCAGGCACTGGAGCAGCCACCCACTGCCCCAAGCACAGCATCTCAGAAAAGCCTGCCCCAGGTGGTCAAGGACATGGACAGCATGCCTCTGAGCAGCCTCTCCACCTCTGCACTCGTGCAGGCTATCCGGCAGGAGGTGGCCAAGCTGGCGAAGAAGCAGAACGACATGTTTGAGTTCTAGTTTTAATTCTGCCCCCTTGTGTGCAGGAGATTGTCAGTCGTGTGTTGGTCTTCAACAGAGGCACACCAAGGTGGTACACTTTCAGACTGATTTTTGATGTTTGTACTGTTAAATGGACTGATCTTCTTTGCCCATTGATTGATTCATTTCTTTTCACACACCATTAGTGTTTTTTCTGCTCCTCTCTTAGAGGAACAGAAAATTATAGTTTTTTTGCAAAAGAAAGTATTGCCATCCTCTACTGATGATGTCCCAAGTAACTACACACATCTCTTCTTTGTAGATATGTCAATAGGATATGCTAAATATGGAAAAGATAATTTTTTCCAGGATTAGACATTTTTGTTCAGTTGAGACAAGAGGAAAGGTAGCATTATTGTCTGTACTGAGAGGACCAAATACTTCCTGTCAGATGGTTAATTATAGACGACAGTGTATATGAGCATGTACAGTATAGGACATTATGTATTTTATCTCTTTTTATAGGCCATCGGGTTCAAGAAGATTGGCAACATCAATATCTGTTCATTTGAGCATCAGGTTATCATTTCCAACAGCTTCATCACACACCAGGAATTCTTCACTGTGTGTTTCATTAACACCAAGACAATAACAACAAAAACTGACTGTCCTACTATTGGTGGTCTAATAATTTTGAGAACTGCAATCTTTTTTATTTTGCTGTGATTAATTTTTATTATATATATATATATATATATATATGTTTATATTCTCACCGGCCACTTCATTAGGTACACCTGTGCAATCTAATGCAATCAAATATAACACCTCTGCTATAAATTCTACATTTACAAAGTTTATACATTTTCAGTTTTTATTGACATTGAAAGAAAGGTGATAATTCTACTTTATGTTATTGAGGTCGTAGTAGGTAGTGGTGGTGTACTGGAGTGCATTATATTGAATGGTGTTCCTAAAATGTCCACCCCATTAACATACATGATGGGGGCAAAATATTATGAACACTTTTCAGTGCAATGGTCTCCAGTACACTACCACCAAATACTATGACCTGAATAATAAATATAAAGTAGAATTATCACCTTTCTGGCAATGTCTGACAAAGTGGAATTTATCGCAGAGCTGTTGTATTGGATTGCAATAGATTGCACAAGTGTACCTAATACTGTGTGTGTATATATATATATATATATATATATATATATATATATATATATATATATATATATATATATATATATATATATATATATATATATATATATATATATATATATATATAATATTTTTTAGGGCATTTGTTGTGCCTTTAGTATAGCAACAGTGGAGAGAGTTGACAGGAAATGGAGGGGAGAGATTGGGGGTGACATGCAACAAAGGTCCAGTGCTGGAAGTGAACTGTAGACATTGTGGTTATGTAACCAGTAGTCTACTGAGGTACACCAAGTATTGCAGTTCTACATATAGTTCCTGCTAATTAAGAAACAGACTAAATATAGTATATTTGTGTCTGCCTTTTTAATTGAACCCAATTAAAGATGAATCTTAAGCAGCATTTATGATGATGTTACATTTTGCTAGGATTGTTTGTCTTTATGTATCTGAAACAGAAGTAAGAATTTATTCTTGCAAAAAATGTTCGTGTTCACAATTTACATTGACTTGATTAACATTATATTGATATTTTCTTTGAATGGTAACATGGGTCATAAGAGTATGCTGCTGTAATTGGACACATGTAACAGGAGGTATATAACTGCTGTTAATGCCTTAAACTATTAAGTTCTCTTCAGATGAGAAACACTGTAGCTTTCAAACCCAAATGGAAAAACCTTTAGGGTGATTAATATTTGCAGCTGGATAAACATTACAGGGTTGCAGTTTTATGCTAAGCCCAGTGGTTGAAAGATGCACAGATAATTCAATGCACATACAGCAAGACAAGACAACTCTCTTTGCTGCTGCTAGTAGTGCCACTGTTTCTTGTAAAGTTAAGTTACAAATAAGGTGGGTCTATTGTTTGTTTACTGGCCTTAGGCCCCATCTTAATGGTTTCAATGGGGCATTTCATAAAATACAAAGTTCATGTTAACATTTGACCTAATGACAGGTCCTTCATCAGTACTCCTGTTCTTTGATTTGTAATTGCACAAACTTTGTGTAACATTGTGAATATCTGCCCTGTGCATCGACTCAGATTGGCTGTAAAGTGCTTGTTCTTTTCAGTGGGAACATATTGTGGTATATCAGTTTGCCATGGAAACTGAAGTAAACATTTATTCTAAAAAGGAAAATTATTCCAAATAGACTTAAAAACAGCCTGTTAACATTATTATTAATCAATCTTAATTATTTGTCACTTTTATCATTCAATTTTATTGCTCTGAAATTAAATCAGTTGTCAACAACACATGACAAACAGCATGACAGAGGAACATAGCTTCCACACTCCCAACACTCCTACAAACATGATAAGACACTAAAGATTAGGACACATAAATCAGAAATGATGTGAAGTGCTGTGCAAAACAGATTTTTTTGACAGACTAAGCTTTCTGGTAGCTACTGAAATAAAGGAGATCAAGGCTTGTTGAAATTATTCCAGCAGCAGCAGGGAAGAGGGAGGTTGAACTCTTCATTGAGTGTAGGATCAGGGCATTTGAGGATCCAGCCAACCTTCGTGATGACACGCCTCGATTGATAACTTAAAGCTGAATTTATTTCACTTGAATGACTCAACTGGACAACTTTTTTTTTTTTATCAGGCTAAGACCACCATACCAGGGCACAATACAAAAACCAAGGACTATTCAATAAAACTCCCATAAAACAAGTCATTAAATCACACACATTAAGGGATTCATCTTGCTTGAAAATGGACTCATACTCATATTTCACTACTGGGGTATAAGCCTCTATTAGGTTATGATGAACTCGATTCTTTATGCAGAATTGCTGGCTTGGAAGTGGAAAGTGGGATGGACTGCAGATGAGTGCATGTAGACCTATAGCAGGGGTGCTGCAATATATTTGCATAAACATTCAGATGCTATAGTTTGCCTACTTTTACTATATTTTTGCAAAAATGACGTGGAATGCTTCGCTGATTAAGTAATCAAGGCTGTCACAAGGAAGCTGTCAATTGTGACATAAGAAAGACAACTATGAGTGAAAATGCCTTTAAATCCTTATTCACTTTCGAGTAAAGGTATTGCTTTTGCAGCAATCCTGGATAAAATTAGCCTTTTTTTCATTATGACTTTTTAACAAACCCACCCTCTCTTCCAAGAAATGTTCTTTTATACTCATGCCTGTTGGTGTTTAAGTAGGTTAAAGGAAATGTTGTTGTTGTCAACAACAACTTAAATGTTGCTTGTTTTCCCAAGATTCCTTTTACTCATTAATCAGAGGAGAGCACTTAATGTCTTAAGAACTGTACAAAATACAGTGAAACCATTTTTGTGTATACCAGAAGTGAACACCTTTCCACATTCTCATGCTGGATAACTGAGAAAACGTAGCGATATTAAATAATAATAAAAAAAAAGGTTTAGATGGTTTACTGGTTTAGAAAATGACAAGTATTTATTCTATAAAATGAGATATGAAGTGAGCTAAACCTATTAAAATCTGTGTCTTTTTGTCTTCCATGACTGGTTTCCTCGTTTCCTATTTATCTGCTTGATCTTATTATATTTGATGTCCCTCAGAAATTGATCTGAAAGAGAGACCATGAGACAGATGGAGAATGAAAGAACTATTAGCCTACATGATTAAAATGATGATACATGAATAAAATGATTTTATTAGAAGAACAGAGTCAGTCCTTGTTTTTAATACCTCTTTCCTCTTTGCATGTCATTTTTCCTGATGAGTGGTCTCAAATTAGTAGATGCAATTGATACTGAAAAAATGTGTGACACCCAAGCATGCTACTTATTACTTGAGGCCATCAATAGTGGTGATTATTATTACCAGCTACCTACACCACAAGTCATCAAAGGTGCATGACTCGATTTCTCTCAACCCTCATGCGACAGACTTCTCTAAGACTTCTAGGAGTCCATCTATGGGTGAAGGTGAAATGTTTTCAGCCTGATACCAGAGCTTCAACCATTGCGCTTATGCTAAAACAGAGAGAAAACTGACACACAGAATATACTACTTTTAATTTCTTCTGATGTAATGTAGCTAATGAACATTAAAATAATTGACAGCCTCAATTTTGCTCAGTCAGTGCATTATGTTTTTGGTTCACATTAAAAAAACAAGGTTCTCCTTTAACCTTTAATGACATTTTTGTTGCCTCTCACATTCACTCAAAGGCTTCTTCGATTCTGCTCACAATATGGTTCAATTCATGAAACAGGGCCCACGCTTCAAGCACGACGGTTCAATACTTTCCTGATACTTTTAACAAATTGACAGAAACTTTAGCAGAAAATGCCTTATTTATTCCTCCAGCCACCTGTAGCAGCACTGAGCACAATGCTGCTGATATCCCGCGCCATATTTGATATAATGAGTTGTATTCATGGATGTATAAAAAAGAACTGGAAACAGGAAGAGCGCCAGGCTTTGAAGCAAATTTGACATAGCGGCCAAACTGTGTAATTACAACGTCACGTGATGCACACTGGCCCAAAATACTTTTCTCCATAGACTTACATTGTGAAAGAGACGTCTGTAAATCAGTGGATACATTTTTCTGAGCGTCTCAACCCCCGCGAAATGACTTGTCTCACAATCAGAATTAAAGCCGTTTGGTCCGATCACATTTCAAAAGCCTAGAAGAGTCGCATGATTGAATTGTTTTATTCCCATTCAAGTTAGCCGGAGGGCTAAACCGGAAGTAGCCGACTCGGCCAGCGAAAGTCACTAGTGCGCATGCTCTATGGACCGCACAATGCGGAAGATCCGGGTACTTTCATACTGGGAAGTGATTTTTTTATTGCTTCATGCGCCGCTGAGCAACTTTCATGGGAATGAACGGGGCCCCGTCTCCGACGTTGTATCCAGTTCTCTTTATACATCCATGGTTGTATTGACTAAATAATGCTGTTGGAATAAGTCATAATTTTGTTACCTAACACCCGCCTTACATATTTTTCCCCTCCTGATAAATCACCAAGAAGTTTTCCTTCCCTTTGGTAAGTTTGTATTTTCAACACTCTTCCCCTGACAGGTTTTACGAATACGACTAAATGAAATGTTAATGTTTCCATTGTACCCCATCCAGGATTTTGAGACCAAGCTTGACAGTGGTCAGCCAGTCAAACTTGGCAAACTTGGCAGCTTTGTTAGCTATTTAGCCTTTACTAATTTAAGTTATCTCTTTTGCCTTTTCTTCTGTTGTTAGGTTAGACATTTACCTAGTTTGTATTTGTTAGTTTGTTATTAAACTTAAGGAAAATATTTGACATTTATTTCTTAAGCATTAGCTTAGTGTAGAAAAGGCTCTAGCAGTGCACCCGTAAACTAGCAGATCAATTGCTTGCGATCATCACTTCAAGGACTTAAAACCGTGTAAACCTTACCTGTTGTGTGCGTAGATGTAAGTAAATGTATGTAAATGTAAGTAGAAATTGTTGTAAGGATATATTGATGTTAAGGAGATAGTTGTTTGTTGTTGTTACATGCTTTTCATGCTGATTACCTTCTTACTATTTGGATAGAAATTCTTGTGCATTTCTTGTTTAATTCCATTGGTAAGAATAATTACTCTCCTGTTTTAGACCACACACAAACCCGCCATCACATCCCTGCATTGTAGCAGACCATGGATAAGATTAAGAGAGTATAAGCAAATTGTGCCTATGTACCTGATACCTTAAACCATCAGTAAAGTTCTACAAATAAAAGTCAAGTCTTTGTGTCCTGATCAGACAGCCCATATTGGTGACCAGCCAGCTAAATAGTTCAGTACAGTTAGTTTCACTTTTTTTGACATTTACAATACAATAAAACTAAGCCATGAGAACACCAAATAGGCAAATTGTGCTTGCTTATAGACCCTTTTCATGGCTGACCTTCTGTCCTTTCAAAGTGGGAAAAGCACAGGTGTAAATAATAACATTAACAATGGCTCCATTCCATTAATTGTCCCAGTAAGTCATGTCAGTGAGTGAGCGTGCAGAATACCAGAGCCCTGGAACTGGCCGCCATTAATGTTATTAAATCCACTTGCACTTTTCCTGCTTTGACAACTCAAAATGTCATGAAAAAGGGTCTATTTGGAAGTACAATTTGGAGAGTTTCACTGACAAATGTCACACACACAGATATGTGTGGCCATTGACATTTTTTGTCATTGGACTGATGCTGTTCTCTCTCTAACATCACCTAACAGGTGACAGATGGGTCATAGCATTTCAGTTTAGTTAAGTAGTTAACTTACCACATTACCATTAGCTGAATTGTTACTTTATGTAGATGGCTAAGATAATGTTAATGTGTAATGATTATGGTAACTGCTCTGGTCTGCATGCATATGAGTCAGCTCAAGCAAGACAGGCAAGAATGTGTGCCCTGCTAAGTGTGTCTGTTTTGACAAGTGACTTAACTGCTGCTGCTTAACACATTAGCATATAGCAAGTATAATATCAGTATGCACTTTGTGTCTCCTGTGTAGAGCAACTCAGGACCCCGAATGAAAGTATAGAAGCTGCCATCAGGAATTCATATGGTAAGCTCAACACCCATCAAAACAGGCAGACAGGCAGAATGATAACTCAAGATACCATCCTGATGTGACTGACAGTGCCATTGCTGCTGACAGGTAACAGTGTAAAGCTACTGTATTATTTAGACACAACAAGATTTTAAAAATGGTACCTGACAGCAGCTTTACACTGAAAACATACTGCTGTTTACTTATTGACAGTACATTACCATACCATTTATTTTACAGTTGAGCTGCAGTGAACCATGCATTTTTCAGCTGTTGTAACAGTTGTAATTAATTTGAAAAGAAAATTCAGAATGTTTCTATACTGTATGGTTCATTTCCCCTTTACCTAAAAACCCTCAGACTTTGGATATGCTGCTTATTGTTGACCTGAGCTTCTGTTGCTGTTTAAGGTGGACCAACCAACCATTATGTCAACAAAGTTCCTTTGCAAACCTTCAGCTTGCCACTGCCGTGCTCTTCACTGGGCCGTCTTTTATAAGGTCTCAAAGGTAAGTAAACCCTTTCACTGTACCAAAAATAAGTGGTACATTGAAATCGCCTGCTCAATGGTTCACAAGTATTTTTCTAGACGTTCTTAGACTTTCTAAACCTTCATAGGAACCATTTCTTTATAGATTTGCAGAAAATGTCAGCAGAAGTCATTTTACTGCACCAAATTTGCGAAATACACAGCAAAATCACCTGAAAACCTTTTGTGCACAATACCCAGATGCTTCCATAGGTTTTCTGGAATTTATCTATACAAACTCACTTATGATTTGATCTTTTATTATGAGCACGCTTGTGCTTGTGCAAGCACATGCCAGCACTAGTACCAAAACATGATCATCCCATCTTTATTTGTGGATTATTTATGTGAACAAATGGTTCAGTGAATGTGTCATGCAATTTTTGCCCACCAGGGCTCAGTCTAAAGCCATGCAAACTAATCTCTCAGTTAGCGAGGAATCCTTATCTAAATGCCAAATTATCCACAGCAGAGAATGGCTAATTTGATTTTCTTACTGAGAGAGAGAAAGAAAGATAGTGAGAGCACTGTGCATTCACTGGAAATACAATGTTGCATGAAACGTTACATGGTGTGGACAAAATAACAAGAACACTTGACAAGAAAAAAAAGTTTAATACAATCCCCCTCCAGTAAATTCCACCTTTGTGAAGCTTATAATGTTCACGTTTTGATGACATTCTGTCAGTGAGTTGTTTGTTAAACTGTGTGGAGGGGTTAAGCCTGTGTAATTATGGGACTGATGTATAGATAATGATATATGTCAGAGGTAATGTTTTGTGCCTTTGGTTACTATAAAAGTTAAAAAATTCCATGTTTTGACTTAGATTAGTTAGTCATGTCTGTTTAATTTCTACATTTGCCTGTTGGTAATTAGTCTTCCACTCAAATAAATAAGTAGATTATTTTAGGAAGTAGCTCATGGTATTAGGCTACTACATGTTAAATGGGAAGAGGTGATGGAAGCAATAACTGGCTATAATAATGTGGTGTACAGTTTGACAGCTACAACTAGTATTGTAATGATCCCTAAATGCACAAAGTCTGCTATTATATTCCCTCAACACTGAAGCAGTTATTCTTCATCATTTTTGTCAATACATTGCAAGGATTATTAACTCTATCAAGAACTGGTAATGCCACACAGGATCCACTTATAGCAAAATTAGATTGAAGTTTACATGTCACCTTTTCAACACGTCATTATTGTCATCCGTTCACAAATGCGTTTAAATGCTGTAAGGCATACGTTGTGTCGGTGTCAGTGCACATACAATATTTGTATGTCAAGATGTGTACAGAAGGCATGATGTGTCATTGATGGATTAATCATCAAATAATAATAAGGAACAATGGGTTGTGACAGATTTTATGAGTGCAGAATGCAAAAGCTGTATATATCTGATATATTTGTCTTTCATCAAGGGTGAGTGTTGTAGCATCCCTTTTGAGATGTCTTGTTATGTTTTGAGTTTTGAGTTTGTATCCACACATCCATTTACTCCATTTGCATCTATCTCCTTATGTTGATTCCTCATTTTAATTCATTGACTTGTACAACGACTTACTTGTTTTGATCATGTCTTCTCTCTCAGCTAGAGTGTAGATAGTTAGAGACTAATTTGACAGCTGTAATTAGATGTGATCTAACTCTGAAGGTCCATTATCTCTAATAAAGGCTACTTAAAGTAATTATAGTACAGCCTTTTGAGCAGACACCAGCATAGAGATTAGATAATTACCACAATGGTCTGTGCAAGGACAGGTCCAGGGAGAAAAACAGACTTGAAAGTAACAGATCTTCTGTGACACTAAAAGTGATGTTTCCATCCTCTGATACTCAGGAGTACGCTTGCCCTTTCACATCACTCTCAAACTGGAGTCAAACGGAGGCGTTGCTGTGAAGCCAGGGGAATCAGACAGAATTTACAAAATGAAGCGTAACCACAGATTCACTGGTATTATGATCTTATGACAATGGATATCCCAAAAGGTAACATTTTCCTCATGTACCCATATAATTTAACTTGGGTGAAAATGACACATTGTTTTCCACTGACTGATTTCTTCCCCAGTGGTGCAATTTCAATATGTTAACTCAGTGGGTGGTGGATTGAAAGTCAGACTCAAAACCAGACTGACTGAGTCTCATTAACCAAGGCGCCTCTGAACTACACAGCGGAATAAAACATTAAAATTATCTTATTGGCAGTCGTGCCTCTGCAATAGATGCTCTAGTTCAAATGAATCATGAGCGTACAGTAAATAAAGCCTTACTTTTTTTGTGTCAGTGCAGTTGAGCTCTAAATAGACAAACCTTTTTCATAACATCAGTTCTGTGAGGTTTATCCTGCTATTTCATGTAATTCTATTGATTATTTCTCTGCCTACTGGTCGGTGCATCACAGTAAATTGCAGTCCACAAAAGTTGTCCACCTCCTCAAAAAATGATCAGACCATTGATATGACCTGTTACTGTAAATGATTCTCAGTACCTGCAAGACTGTACATTTAGTAACATAACTGTATGCCCCTCTCAGTCTTTCTCCACACTTTGCTGTTCTCTTTCCTCATGTATTTGTTGTACTGCCTTTTTGAAGACACTAGGGGCTGTCCAAGATACTTAACCAAGTAGATGTTGTACCATCTCAGTACCACCTTACTGCTGGGAAAAGACAATCAGCTTGAGACTTTTTAGATATTTATACTCTGATCAAGCTGTCACAGATTGAATGAAGACTTGGCCAACAAATGTGTGATTTTTTTTTTCTTTTCTTTTTTTGAATGAGTGGTACGTCTGTCTACATGCAGACAAGGGTACCTAACACTAAAGACAGTCTTTTTTTATTGGTTCAGAATTTGGTCCTTTCATCTGGCCACAGTAGCTGAATGAAACAATCTTTTGATGAATAATTTTTAAACCAGTTTTCACCTACTTGTCTGTTTTGTTCTACTTTGTAAAAAAAAAACAAAAAAAACAACAGCCTCTGTAGCGTGACATTTTAAAAACTGTCAGTAACATAATAGTGCTCCCTCCAAGTGAGTAAAGCAGTAAAGCAATGGGACAGTACAACATTTAACATCTCAGCATACTTCATTATTTTCAGCAGCTTTTCCATTGCACCCATTGTTTATTTTTTTTCTTGCTTTAAAAAAATGCTTTATTATTTTTTAACAGGCTCACAATTTACAAAACAAAAACACATCCATAAGACACAAATCATAAATACAAAGAATAGATAGAAAGTGCTGAGTGAATAATGTGCCGAGTTCAGTGACTATTCAGGTCAGTCTGGAAGCGCCTCCTTGAGTGTATGTGGGTCCCTCAGATCAAAGATGTGCCAAGGAAAGTTTTGATTTTTATCCAGAGTTCTGTTCCTTCTGAGGTCAACAAGCATGTGTTTAATGACCATGTTGCTGTCAGTCACAGTCTGTTTGATGATCATGGCACATCTGGTTTTCCACAGTTTGATACACACTATACTGATGATCAGTTAGAACAGTTATTTTTGTTTGAAAGGCCTCTTTTCTTCCAGCAGACCATACATGACAGAGTTATAATCTAGATTCAATAAAAACCCATTGTTTACTGAGGCCTGCGGCAGTGAAATTTGTGATTGTTACTGATTAAGTATTATTGAGCATTACTGATCCTTGTTAATTAGGATGGAGCTCTCTTTTTTTTAAAAAAGCAACTTTTTAGTGGGTCGATGGCAGCAGCAGATATCTCAAAACTAAAACTAGAACCATTTGCATGACTAGATATTACTACTGGTGAGAAAGTAGTTTTCTCCTTTGTGGAGGATGGCAGCTGTAGTCAGTATTGATCCATGTTGGTTGCAATGGATTCCAATGATGACCCAGTTTTGGTGTAAAAAGAAGTATTGAAACATTAATAGAAATTTTGAAACCACCCCTGCAGTATAATACACTTCTCTTCTTTGCATTTATGTATTTGTTATGTTACAGACACAGACAATTTTGTCAAAATATGGATGTTTGTCACCAGTGGCTGTTAGCTACCGGTTGCGATGCTGTATGTCTCTGTATGTCTATGTTTGTGCAAGTATTAAGTATAAATAAAAGATTGAGCTTACCATAACCCAAGAAAGAACTGGGAGGAGGTTTATTTGCCATGAAACATGCACAGGTATACACATACACACATGCACACTTAAGATCTCACTGTCTTGCTACCTCTTCACAATGTATTGCTTCAGTCTGCCCTTGTTCTTTCAAATAGCTGATGAGGCAAAGCCGCTGAACTTATAATTCTTCCCTAATGCAAACTCTCTAAAACCAATTAAGCCCAATCTCCCATGATGTCTGTGGGATGAGTGCCTCAAGTGTCTGATTTGGCTCAATGGACAGTGAGACAGCTGTATGGGCTCAGATGTATTATAAAGCACCCGCTGGTAAAGCCATAATGTAATGGTACTTTAATTGAGATCCCTGTTCTACTGTACTACTCTCGATCATAGATCTTCACATCATGATTTGTCCCTGTGTTGGGATTTTATGTGTTTGGTCAAACTGAAAACGAAAGCAAACAAAAAATATTTCTTTTAAAAATTGATGACCATAATTTCACTCAATTTATAGTTAAGTTTAGGCACAGACCTATAGATCATAGACCAGTGAGAACAGGTCTTGGAATAAATTTAGACCAAGGTTTTACAGTTATTTTGTGGTAAGTAGCAGGCTGAGTTCCTCCTTTGTGACTTGGCCATAAAATTACAACTCTGTCTCAGTTCTAATTGAAGGCATCTGGAAGGCTTTGGCTGGATGGGAGATGCAGAGCTTTGGCTAGAGAAGAGCAGAGAAGCTGGCAAAGCTTGGCTCTCTTATTTGGATTAATATCCCCAACACCTGTCTATGGGGAAATTAATGGGTGTTACTGTAAGCAGCTTTCTTTCCTCCTCAAACCTTTTTTGCTGATTTCTTACTTTCTTGACCCTTCTGCCAGCTCTCTCTCTCTGTTGTCCTTCCCATGCTTTCCCTCTGCAGATTAATTGCTCACTGATACCGTATGTTAAGGACTGCTGTGAGTTTCGCTATCCAGCTGCTTGAAAGCGGAGTCGTCAGCAGGATTTGGCTGCTTGGTCTTTGCTTGCCACTTCTTATACTCTCTCTTATCCACTTCTCCTTCAAGGCTCCTCCTCTTGTCCTTTACCCGCTCATCTGCTGCCTTCAATGCAATTTTCCCTGCTGGTACTGTCATAATGTGGCCACTTTTAGTTTCATCATTTCTGTTTCTGTTGCAGCTTCAGCAACTCCTGGAAAATTAAATAAAATATTTTTAAAAATAAAAGGAATTTTCTTTCATTTCTGGATATATTTAATGAACAGTGTCACTTTGTTGCAAGGTTAACTATTTCATGACCTCTCCATTTCACCTTCTAAATGTTTACTGTTTAGAACCTTTTAACAGCCCTTCACGGAGCCTAAAGCAATCTGACTAGGTCAATAAATTCTTTATTGTTGCCTCAACTACTGACGAAGCAGCTTTCCTCTCCTGACCTTTTCTGTTTTGAGTTACTTTGAAGCATGAAAGCCTTATAGCCTTTTTAGATTAACTTGTAGCTGAACAACTTCGCAGAAGCTTTTACAGAGATATCATGTGGTACCGGAGCAAAGCAGTTAAAGCAAACTGCCATTACATCAGGTTCATGGTGCAGTTGTTTTCACACCTACCTAGGACACCTTTCTTGGCAGATCCCACTTTCTATGCTGTGGCTTTTCTTACAGCTGCTGTCAAGAATAAGGAAGTGAAATGAGGGGAAGGAGTAAATGAAAGCCAGAGAGGCTTATTGAATACATAAATCACTTCCTGGATAGAGGGTATGTTATTTCATTGCTAATGGATCTCTGCCACTGCTCCGTAAATCACAGTACACACAACCAGACATACTACGCTGAGGCAGAACTCCTATGTAGGGAAAGAGAGATAGAAGACATTATTCGTTGCTCTCTATTTTATTTTCATTCTTTCTTCATATCCCTCTCTAGCTGGGATTTTTGGTTCACACAGAATAGCTAAACAAGCACTATTTAGGTAACTGCTCTCACTCCTGCCTCTCTGCTCTCTGGGTAAAATGGGCACTTACTCAGCGCAGTGGGGGTGGCATTAATCCCTGACGCTGAGCAAAGTCACCAAAAGTTCACACCTGACCAAGCAGCCATAATGTCACAGCTTGCTCTTTTGAATTAATTCTTAAAACTATAGGAAACCTGATCTAAATTCATGTTATTTTCAAAGAGATTCTAAGTATGCATCTCATGTAATGGAAGTCCATAATGGAAGTCTGGATGCCACAGTGGTAGGGGTGTTCCTTTTATATGCTAATGTAATCAAGGGAGCCATGCGAATAATGCCAACAACTTCAACACATCCCATAAAGACAGGTTACAGTGTGGCATACTGTGGTACGGGTAAAAAAAGAATTGCAAGCACACTGTAGGCCCATATTTGAACCAGAGGAGCTGAACACTTCAGCACAAGTAACCAAACAGTAAGGTGGTTGACTGACATGACTATTCATTTTAAAAAGTTGGTGCATGTTAGACAGAGGACAAGCGATATGTGTGTCAAACTTATTCAACATCAACATCATCATGTAATTGTGTGTGCAGAAAAGGGGAATGTTGTCATGTATAGAATTTAGTGATGCCAAACCTTTTACGGTTACAAGACTAGGACCAAGTTAAATTGTCTTTAGAATGTAATGTTTTATATGATTGCATTGGAGATTTTATTCATGATTTATAACTGCAGTGTTTCACTGGAATATTGTGATTTATTTTGAGACATGTTTTGTGTCATTTGTTTTTTGTTGTATGTCTGTACTCATTGTTGCTGCCCAACCTGGCCAAGACACTCTTGAAAAATAGATTTTTTAAAATAATTTATTTAACCCTTATTTAAGCAGGAAAACCTCACTGAGTTTAAAGATCTATTTTTCCAGTTATAAAAACAACATATTTGAGGTCTAGTTCATTTAACAAAAAGAAAATATAACTTCCAATTCACGGTTCATATGGAAAAAAGCTGTTGCTTAGTTCTACAAAATGCCAATGCCAATAAAACTTGAAACAATTTGAGTTGATTTATCGATTAGTTGAAATGGGATTATGACGAATGACAAAAATTCCTCTTTGTGTTAATATTCCACCTCTGCAGTTTAGCCAGGAAACGCCATCCAGGGAAATACACAGAGGGGATTTTCTAGTAAAAACGCAGTAACTCTGAAAGAAAGAAAAGATATCCATTTGATTTGAAGGCTCATATTAGCTTCAGCCAAACTTTGGAATGTATTTATACTTTTGGCCAGAATGAGGACTGTGGATTTTGTCTCCCATCACTTACATTGCAATTGCGTAAGGAAATGATCTCTTCACAGCCAGTATGAACAGAAGGAACAATTACAGCAACCAGTAACTCTGTCAATGTACATATGGGCATGTCAGTATTGTTTTAAGACAGACTTGAAAAAATGTGAACCTATCCTTTAACCTTTAAGATCTCCTCCAAACTTGTATTAAGACATAAAAATACTCTGCATGGAACAATAATGTGTGTCTGATAACAGATTTTCCACACAAAAAGAGTATTTCACCACTTTAAATCCTTAAAATGTCATCTATTCCTTCCCCCTCATTAAAAGTCCCAGAATATGTGAATATGCAAATATATTTTATTTCAGAGGTTTAACTGCTGGATACAAGATGTCTCCTACTTGACTGAAAAGTCCATTCTCAGTGTATGTTCACGTTTCCACATCACACTTGTGTAGGTTGAATATTGGACCAGGATTGGCTTCAAAACTAGTTGTGATGTCACAAATCTGGTTTTCAATGAGCACAGAAAAAAATTCCACTTTCAGCAGATGAATATGAGAACAGCCTATTAGTGTCAAATACTTAACATACTGTATCATTAAGCACAGTGAAACTCAAACATCCACAGGGGTTAAAGTTTTCAGGCACCATGCCTGATTTTAGGCATAGAGCAGTTTTATATTCATATAATACTTAATTCAATAGGCCTACATTATACACATTTCCTTCCGGACAACTTTTCAGGCTCACAAATCTTTTCTTGCTTTAATCCCTGCATGCAACTGTATAGGAACAAGAACAGGACTAGATCAAAACCCAGTATATGGCTGGACCGTGTATGATCAATGTGCATAATTGTGGCCAATTTGTTACAGGACAGTCAGTAGTAGTGTCTATAATGTGAATTCCTGGATTTTAAATATTCATCTGCCGTTTTCTGTAGTGGTCCCAGTAATATTTGTTATTAAAATGTACTGAATTAGCATGTCACATGACATGGTTAAGCAACATTTGAGTAAAAGAGGTTATAAATGTAGTTGCAAGAACAATACTTTCCACTCATATCTTGGGATGTATGATTTGAAAGAGAACTTAACTTTAACTATTCTAATTATCTCTTAACTCCCCCTGCTTTCATCTGTTTCTGTCTGCGGATGTCTGTAAACATATGGTCTCATCCATATGTTTATGTAGGATTAGCATTCTAGGCTAACAATCCATCAGCTGTGTGACTTTATGTCTGCTCCGTGACGTCTTTCAGAGCACACAAACACCGTAAACACACCTTTCACCTGCCCAGTACAGTGCTGTTAAGCCGGAAACACTGCAGCTACACCTTATTTTTATGCAGTCTATGGGCTACACGCAGCATGGCACAGCTATGCTAACGATGCTAGCCGTCCTAACTAGCTGCTAGCCGCTGTGCAGGCTGGTAAAATGGATACATTGGGTCTTTTTGTATCCGCGGGTTGGTGCCCCTGTCAGTGTTGGAGCTTCTGTGTGGTCTGTGGCTGGTCCAGCCAAAAACACATTTTTTAGTAGAGGGGGACTTTAGCTTCTGTGATCATTTATTATTCACTGAATACATTTTTATACCCAGTGAATAACCATGACCTCTAATTGTGATCTGTGGGTGTGTTTTCTTGATGGTAAGTGATATGACTCTGATTCTTTAACCAGGGAAACAGGCATTTTTAGAACCTCTTTGTACCCTTAGTATCTTTTGTTTAAGCGGCTAGCTCATGGCCGTCTCTGCAGTGAGGATGTTGAAATAATGAGTCAGATTCAATCAGATGTGCATAGTTCCTGCCTGCACCCTTTTAAAGGTTGATGTTGATACTGACCCAATCTGTCTACTTTCTGTGAGGGGTGACTTTGGCTTTGTGCTCCTGACTCCTCATGCTTCACTAGCCTTACTGCAGCGATTGCTAAAATCCCTCAGCCGGAAAAAGCTTCATTAGAAGGGGGAGATAGTTAATGAACTTTGACCCCATGTCCACATCTGACATGGTGCCCTCACTCCCAACTTTCACTGCTTAGCAACCCTTCAAACCCCTTCACCTTTGGACACCACTCTTCAATACCTGTTTTAGACCAGTGCTTCTCAATTATTTTCTGTTACCCCCCCCCCCCCCCCCCCCCCCCCCCCCCAAGGAAGAAGAAAACATTTTGCGCCCCCCCACTCTAGTATCATTTGTCTATAAAATTGTTATAAGTACACCTCTGCATAACATTGTATCCTTATTACGTTAAAGAAAACAGAAAAAAGAAAGTAGTATAGATCAACTTAAAACAAAGAATAATTTTATTAACATGGTTTTTTAGTCTGTAACAGAAAAGATTTAAAGTGCATCAATTTGCCTGAAATAAAAAAAAAATTAAATCCTTACTTAAACTATAAACATTTTTGGACTGACTGCCATTTGATACTGAAAAATAAAATTAAATAAAATCAATAAATAATAATAAATTCAAATTGATCAGCAACATTAACTCAGGAACACAATATATAAAACACTTTAACCTACAAAACAAACATGAATAAAACAATTTGTGCTGATTTTTTAATCAAAATGAGGAAGTCAGGATTAATGGCTACAATGAGCAGGTTTCGCAGTGCACAGCTTTTCAAAGCGGGGTTTGAAGCATGATACTGCAACTCTCAGCTCCTGTTCAATGTTTAGCTGGGACCTGTACTTGGTCTTCAGTGCAGCAACAGCAGAGAAGCGAGTCTCACAAAGATATGATGTTGCAAAAGGAATAAGAATGCCCATAGCCTCCTGCCCTAAGAGTGGATACTGCCTCTCTACACTCAGCCAGAATTTACTCAGTGTCTGTGATGTGAACCTCAGTCACAATGTGGAGTCAGATGTCATGTCAATGAACTGGTCCTCCTCTGCAGAGCTGAAACCAGTTGGAGCTGGTGCATTAAAAGTATCTCTGACCCAGTCATACTGGGAACTGTTTTCAGGGAAGTGCTTTTCAAAGAATCCCATCAATGATGAAATATGCTGCTTGATATATGGAATCACTGAGGTGGCATCATAGTCAGTAGTGTCAACAAATTCATGCAGGTTCTCAAATGAATCAGTATTTCCTTCATCAAGTCGCCTGCCCCACATTGCAAGCTTTCGAGTGAAAGAGCTGATCTTGTCTGTGACCTGAGGGAGGTGTTTATCTTTCCCTTGAAGCTGTAGATTCAGTTCATTAAGCTTCCAAATATGTCACTCTCAGGTAGGCCAGTTTCACCAGGAAGTTCTCATCACTAAATTTTTCTGCGACTTCATACTTGTGCTCCTGCTCCAAAAACATTCTTATCTGCTCTCTGAGCTCAAAAACTCGGGACAAAACTTTTCCTTGTGACAGCCACCTTGCTTCACTGTGAAACAGCACAGCTTGGTGTTCAGCTCCCATCTCCTCACAGATAGCAAAGAAGATTCTTGTTTTTAGTGGTCTGGTCTTTATAAAATTGACTACACCTATAATGTCAGTCATAACTTCACTTAATTCAGAGGAAAGGTGCCTTGAGGCCAGTGCGTCTCTGTGTATAACACAGTGTGACCACTCAGCATTGGGTGAGGCCTTTTTGATGAGTGCCCGAAGTCATCCCTGCCATGGTCTGTGCACCATCACTGCAAACACCAATGCAGTTCTCCCACTTTAGCCCATTCTTAGTCAGGAAGCAGTCCAGCATTTTGAATAGCTCTTCAGCTGTGGCTCTGTCTCTGACATATTTACAAAAAAGTAGATACTCACACAGGGAGTTTGTCATGTCAAAACGTACATAAGACACAAGCAAACAGTCTTTGTTGCTGTCAGTTGCTTCATCGAATTGTAAGGCAAAACGTTTGTCTTTGAGTTTATCTATGAGCTGTTCTTGAAGATCGTTAGCAATGTCATTTATACGTCTGGCAACAGTGTCATTGGACAGAGGGATAGTTTTTATTTTTGCAGCACTTGCGTCATCCAGCATGACAGAGACCATGTCTAATGCTGCAGGCAGTATCAGCTCCTCTGCTATGGTGTGGGGTTTTTTGCACTGAGCAATTTGGTACGCCACCTTCTGTGATGCTAACAGTGCTCGCTGGTTTTCTGAAGTAGCATTCACAAAGCAGGATGATTGTTGGCGATATTCAGCACGTTTTCGCTGAAAAAACTCAAGCGGCTTATCAGTGTGATTGGGGTGTTATGTCTTTACGTGACGCTTTAATTTATTTGGCTTTATGCTGTCTGCTGCTAACATTTTAAGACACAGTAAACACACCGGTCTTTCCTCGTCTCCCACCGTAGTCACAGTGAACACGCTTCGTCATATTTCCTCGTCTTAGCTTTCGGGTGACTTTGTTTGTCTCATTATCTTCGTCTCTCTCCGCCTTTCTTTTCATCCCTGTTAAATATTTTTCCATGGTGTCTCTTGAGGGTTTGTTCACTGCACTTCATATCTCCTGCTCTGTGCTGTGTGTGCGCATGCTCCGTGCAAAAAAACCCTACACCATAGAGCTAATACTCCCAGCGCACACTCTGACAATGACAATTACACTTTATTCTAGTACGGCAAAAAAAGCATGTTCCCCAGGGTCACATGCGCCGCCCCACTATTTGAGAAGGACTGCTTTAGACCATAGCTACATAAGAGATGGCACCTCCCGAAATCAGTTGTCTAGATCTTTCTCAGAGAGAAATAAGGAAAAGGTGACAGTTAATCTTGGTCTTTGGCTGCAAGGCATGTGGCAATTAAGGATGAATGGAGCTACCACAAAGCCTTCTGCAGACAGTCATAATAGTGTTACATTTCTTTTAATGAAAAATTTCAGCTGCTATTTTCTAATCAAAATATTTTAGTTAGTGCTCTGCCCTCCCTACAGAGCCTGGTAGGTATTATGGATACATATTTATATTGTATTGTATTCACAAATTAGTAAATTGTACGCTTCAATTAATATTTCTTTCACCTTAAATAACCTTCAAATTAATAATTTGTACGTAAGGACTAAATCATGCCCCCAAATTACTGAATCTAGTAGGAGATGAAGTGACAGATTTTTGTGGCTTGGAGAGCCAGTAGCTGTGTTTCAGTATTGATGTGCCCTGAAATTACTGAATTAATGTCCTTAGGTTTTAGAATCATGTGCAAGTCTTTACAAGGTGTAAAAAACCTTTCAGTGTTGTTTGTGATAGGCAAGATGATTTTACCTCCCAGAGATCTCTGTTTGAGTTTACCCAGATTCATTACAAATATTAGAGGATAAACACTACAAACCCTGCAAGTCGAGTAAGCCAAAAACATACACTACTAGTCAAAAGTTTGGATACATTTTCTCATTCAAGGGAATAAGAAGGTGTGTCTTTTGACTGGTACTGTACATTTACTTGAGGAGGTAAACTGATTGTGGAGAAATGAGGGGATTACAGAGAAAATAGTTAAACCATTATCCGTGATTAACACACAACACATAAATTAATGTAATAGTCATGGCTTCACAAGTGATGGACGGTGGAGGAGTGATTGAGGAAATGAATGCCAAAACATTTTGTGCATGACATGCATATAAATTCTCCACTTTTTAGTAAATTCCATTTTCCCACATTACTCTAGACAATTACTGTACATGTAATGTTTTTACAAGAGGAAATTAGCTGTAAAAGGATAAACTTTGTTCTGTTCTTCATGGTGTAGCACTGAAAGAACAATGTACATGGCCACAAATTAACATTTTTGGTGTCAACCCTTGGGTTGGAAAACCTTTCTTTTATGCAACCTCAATTTTACAAAAGTCCTTTTCCACATTACTCCAACTTCTGGAGAACTAGTGAATTGAGTTGGAGAGAGCAGCACAGTGAGTCTGTGCTTGTCCATTGTGCCCCTGAACAACACAGTCTCACATCAAAATGTGTAAAAGCTACGTTGGTTCACACTACAAAATGTATTAGTTTCACAATAACAGATCTATAATTGTGAGATGCCTATGTTTTTTTGGCCTTGTTTGGCCTTTGTTTTTCTTGTCTATTGGCCTGCGTCCATGTCACATGTATGTCATGTTTCAGTTGGTGAAAACAATAAAAAAAAGGCTGACGTTCCTTTTATTCTCAGTGGAAAATGCAATATTTTAAGATAGTTTCAGCATTAAAATGCATTTTGATAACATTTCTAGCGAGAAATGTGTTTTTATTATCATGATCTTCGTTCAGTGAATGTATATGATGATTTAGTTTGTCAGTTAATAAGAAGATTTTTTCAGGTTTTCTGTCGTTGCTATGGTGGTTACTATGGATGCTGGTATCGCTGAAACCATGTAGTTGCATGTTGTTTGAATCATTGTCTTTGCGTTGTGTAGTTATCTGAGCTGTTATGTTATTTGTGTTATTTTGTGTAACTGTTTGATGATGTTCTTTCAATAAAAACATAGATTTTAGAGCGGCTCAGGGATTAATTGAATTTGAAATCCAGAATTTGAAGCTTTGCGATTGGCTGACCGGAGGACCTGTCTGGAAGTATTTTCCTCACTGTCACCATGTTAAGGTTTTCTTTTAATGATATCTTTAACATTTCTCAGCACAAAAACAAAAAAGTGTCCTTGGTAACTCAACAATACAATAGGTTAATATTAAGGCTATCAGTTTTAATTATTTCTTCTTCAATTTTGAGAAATAAAGTTGTTATATTTGAAATAAACTAACATCTTTACTTTTTCTTAACGTAGATCATCTAGATTCAGTGTAATTACTATATATAATAGTACTATATAGTATATGATGTATAAAGAATTTACATTTAAATGTTGTCAGTTTGATTTAGGACTTAGAATGAATGCAATTGTTGAACAAGATAAAACCCTCGAAAGGCATTCCACAGTAAAGATCATGATGTACTGACAATATTTCTCTTAAGACCAATGATGAGGAATGATGCAGTTTGGACAATAAATTATTAATGGGTACAATACTAAAAGGATTTTTGAAATGGATATTAAAGGAGAAAATGCCAGGCTGTTATTATCCCACAGAACACACAGGACCTGGGTCAGGCTGGTTCCTGTTCTCATTTGTATGCATAATTTCAATCCTGAGTTTTAGTGGTCATTTACAAATCCCCTTGGAAGGGCGGGGTGATTTATGGGATGCCTTGGATTACATAAAATGCCCAGTGGAAATACATCACTCAAAAGAGCAGTTTCCAGTGTAAATATATCTCAATCAAAAAGTAAGATGTCAGTGTTTTTAAAGGCTTTTCATTATTGAAAAAACATTCCTACATTAGAGAAGTGTTTAGAGGTGATAACAGCCTAAGACTAGAGGTCATGTATGAATGTGTGTGTGCATGTGTAAGTAAATTTGTTCACTAATAAAGACAGACTTTAACTACTCCACATGCAGCCAATTTAGGCTCAATCCGACATCACACTATTCAAGAGCATATGCTCACACAGCGGCTGAAGGGGACAGTGGCTGAAGGGAAACAGTCCCTTGTCCCTGGATATGTAACAGCACATAAAGAGCCAGCACCAGGATGTAGTGGATGATTAAGGGGCAATGACATTTAATATGCAGTCCTTAGGAGCTCTACAAGGGCACAGCAGTGTCCTCCCATGCCTTTGATACAACAGTGTACAACAAATCTCTCATAGCTACATTTCTCCCTCTCTACACTATTCAGCAACGTCAGTTTGTTTGAGTGTAAGATATGGGCTTGTCAGTATGCGCCAGCGAGGGTGGTGGTGTGATAGAACTGCAATTTCCAAGCTGTGGGCTCTCTGGAAATTAGAAATCATTCCTCCCCCCAATGGAAAGTGGACACCTATTGTACGAATCATTGCTTCACTGAACCTAGGCTAGCTGAAATGCTATTGTACTGTGAGAAGATGGATATTTTGGAACTATTCAGACAAGAACACACTACACCTGCTGTTAAGCTCATATTTTTTCAAAGTCAGAAGAAAAGGAAAAGAAATGGAAGAATTTGTGTCAGCTTAAAATAATGTGTTCATAAGGGATCAAAGTTATCTCCCATTTTTGTTAAGTTTAGATGAAAGAGGTGTATGACAGAGAGTCAGTCATGTGTAGGATTACATCAACACATTGTGCTGTAGACTTTCTCAATTACGGTATTTGAAGAGCTATTGGTTACAATCTTAATTTGCTCATTTTCACTATTACCTATAGAACACTGCTTGAAGATAAAGAGTGCATATGTCTAATATATTATCATGTCAGTGAGTGACAAACATTTGTCAACAGCTGCTGGGAAAATTCAGGAATAAAATCTAGACAAAGATGACAAAGTGTCTTGTTTTATCTACAAGTGCAATCCCAGGCTGAGATGTTATTATACAGTATATCTGCACTTTGTTGTGTCATGAACAAATCAGCTGTCCTGATTTGAAGGTCAGACCACAAAGTGTGCCCCAGAAGGATGCCTTGCTGTAAATAACATCTCATAAAAATTATATTCTTCACTAATGGACTCATTCATGCATTGAGCTCCAAATCCATCTAGCTCCACAGGCAGTAGATTGGTAATTGGTAAATGACTATGTTTAAGACTCTAACTCTTTTAAAATGCTCTATGGTTGAAGGTAATATTATGTTACCTTTCTTTCTTTCCAACCAATCAACATGTAAAATGCCAACTAAGGTCATGGGTGTGGATAGTCAGTGGGAAAAAAGTGGGGGGCTACTTTTGTATGTTTAAAAGTTTGACAGCGCAGTGAATATTCAGGTATGTGTGATTTCACACTGGTTCATGCAGATGAATTTTTTTAACATCTGTGCACTACTGGCTATCTTTTCCAACATTCATTGTTTTGCTTAATTTTAAATAGCCTAATTTTCTACCAGTTTTCACACTCAGTCCAGCACTTAATATGTTATGGATGGATAAAACATATACTGTACAATATTCTAATTTGTACATCTATAAACAAATTCAAATTCATGCTTGTATGTGTATGGTTGTGGGCTCTACACGCATATATACTACACCAACCAGTTTAAATATTAATGCAAAAATGCAAAGAGGATTTTCCAAAGACACAAATCGACACTCACTGGCCACTTTATTAGGTACACCTGTTCAATCTAATGCAATCCAATACAACAGCTCAGCCATAAATTCTACTTTTACGAAGCTTATACATTTTCAGTTTTTGTTGACATTGTCAGAAAGGTGATAATTCTACTTCATGTTTATTATTCAGGTCATAGTATTTGGTGGTGGTTTACTGGAGTGCATTATATTGAAAAGTGTTCCTAATATTTTGCCCCCTCATGTATGTTAATGGAGTGGACAAAATATTAGGAACACCATTCAATATAATGCACTCCAGTACACCACCACCACCCACTACAACAACCTCAGTAATAAACATGAAGTAGAATCGACTACTTTTTTGGGTTGTCTGCCGTCAGTGGGCTTCATTCCACTTCAAATTGCAGCCTGTCGGCTGCAAACTGAATCCAAATGCCACTGTCTCTGTTAAGAAAAGATGCTTTATATCCTGTGATTGTAAAATGTGAAGTTGCTCATTTAATTTTATATTTCCAAGACTTGTATGGGTGAAGATATTTAATATGGAATCATCTTTCTTAAAACATAGTCTTCCTCAATTAATATTAAGTCATGTCATCCAATAAAGCACTCCAACATTGCGCAGTGTGTGTGTGTGTGTGAGAGAGTATCAAATCTTGTGCCATATAAATGGGATTAAGATGGGGTTATCAAACTGGACTTTATATTTCACATCCCTCATTTAATTCCTGCACTTGTCACTTTCATACATTTCATAAAACTGGACTCTAGATTGTGCATTGCATTCAACCTCCACTGTTATGAAATTTAATTATTCATGCACATGTCACATTTAATCTTTGCTGTTGTCACCTTCATATATTTTATACACTTCATTTCTTTGTCTATAGCGTTTCCTGTTGATCCCCTTAGGTTGATCATCTGTCTGGCAGGCACCTGTGCTGATTAGAGGGCTGAGTCTATATAGGCAGGTCCTCTCTGGTCAGCTCTCTCCTGTGCTAGGTATCTGGTCTTCATTTATTCATCCATTTTCATTAAGTTACTTTAATAAATTCATATGTAGTACATTCCCATTGGTGCGGTGTCCATTATTATGTTCGGTGTTTGAGCCAGCCGTAACAACAGTCCGTATTTCCTTTGTACCATCAGTATTTTAAGTTTTATATCCTATTTCAAAACTATTACTATTCCATTCTGTAAACAGATTTTAAAATTTCAATTTAATTTTTAATATTTCTTTATTTATTTCATTATTAATATTGTTATTACTTAATTTTGTCTATTTTTATTCTCCTGTGTGTTTTTTTGGAGCAAACACCAAGACATTCTTAGTATGCTTGCATTGGCAAATAAAACAGATTCCGATTGAATGTACTATGTCATGCTGACATAAAATCCCAAAACCAAGAATCATAAAGATGAAAAAAAATATCCAGGGTTGTGTAAATAGTAGCCTATGCATGCGTTGGTATTTAACGACCTGGGAATGAGAACAGGTTGGCCTTTTCAGCCCTAACCCTAACCCAGGCACTTCAGGGATTCCTCCAAGCCTGTAGTAATGCCCTTGATTATCAGCTGTATTGTAATCTCTAAAGGTGACTCATTTTGATCACTATTTCCACCAAAAAAGAAAAAACAAACAAACAAACAAAAAGCTTCATTTTATATATTGGGCCTTCAAAGTGCTCTCTGAAACTAGGCCAGGATGGCTTGTGTCCATAAAGTAAGAAAATTAAAAATTTGTCATAGAGCTAAACCAAGTACATCTTTGGAAAGGTCTTGGTCTGGAGAGTAACATATGTCAGTTCGAAGATTCTACATGGCTTCTGCTTTGATATACTGACCTTTGAACCTTGACCTCGGTGCATGTTTGAAGGCTTATAATTCAGCGACAAAAGGGGCTACAGACATGGTACCAACTGTTATCAAGAGCTGTACCAGAAAGCTATCATGTGAGAAATGAGCAGCATAACAACAACAACACAACAAAAACTGTGCTATCTGACTAGAAACACCCTGCAGATATTAGCTCTCCAGCTAATGAAACAGCTAGCTGCCTCCGTCAGCCTCTACACATTTCACAACGAAACACCCCCACAATGACAAGTCGCCCACTCCCGAGTACACACAGATAAAACATCATTATTTCCTCAGTAAAGGAGCAGAAAACAAACTCCAAAATGATAGCAGAACAAACAGATGGGTGACAAATTAAAGGAAAAACTGGTACAGGTCTGAATGCTTGACCCCAATTTTAGGGGATCTGGTGGCTCTGTTATGCTGTGGGGGGCATTTTGCTTGGCATGGTTTGGGTCCACTTGTCCCCTTAGAGGGAAAGGTCACTGCAAATCAATACAAAGTTGTTCTGAGTGATCACCTTTATCCTATGATGAAACATTTCTATCCTGATGGGAGTGGTCTCTTCCAGGATGACAATTCCCCAATTCATAACTGATGTGTTAGACAGTGCTCTCCACCGCCATCATCAAAACAACAAATGAAGGAATATCTTTTTGAAGAGTGGTGTTCTTCAACCTTGGCATTGATTCTACAAGTCTTTGGAACTCTTCTGGAGGGATGAACACCACTCTGTAGCTTACCCCTTTTGTTTTTCCTGTTGGTAGTCCAAAGGTTGTAATAAGCACACATTTTACAACAAAACTGCAGCGTGTTGCTGCCTGGCCACAGCATGTTGCTCCCCGGCCACAGCTCCTTGACCACAGCTCATTGCTGCCTGGCCACAGCGTGTCGCTCCCTGGCCGCAGTGCATTGTTCCCCGACCACAGCTCATTGCTGCCTGGCCACAGCATGTTGCTCCCTGACCACAGCTCATTGCTGCCTGGCCACAGCATGTTGCTCCCCGGCCACAGCTCCCTGACCACAGCTCATTGCTGCCTGGCCACAGCATGTTGCTCCCTGGCCGCAGTGCATTGTTCCCTGACCACAGCTCATTGCTGCCTGGCCACAGCATGTTGCTCCCCGGCCACAGCTCCCTGACCACAGCTCATTGCTGCCTGGCCACAGCGTGTTGCCCCCTGGCCGCAGTGCATTATTCCCCGACCACAGCTCATTGCTGCCTGGCCACAGCATGTTGCTCCCCGGCCACAGCTCCCTGACCACAGCTCATTGCTGCCTGGCCACAGCATGTTGCTCCCTGGCCGCAGTGCATTGTTTCCCGACCACAGTTCATTGCTGCCTGGCCACAGCATGTTGCTCCCCGGCCACAGCTCCCTGACCACAGCTCAGTGCTGCCTGGCCACAGCGTGTTGCTCCCTGGCCGCAGTGCATTGTTCCCCGACCACAGCTCATTGCTGCCTGGCCACAGCATGTTGCTCCCTGACCACAGGTTGTTGCTGCCCAGCCACAGCATGTTGCAGTTGTAGTTCTTCCAGTTTCCAAAGTAGGATCGTAAAAAAATGTGTCTATACAATTATCAAATAGACAGGTGACAAATTCAATTAAAAAGGAAAAAGATATTCCCTCATTTTGTGTTGATGATGGTGGCGGAGAGTACTGTCTAACACGTTGGTCCAAAATGATGATTCACATCATTTTCATACTCATCAAACCATTCAGTGACCCCTTGTGCACTATGGTTGGGGGCATTGTCATCCTGGAAGAGACCGCTCCCATCGTGATAGAAATGCTTCATCATGGGATAAAGGTAATCACTCAGAACAACTTTGTATTGATTTGCAGCGACCCTTCCCTCTAAGGGGACAAGTGGACCCAAACCATGCCAGCAAAAGGCCCCCTGCAGCATAACAGAGCCACTGGATCCCCTCACTGTAGGGGTCAAGCATCCAGACCTGTACCCTTTTTTCCCTTTAATTTGTTGATAATATTCTTGAGTTATCAGTTGATGCTTATTATTGCCAACTGACACGGTTTATTATGTGGTCAGTAACATAAGTAACAGAGAAAGATACAATTTGTACATTTGGCTAAGACACAAACCATTTAAGCACACTTTGCAGGGATCGAGTCAGCCTCATATGTCCCTTTATCTTCCCCGTATGTCCTATTTTTGTTAAATCACAGGGGAGCAGTACCTTAAAAATTAATGGACTTTGCATTTGTAATAAAATGTGTTGATTAATTGCCTGAAATGCTGTAGTGTTTGAGTATCAGGCTTCATCACAGAGAAAACTTTTAAAATTAGAATTCACTCATGAGTGGTCAAGGTCATCGCATGATTGGCATACCTATCGTGCACTTTCAATATGACGGTGCTGTGATCCACAAATTTACCTGAGACATACAGTGCATCCCCTTGTTAGTATGGAACAGCTGGAGCCTTTGATTGCTTTGTCCTCTGTGCTCATTTTCTCATGAATCTAATTTAGTATCTCAGAGGTGAAGAGGAAGGAGGAGGTTGTAGATGACAGTTCACAGTTATAGCTCTTTTGAGGTTAATATGCTTTTGATGTGCTTTGAAATCCATGCAAAGAGTTGTAGTATAACATCTGTGTTTGAGTTTAAATTCTTACTAGTAACCAAGCAATATCTACACTGATTATTCCCATATGCGCTTGCTATTGCACTGTTATATCTTTAAGTCAAAACAAACAAAAATGAAACAATCAAACAACAACAAAACCTTCAGTTGAGTCCTTGTAATGTGACAGGGCTGCTATACTGTCAATCCTACTGGCCATCAACACCCCATTCTGTTGGTGACGGTAGTGTTGGTTCAACTGTTTCTCTCTCCTGTTAAGGTACAATGACTATTGCACTGCCATGGTAGTTGAATGAGGCGCCAACTCTCTTTGCCTCCTTCCATGCCTATCCATCACTAAATTGTTGACAACAGTGACAGGCCCACTTTATCTGTTGACAGGACATAATGGGCCTCTGTGGCCTTGTGTCATGTTGTGATTGACAGAGATTATTGCAAGCCAGATTTCAGTACGATGTTCTATAAACATGTGTTTTCCACTGGCAATTATGAACTGAAGCGAATAAGATTAGATTTATTGGATACTTCACTAAATACTTTTTCATTACTGAATACCAGCCCAGAGTCCTTGGCTGTTGATACTGAACAATTCTGCAACACATTATTTCTGTTGTGTACATTTGTATTTGATACCAGATTTGACAACATCTTTATGCATTTTAGAGATATCTATCCAAAAGTTCATCACCAACCTTTTCATGCTCAACTTGAGGACCTTTCCTAATTTAATTTTATGATTTACATACTTGTGATTTGTGCTCAGAAGTTAATGTGTAAAATTAAATATAGTATATGTAATCAAGATTCTTTAAAACTTAAAGCTTAACATTTCAAAGCAATATTCTTTGCAACAACTAAGCCAAATTATTAATGTTAAGACTATTGTGACTTATGGGCAAAGATATATGGCTGTTCATTTAAAATATTTCTCTTCACTGGGCATGCTACCACATTCACTGTGTAGAAACTAGAACCCCTAAATTTATAGGCAGCTATCTGTAAGTATATCTGTAGATGTCCATGAAGAATGGTCTGCTGGGAGATACAAATAAATGAGAAGGAAAAAACAACAGTTAAATGTTGAAATTGTTGTAATGCTGTTGTATGTTGTATGCTTTTCAGCACACGTGAAACACAGTTTCTTTCTGAAATGTTTTAAAAGATCACAAAGGCAGAGTAAATGAGTTGTCAGATCACCAGTTTACTGGAGTGCATAGCTGAAACTACAATATGTTTTAGATGTTGCCTTAGACTCTCCATGGCTGTAACAAACATTTAAAATTACAAAAGAAGCAAACAACACAAACTTTTACTTTCAACATACTCTATTAATAGTAATGTACAGTATATTATTTAAGTTGAAAAAAACATTTGTCAACTTGTTTCAGTGCTTTTATGTAAACCAAAAAGGCCATTATATTTCACTGTCTCCAGCTGCCGCCCTCCTGATGTTTGAACGAGCTTTGCCGACTGCAAACCCAGCAGGCACACCAAGCCTTGCATCAACATGAAGCTCTGTAATGACCACTTAGTACTCTAAAGAAACTCTAAGTGACTCTGCTGCTGCTACTGCAGGCACCAAATGCATCCACAAATAATTTAATATAAAAGTTACAAGTAAAAGAAATTAATTTATGGATGTCATGTTCTGTTTAATATTTTTAATGACTGGTGTTTTAATGATGGTCATTATTAATGGTTTTGGAAGTAAACAAAGCCCAAACTAGGTCTTGATGACATGGCCAAAAAATAAAACATTTCAAGCTTGGGGCTTGAATCATTTTAATCAGTTTTTCATGAAAAAGGAAAATGAAGCATGATTGAAACATAATATTGTTTAGGACTTAATGTGCCTAACTGTTGAGCAAGAATAATAAATGACCTGCACCACCAGCAAGGCTGCCATTTTTATGCATATTAAAAAAATACAGTTTATGTCATACAGACTGCTTCGACTAAATAGAGTGCTGACATCCACTTTAATAATAAGTTTTATCACAGAGAGAGCAGAAACGTCTGCACACTAATACGACCGCTTTAGCTGTTTGTATTTCTTGACTGGACTGGACATCAGCTTGATATCTGCAGACAGCTGGCTAGCTAGAGTTAGCTCCCCAGCAGGTAGGCGCAGACTGAATAAAGTAGAATCTGCACACTGTTCAGTAGACTCCCATGGCTTAATCTCTCATAACCA
Source organism: Thunnus thynnus (assembly GCF_963924715.1). NCBI lineage: Eukaryota > Metazoa > Chordata > Actinopteri > Scombriformes > Scombridae > Thunnus > Thunnus thynnus. The sequence continues at coordinate 22,757,694 of NC_089517.1, read as the reverse complement.
GAGATTATACCTAATTAACAAACAAACCAAGAGCACAGATGAGTATGCAGTCTTCTTTTCAATCTATCCCTTTCAGTCTGTCCCCTGGAGTCGAGAGACATCTGGGCTGTGTCACTTGTTCACTCATTCACTACTCCTTATATATATATAGTAATAAACTATCAAAAGTTTACTTAATAGTGAGCAGTAAATTGAGATACCTGACACTTACTAATCATCATCATTTCTTGTCATCACTGACAGTAACAGTAATTTCAGCCTCTATAATATGTGGCATATTGCATTGTGCAATTGTTAGCATAAAGTACTGCACATGCCATGGACGCTGCTTTTTTTCATTCCATTTTGGAACTTTTGAGGGCACTGTCTTGTGGATAAATTTACCTGCTCAGAATTCTGACACTCAAAAAAAGGGATGAAGTTCGATAGCATTTTATGGAATTCATATAGAATTTAAATTCTTTACCTTTCAACATTTGCAAGTAACTAACTGCAAGTGACTGCATATTAATTACTTGCAAAGTTATTTGCATGTAATTAATATGCAGTACTTACTCCAAATTTGGTCCTGATTCAGAGCTATTAAATTAATTTGAATATAAAATCTTGATATGATGCAAAGTTTAACAACAAGATTCTTTGCCACTCCGTTGGTCCCTGTTGATCTAAAGAAACACAGTCCACTGGTGGTGGAACAGTGGTGTTAGAGAGTGAATGAAATGTCTTTTCATTCACAATCTGAATACAGACACCAGCTGTAGAGCACAGACATTTTTTTATGTTAGTAGTTATGGAATAAACATTAATTAGGTGCAACTGATCTAATCTGCTGCTGGTGATGTCTGTAATTTTAACCAGTGACATAAGAAGCTGCTACCTTTATAGTTTCCATTGCTCTTTGCTAATGAAAAAGGGTAAGGAGAGATCCATATTTTCATAAAAGATTTGTTTGCATCAAAGCTTAATGAATCCGGGTATCATGCCGACAGGGAACAGTATTCAATATGAAAACAGCCATCGGAACCAGTCCCTACTCAAATAAATTGGTGGAGGGTAAATATAGGGTACTATATAGTAAATAAGGAGTTATTTCAGAAACAGCCCTGCAGTCACGCCAGTCTTGTAAACTGTGGGTGTTGAACATACTGTGCACTACTCACCTCACAGTTTACTGTCCTGACTCAAGGCAGTAAATGTAGCTAGGTGTTACTTTTTGACTAAAGTAACCTTTTTGTGCTTGTGGTAACTTGATTTTCATGATGATTACATTTTACACATTGTGCAAAAAAGTCAATAGAAAGAGCAGGCCAATATTTGCTCTTGAACCTTCAGACACAAATTGTAATATTGTTGTTTTGTTTGTGCCTATTTATTCAGGTGGAACACAATTTTGCAGCACCTGACACAGAAGTTCAAGATTGTTCACATCTAGGAAAAATACACAGGAAATGTTTGAATGAAGTGTTAACATTTTGTACATAATTGTCACCCTTAATGAATAGATCCGTTATTATTAAGAAGCATTGAGAGCAAAGCAAAATAATGTGCTTTCACAGTTCATGGTAAACTACAATCACTGAATAATTTATCAGCCATCATTAATTCCTGGAATCATTCCACATGACTGCAGATATGGGTACTGTAGCTGGTTGGCGTAGAGCAAGACAGAGTTAATGCTCACAGTGGAAGGACAGTATCAAAGAACATAGGCACTTTTTGAGAGAGAGGAGACTGTTCAGCACTTCAATGATTATACCTGAATGTAAAGTCCAAGTTAATGGTAGGGTAGATTATCTAGTTGTGGTCACTTCCTCTTCCTCATTTAATTTTACATTTGACACAGACTGAAAAAGTTTTAGTATGATGCAGTTACAGGGAAAGTGATGTCAATGCAGCACAGGCGCACCTTTTTCTTTGTACCCTTATAAATATCTGGATGTGTCTGAGTGCAAACCGGTCGACTATATGCTCTCATGCATCTCATTATTGGACTCACCTCCACAACAAAGAGGTTATCGATTCTTTCACGGTGTCACAGTTGCTTCCACATACTAGATTAAAGAGGGAAAGTGTACAGTAAAGGAAGCCCTGTAATTTCTCTCATTATCACCTAACTCAAGTGTAAGGCAAGTGCCTTTGAAGAAGAAGCTTTCAAATTAACTAAGGTGATCCGAAGAACACAACTTCCCACAGTAAAATGAGGAAGAAATTTGGACATATCAGAGTGCCCTCTTTTCCCTCCTGCTTTCAGTGATAATGTGCAAGATACTGATGAGAAATAGCAGCATATAAAAATGATAAATTATTCTAAATGATAATCAGTAAACCACTATGGAATGTCCCAATTCATCTAACCTCTTATACAAATACTTGTCCCCCTACATTTGAAAGGATGTTTTTGATGATATTTATTGTTAGTATCACCAGATCTTTGCGCTCAGCGCTTTTGCTAGACCTCAAGGATAAATACAATGCATTTATGTGAACATAACTTTGTTATGTAGTTACATTTGTTTACAAGAAAATTCCATAGGACACCTGTAAGTACAGACTACTACTTACAGTGACTAATTATTAATACACCACTATAATACAGTCATTTATCTGTGACAAAATGCGTACATTGCTGTCTTTGAGCTTTTCTTTGTGAATTCAAACGACCTTGGCAGTGATCAGGATCACAGTGAGCACTTCTTTGACTCTGCAAGGGTAAAAGTTCTTTCATGAGCACTGCTCTGTTCTGCTAATATTATGCCCTACAGCCACTAGCCTTATTTGTGGAAAAATTGAATACGCTGTCAATAAATGTGTATTTCTATGTTTTTTAAATGAGAGGAAAGCATAAAAGGTTATTGATGGAAGTAACATATTACAGATTGCTTGAAGGTAAAAGGAAAATTATATCAGTCTCCAACCAAAGAGAATTCATAAAGTCATATTTTTGAGAATAGGCTAACTAACCATCCAGTCATTGGCTGAAATATTTCTACTTTACACAATGGTTAAATGTTAATCAGTTCACTATAAGAATCAGCTATTCTTTTGATAGGATCAAAGGTGCAAAAATTGTACAACTCAATGCAGTCAGTTTCTTGGTCTTGATTAATGTCTTGGTAATGCATGCTTTGAAACTCATTACTCCTTTTAAATGAGTTGCATGGTAACCTCCAGTAAATTTGTTGAAAGTAATTAGTTTCACCTTAAATTATTCACGAGAACCCATCAGAAGTGGGAATTGAGGGCTGAGAAGGAGAGCATGTCCTGAGACATTGTGTCTGAGACACTGAATGTACACTGCCAATACAGCGTCATGTCCCTGAGGTCTCTGGAAGTCATGAAAGTGTTGTGTGTACATATAAGAATTGAAGTGTTACACAAAAATATTTGCTATTGTATTTTGCCTAAAACTTGCACTTGTTTGTCTACACAGAAAGCAGCGAGTGCTCCATCTGTGTGTCTACATTGGAGGCTTTCAGGTAACTGATTTACTTAAAACACTTAAAGTGGTTTTCCCTTTTCTTTCTTGTATCTGCAGCAACATTATCTTGATGTGCATTATTCTGTATGTGTGCACAGGGCACAAAATTAGCACCAGCCACCAGCCAAATTCTGGTAAAATAAGCTAGTGGCTGGTAGATTTGCTTCACTCACCAGTCAAAAAAACAATGGTAATCTATTGAGTGGCTGGTAAAATAAAAGGTTAATTTTGAACCCTGCACATGTCAATGCAAACTCATATGTCCCATCTCATCTCATTGTGCACTCATGAAGTGATCAGACTAAGAGTTAATAAATGGAGTGGGGTTCAGGACAAGTTCAGAGACCTCCGGCAATGACAGTCTTGTAATTCAATTCAAAGGGGCTTTACTGGAATGAAGGTTTCAAGAACAATGTTGCCAAAGCATCAAAGTATAATTTGTCCAAAATTTTGGACAGTACACAATAACTGTAATATGAACATTAACACAACATTAAGATTGATACATATGTTAATTATATATATACAGTATATTCTGTGCATGTATTTGTGTGTGTTTGTGTGTGAATGCATGCGTGTGCTGTGTGTCTAGGTCATTCATTGTCCCTCAGATTGTAGCATGCTATGCCCTGTCTCCTGCTCCTAGGAGTATTTATAATTTTGAGAGTCATTAAGCTCTTTGAAATCTGAAATTACAAAGTTGAACTTGTTAAAGTAATTGTTCCTTATTTCATTGAATCTTTTGTTTCTTTTTACATGTTCAAGGCCTCTTGCTACGTATAAATCAGAGGTAGGAATAGTACAGCATTGATCGCCTGAGGTTTTAAATATCTAAATTGATTAAAATGGGTAATCAGATAATCCTAGTGGATTGAGAGTCTGAGAGTCAGAACAGCAGGTGTTTTATAGGACATGAAGTGGTAGATCAAGTGGTCATATATGCTGTCTGATGGCCAGTACACTGATTGGCTGAGTATTGGCTTTGTTAACTATTGATTACAAAATTGGCTATGGCTACGGAACTGGTGCAATAATTTACTGACTATTGACACAGAATGGGATTCTGTGCCAGTAGTCCAGAGGCTGTTCATCCAGACTGGTTTTCGGTGCCAATAGTAGTTTGTTCTGTTGGTACGGAATGGGTTTACGGATTTAATTCCCAGACCTCTTGTAGACCACTAACCACACAGTTTTTACTGTCACGTTAGGTATTTTAGTGCCATTAAACAGGACATTTTTGCCGAACCTCTTGTAGACCACTAATTGGATGTTTTTTACTGTCATGTTGGGCATTTCAGTGCCATTAAACAGGACATTTTTATTGTACATTTTGACCATCATGTCAAGCATTTTAGTGCTGTTAAATGGGACATTTTTACCGCATTTTGCCGTTTTAACACAAACCATGATCTTTCCTTAACCCTAACCAAGTGTTTTTTCTGCCTAAGCCTAACCATTTTTACCCAAACCATGGGAAGGATTAGCTTATGACCTGTTCCTCCATTTTGAAACAATATGAATTGATCACATGATCTTATGCAATCAATACCAATGTGCATGCATAATAACTTTGTAAAAAATATATGTGACCAAATGTGAATTAAAAAAATAAAATGGCGTCACATGTCAAAGGTGTATTTTTACAGTGAGATGATTTTCTATACAGAATCCACTGCTGGTGCACTTATGAGCACACACAGCTTTCAATTGACTTTTGTTTTTTAGGAGTTTATAATACTGTTTTTATTTTACAGGATGAGATATATAGCATGATCTTTTAATGCTGGGGGTTTCCTGATGGTGGTGATTTAGTGTGACTACACTTGTGTCTTAGGTACAGGGTCATTTATGTGTTACTATATCTGCCCTACATTAAACCCACAGGCGGTTCTGTAGCTCTTACAATGTAATATATGTCAATCTGCCAATCAGTTCATTTGTCGATTTCTTTGGTAACTGCTTGCAGGTCTGTTCATCTTGGTCTGTATGTGTGTTGCACAGTGTGTTTTGTAGCTGCTGCTCTATATTTAATTTCCTGCGATTGTATATATGGGTCATGTGTGCCAATTATATTCTGTGCACTTGGCAAGGAATTTGTGTTCACTTATGTTTGTGCTACATTTTCAACATGTAGCCAGCAACAGAGATGTAAATAGGCTTTTTATTCTTGCATATGCAAATTTCAACATTTTTGATCTATCTATATTAGCAAATACAAGATGCAAAACATGGATCATTGAATGTATATAATATGCTGTAAAGGAATAAATGGATGGAGGCTTGCAAGATATTGTCCTTCCCAGGAATATCTGTCTTTCAGCTATGACCTTTACTCTCTAATTGATATTTTACATTTACATATCTTTTTGTCTACTAGAGTTAAGGATGATTGATTGTATTAATTGTCTTCATGTTAAACATACTTGCTATTTTAACCTTGTGTGGCATCTTGCCACCTTGTATTACACGATTCTATTTCCCTAAGATTGAAGAGGATAACTACACTTCAGCAGGGCAGAAAATTACATCACTGTTATCAAAGGACATGCTGTTCTACCTATGTTTGATGGTTTGATGGGGAGTGATTTTGTCAATGCTAATGAGCTACATTATTTGGTTGACATTCCTTTTATTCTCAGTGGAAAATGCAATATTTTAAGATAGTTTTTGCATTAAAATGTGTTTTATAACATTTCTGGCAAGAAATATGCATTTTATTTTCATAATCTTTGTTCAGTGAATGTATATAATGTTTAGTTTGTCAGCCATTATGAAGATTTTTTCAGGGTTTCTATTGTTGCTGTGGACACTGCTATCGCTGAAACCACATAGATACATGATATTTGAATCTTTGTCTTTGCATTGTGTAGTTGTGAGCTGTTATGTTATTTGTCTTATTTTATGTAACTGTTTGATGATGTTCTTTCAATAAAAAAAACGTAGATTTTAGAGTTCCCCAGAGATTAATTGAATTTGAAGTCCAGAATTTGAAGCTTTGCGGTTGTCTGACAGGAGGCCAGTAGAAAAGAATAGGCCAAAAAAATGTAGGCATCTCACAATTTTAGAGCCTTTATCGTGAAACTAATACGTTTTGCACTGTGGACCAATGAAGCTATTACACATTTTGATGTGAGACTGGGTTGTAAAACCTTGCAGAATGTATAGTGTGTGTGTGTGTGCGTGTTTAACAGCTATCCTTGTGGGAGTCATAGCCCCTCAAAAGTGAAATCATTGTGAAAGACTTGAGTTTAGATTAAAATTAGGATTATGAGAAGATTAGAGTGATGGTTTAGGTTAGGCATGTTGTGGTGGATGGAATGAATATAGTCAAAGAAAAATTTCGCCAGGATAAAAATGTGTGTGCGTTACATGCACTCAGTGGGGGGGGGGGGGTTTCTGTGAAGAAACTGATGGCATAATGTTATTAAAGCCCTGTTGCAGTGGAGAACTCATTTGTCACATGTAGTCGGTAAGCTTCTTTCTCCTCACTGGGTGGCCTTAATGTGCTGAAGAAGCTCTTTGCTGCAACACTGGATGAACTGTCACTGGTCCAGGCAGTTGATCCATTCAACAAACATTTCCCACTGTGTTGTGAAAACCTCCTACTGTGTTTGTTTGTTTTTTGCTTAATTTTCTGGACTTCCTTAGTTTCGTGTGAAATGGCACTAAATATGACAAAAATAATGTGAACTCAAGGTCCACTACTAGCTTTGTACAGTGCTGTCAACTGTTTCTCACACTTCACATTAGTGGTTGGAGTTTTCTTAGTTCTTATGGAGATTGCCCAATTATCATATTATATCAACTCATAAATATATCATAATTTATTATATAATTTCAGTTCTAATGTGAGTGACATTCCTTACTTGGACCACACAATGACCACTGAGTCATCTTCATTAAAAATAAATGGCAAAGAATAATGTTATGACTGCCTCGCAGGCCACAGCAAAGAAGGAAGAGGTACACCAGACTTGACAATAATAAATTGAAATTGATTTAAGTAAGCTATAATAATAAATGCAATGAGGTGTGAAAGTCAGTATCAGTGATGTTTGAAAGTGTATTAATGCAATGACTTAGCGTGATGCGCATATTGTCAGTGTAAAACAGAACCAAAAGGGATCATGCAAAATGAACAAAACTTGGTGAATAGTGAAAAGATTGGCACAATAGAATCTGGGCAGGCTTAAGCGCTTAATAAAGAATAGTCTCACTAGATTTCTTGTGGAAAACATTACAAAACAGAAACAAAATATTAAAAAACAGCAGTGGACAATCTGAGAATTTGTATTCATCCATACATTAATATTAATTTCAGACAGAACAGCATCTAGAAGTAGTCCCATCCTCTGCAGCTTTTACATCTGCCATATAGAGAGCCTCCTCACCTTTTCTTTTTTGGCTTGGTGCAAGGGGCTCTCAGGGTCCAACAAGGCCAAACTGCATAGGGTGATCACTTTGGGATCCAACCTCTGCAGGGAGCAGTGCTCAATCCTCCAGTGGCTCTGTAGCCGCTTTTCCACCGTGTGGTATGGTTCAACTGGACTCGACTCTACTCGCCTTTTTTGGTTTTCCTTTGGGAAAAAGTTGTGGATAGTACCTGGTACTTTTTTTGGAACCTCCATCAAGGTTCCAAGCGAGCTGAGCTGATACTAAAAGTGATGTGAAAACACTGCAGACCACTGATTGGTCAGAGACAATCATCATCACTAGCACTATACAGGACATTCTGCGGTTGAAAATGAATGAATGAAAAGGAGAAAAGCACAGTAAATCATCTGTTGAGTGTTTGATGTTTATTTGTTTTTGCTTTAGAATGTAACCGCCATGAAACAATCAGAACATAACGTTTTATTCCTCATTCACAGCTCCCTCACCTTACTTGACCACCGCCGCACTGTCTCTCTCTCTTGCTTGCTAGCATGCACAGCTTGCTGGCACTATCTCTCTCTTTTTTTCCTGTCTTTTTTAAAATGAGTTGGAAAGCCAACAGCAACGCCTAACTTTACTTTTAATGTTAACAAAGAAAAATATCCTCCCTCGTCCTAAACTTGTTCTAAATCAATGCTAGAGTATTTAATTGTTCTATGAATGAAGCGGTACACAAGTTGAAGCAGCTGTGCAGTGGGTGTTTGACCAATCGGCGATGGTCATCCCTGCAAACCCTGCCCTATTTAGGGGTTACTATCTGCAGTGGAAAATGAAATCCAAAAAAGTACAGCAAGTAGAGTCGAGTAGTCGAGTCGAACTGGTACCATGTAGTGGAAACACGGCATTTGGCCAGAGGACGGTGAAGAAAGCAAGTAAGATCACGAGGGACTCAACTCATTACCTCAGCACCTACTTTCAGATACTGCCCTCTGGTAGGAGATATGCTGCTCCTGTATTCAAAACAAATAAGGACAGGGCCAGCTTCATCCCCTCTGTTATTAGGCTTCTTAAGAAGCATAACCTACTGGAACCCCCTTGCCCTCTCCGCCTGGAAAAACTGATGCTGTTGTGCTAACATCCCCCAAGCAGGTGCCAAGCAGCAAACCTCTGGGGCTGAAAAATAAAGCCAACACGGAAGCACCAAAAACTGCAGTTCCCTGAATGGCCACTTGAGGCTGGCTCCAAAAATGAGTCAGTCCCCATAGACCCCCATGTTAAAATGCTCAACTTTACTCACCCGTTTAAATTTTATCAAGGCTTAAAGTTATGCATAATTAAGGACGTGGTGGCTTTGAGTTGCTACCACGGCGACAATGTTGGTTAGGTAATGTAACCATGGCGTAACCCCAAATTCACAGAGTATAGACATAGCCATAGCCGTTCCTATTTCAATGTGTTTTCAGTTTATGAAAGTTAATTGTAACATTCTGGATGCCTAAAAAAGTCTTATTCAGCGTTTGGTTGTACTAAAAGTTTTAATGGCTTTAAGCCTTTTTTTCGCTAGTGAAAATTAGCATTAGCATTATCACAGTTAACACAAGCCGTGTCTCAAATCACATATTTCTGTTAGTACACTTTCGTGTAGTACACTGTGTACACCACTGGCACTGGAAGTAGGGGGGCCAAGGGGCCATTGCCCCCCCCCCACTTTACCCTCCTCCCGTATTCTTTTTAAGTCGCGAATCACTGTGTCTCCTCAAATGCCCCTACATTGTAGCACTTACGGCAAAAAGTGCGCATTTCATTTATGAACACAACAGCTGTGAGCGCAGTGCCAAAGCTTTGGGTCCGGGGCCGCCACTGCTTCAATCCCGGGTGGATTGAGCTGAGCTGCATATTTCTGCTCCTCAAAACTGGTATTTTAATGTAACAGAGTGGAACTTAATGTTGAGCAACAGGGGGAGGGGGAGAAATACGGTGCTGCACATAACAAGACGCATACAGGCCATGGATGTATTACAGACAGTGAAGTTACTGTTTATAGTGAGTGGAGCTGTTTCTAGTGTTTCAGGCTTTTCTCCACATTCCAGCACAGAGATTGGTCCATAATGAAAACTGCAGAGAGCACAAAAGCCTCAAATTGCATGTCTTCAATTAGCAGAGATGCGGACACACAGAGCTCTCCACAATCACAAACCAACTTCCTTTTGCTTCTTCTACTTTTCTTGTGTTTCGCATCTATAACATAATCTACTGAAATGCCAGATATCAAAATACAGCTATTAATGTGACTCAGGCAGTCAGGTCTGAAACGTGTCAGATTAATGTCTGAATTTTACATTAATTTTCAGGTGTCAGTGAACGTATCCGGGATTTTGCAGAAACATCAGTACTGATGTTCTGATTGTTGCTCACAGCTGCTGTGCGTCAGATTCTTTCCTTTGCCTTTATTAAACACCTGCAGCATCACACAGCAGCAGAAATGATAAGTGCGTCTTTAAATTGAGAGAGTGATGTGCGCATTTACGCATGTGGCACAGCAGCAGTAACTTCATTAAAAGGATTGGTCAGGATCTGACGGTGATTAATGTTCTGTGTTCTGCTACTAATCTACACCATTGACTTTATATAAAAAGGTCAGCTGTTCCACAGATTCCAGGTTTATATGGTGGAATTGTTTGTAATAAAGAACAGTGAAAAAACAGTCTTGTGTAAAACAATAAGGTGCTGCGTTGGTGTGGGCGTGTTGTTTAAAGTGTTGGTGAGACAATGAAATATGATCCAGCAGCAGGTTGGAGTAACAGATTATTGCATTTAAAGGCTGATCAGAAAAACACTGCACAGCAGAAATATTCACAACTCTGGAAAGTTATCACACTGCAACCATGTTTATTAGTGCGCACATGTGGAGTGCGTCTGTGTTCGCAAAACAAAACACATAGGCACACGCACACAGAAACTTTTTGGCCCCTGCACTTCTGTAATGAATCCGGCGCCCCCGGTGTACACTATGTACTTACTGGCATAGTGTGCAAATTTCGACAGAGTAGTGTTGTATCAAATCAAACACAGCCGTTGTGCACTTACGGAAATGACAATCGCAAATTAGCATTAGCTAGCGTTAGCATTCCTGTTATCGTTTGTGCTACCAAATCATTACAGACTGCTAAATTAACCCAATAAACATACTGATGGCTTATATCCGACAACAGTGTAGTGATGCTTAGTGCTAAAAAACACATGTATAACTTACATTTGTATAATGCAACAATGTTCACCATACTTACAACATCCTCAACTGCCATTTCCAGTTTGAAAAGTGGTCCCTCCCCTTCCACTACATAGCCAAGATGGCGACCATCGAGGGCGAGAAGTGTCCATAGTTCCACACTCAACTTTTTGAACGTTTTGAGTGCACCATCCCGGTAATCACAGTGCACTGCATTTTTCCATACTTCTCAGTGTGAATGCACTCAAAATGTTAAGGGTAATTGCGGAAGTATGTGATTTGAGACACAGCAACAGACTGTAAATGCACCATGCTAACTAAGCTAGCAGCTAGCATTAGAGTCAGCTTCACCCTCTCATCTAAGTGAGTCCACAAACCAATGGGTGACGTCACGGTGGCTGTGTCCATTATTTTATTTTTTATGGTCTATGGCAGGCAGGCACGAACATATTATTTACTGTCTGTAAGTATGATACCAAGCTAAGCAAAATGAATTTCCCTTGTGGACAATAAAGAACATCTAATCTAATCTAATCTAATGATGACCATGAACAAAACAAATGAAGCACTGCACTCGAGAGACCCACCCATTTCTCAAGTCTATTTACAATATCATGATCAATTGTGTCAAATTTGCTGTTTCAGTGCTATGGTTGACCTTATAGCCAGACTAAGATTTTTAAAGTATATTGTTTATATTCAGATGATCACATAGTTCATTAAAAACAGTCCTCTCCAGAGGTTTGCTAAAAAAAAGAAGATTGGAGATGAGCCTGTAATTTACAGAGGTCAGCGCTGTCCAGGCTGGGCTTTATAAGGAGAGATTTCACTATAGCTATTTTAAAAACCTCAGGAAAAATGCCTAATTGCAATGTTTCCTGGGAGAGACATTCATACTGAGTTGTTACTAAGGATGCATCATTACTTCATGGCTGCCTTACCATTAGTTACCATTTGTGTCTCTCCCTAAGTAAATAAAATCATTCTGCCCGACTGAAAAGTAACTACTGAGTTTTTTGGAGTGTACTATTAGTCCATGAATGAATGACATACGGCAGAGAGAGCAGAAATCTAAAATTATCATATTCAGAGCACAATAGGATTGTATTCACATCTATGCCATATTATTAGCTTACACAACCATAATATGCCACGCAGCTGTGATTGAGATACAGTAAGTATTCAGAGACAAGTTGCATGTATGTGTCTGTATGCACTGATTTAAAGCAGACACGCTGAAGCACACATAATTTGCTGTTTGCAGCTGCATAATTACTTACACACTTAAAACCATATTTTAGAGACTTTGTAGGACAACAGTAACTAATGTAGCCTCACCAATGACTATCATTACCACTGTGTATGACAATGCAGCTGTAGCAGAACAGCTAAAATGGCATTTGAGTTCACCATTTTTTGTGGTTCACGGGATCAGCACAAGACAGATGTTTATGTACACACACTTATTAGTATAAATTGAGACAGGAAAGGGTTAAGAGATAAATATTTTACCACCCACAGCTTAACGTGCTCTCCACTTTCAACTCAAAAAAGCTTTGAAAAAAATTCTCTCAAACTCAAAATCACACATTAATGGCAAACGTACGTGCTGTTTGAACACTGCGTCTAATGGACCAAAATCGACAGTAATACAGACGAATCAAAACAAATGGTGACTTCTGTCACTATGTTTTTGTTGATGGAAGCTCTTTAGCTGCTTCAGTCAACTCATATCCTCAAGAGAAACTTTCCAGTCCTCTCTGGTCAAAGAGGTTAAGATGTACTTTCTGGTGCAGTGCTCCAACTTTAAGAAAACCCAGTGAGAAACCTCTAATTTTCTTACCAGCCAGTCACTGTTCAGTCTTATGGTTACCATTTAAACTCCTCAAAACTTTGTTCTTTCAGTTAGTACTTCCATGTTCATGTAGCCGTTTATGAAAATAGTGAATAGACAAGTTATGTGCCAAATGTAGCAGCAAAAATGCAGATTCTGGGGTTACTATGGCTATATGAAAATCAATAAACAAACAAACAAAAACAAAAACACACACAAAAAAAAAACAAAAATAGGATTTGTAACTGAAAATGCTTCCTCATCTCTACTTGCTACACTAAGCCACTGTTTTTAAAGACGTAACTGCCAAGATGAGAGAAGAAAGGACAACAAGAAGGATATCTTTTTGCATTCAGCTATTCTCCATTTGGATGTCAAGAACTTTGACCTTTCAATACGCACCACTGCTCATGTGTTCACTGCTACTGCTCACTGAAAAATAAAAGTTTGATAAATATTTTTCAGTTGTGGTAGCTGGGTCTCTATTTAAAATCTACAATGACTCAATAAATCATCTTTGTTCAAAGCAAAAGTTGACACAGTCATTTGAAATTGCAATTAGGAACCCTTTGTGCATACAACTGTTGATGAGTGAAGCCAAAATTATATTATTGTCATTGTCCTGTATAAAACATATCCCATCTTCACAAAATCAGATCAAGCCAATAAAAATGGAAAACTCTTTCATAAAAGTAATGTCTTTTCAAAATTCACTTTCATAATTCAAGAGGTTTCTCTTGGTGTTGTAGTCACAGTTGTAGACATGAACTCCTGTTTTTTTTATATATCAAATGTAATTTTTTGTTTGATTGTAAAGTACAGAGTATTAGCCATATAGATGTGGACATTAAAGCAAAGGCAGATCCCTGTATATCCCAATAGCCTTTTGTTCAAGCTGCAAACTATCAGGACAAATCTATACTGTAATCGAGATCTGAACTGCTCAATCATATACTGTGTATAAAGCATACTCCAGAGCAGTGGTTCCCGAAGTGGGTGCTGCATCACCCTGGAGTGCCATGAGGACAGACCAAGGGTGCCGTGAAATTAATCATATCATTGTTCATCTATTTTCAAAATCTTTCACCACATTAAAAAAACATGATGACATTTACATTAAACACGTTTTATGTTACATATTTGAACATATCAAACCAGAATAAATAAGCAATAAATATCATTGTTCATCTATTTTCAAAATCTTTCACCACATTAAAAAAACATGATGACATTTACATTAAACACGTTTTATGTTACATATTTGAACATATCAAACCAGAATAAATAAGCAATAAATAAGAAAATCACTATATTAAAAACTGTTTAATATGCAGATAGTTGCAGCCAACATGACAAGTCACTGTTTCTGGTTGTCATAGTAACACAACACGCTTTCTGGCTCAGGAGTTCTGCAGGAGCTCAGCAGTCAGAAAAAAGTGAGTGTCAGAGCATTGATGGAAAGATTTAAGACAAGAAACAACTCAAAGAAATGCCAAAACATCTCAGTTCTCAACACAGAGACGACTGAATCTGAGCCGACCGACCAAACTACTCAGCTAATGGCCTGACAGACAGGTTTTGGCTGCTTGTGGAAGACAGATATCCATCATTGTCCATGTGTATTTACTGTGGTATTATATGTTCCCAAATTCATATTTGTGTTATGTGGATCTCTCATTACTGGTATAAATGAAAACCAGACAAGGGACATCCTGTCAGATGAGTCAGACCTGCCCATGTCCCATTAAAATGGCCAAAAGCTTTTTGGGGGGTTTGTTTTTCCTTAACTTCCCAAGCTCATTTTAATTGACGCAAATGAAAGAAATACATTTAACATATTAACGTGGTTAATTGTATTAATTGTTTATTCTTAGCATAAATATTTATCTGTAAATCTACATAGACCCTGTTGGCTTTTATTCAGAGTGATTGAGAATGAGCCTATATTATTTAACTTCATATTGATATAATGTAGCCTATATAAGATGAAATTGTTAAAACCGATAAGCTTCTGTGTACATATAGGCTCTGCAAGTTATATTGGGAATTGGGTGGCTTGACAAAAAAAACTTCCTTTGAAGGGGTGCCGTGGTCTAAAAAAGTTTGGGAACCACTGCTCTAGAGTGCAGTGAGAGTGAGTGGGAGTCAGTGTGGCCAGCAATCGACATCCACATCAAAAGACCATGCTAAAAGAGATGCTGGCATGTTTCTAAGCAACACACAAACGCTCAAACACACAGATCTAGCCAGGAGTGGGAGATGTTTTTCTCATACTTCAGCCTCCTCTGATCCCTGATAGTCCTCCATTTTTCTGTTTCCAGCAACAAAACATATCAAATGCTCCCCACAGAGCCCTACGCCCCCAGTCTCAGGGGAATCAGTCCACCCTACACACTTTCAGTTCAGCTTCTAGCACTTTCCAAACTCCCCTCTCTCCCACTTACTTTTATTGAAATTGAAATAGAAAACATGAAGTTTAATTGCTGTTGGAGTATATAGGGCATCAAGTGCCTGTTAACTGGAGTGAATATTGAGATAAAGATAATGAAATTGAATAGTAGAAAAAAGTGAGAGATTCAGAATGATTACATGATCAGTAAACTGACAATAGAACAGATGTAACACACAAGGTAATATCACATGCTGACATTCTTCACTTGCACCCATCACCTTACTCTGCCCTCCACTATTTCTCTTGTTGATCCTCCACAACCCAGTCTTAGACAGCCCTCAGCATGTCTCTATCTCAGACCAGCGGAGTGCTTGACATTGTCTCCTCCATGCTGAAGCCAAAGTCAGGTTAAGATCACAAGCTCTTCATTAGTATTCAGGTGTAGGAGAGCTCTTTTGAGCTGAGTGGGCCTCAACTTGTGGCCAAAGTCTGGCTGAAATAAACAGCTATTGAGAACCAGGAAGAAACGGGCATCCTGATATTTTATTCACATCAATGCCAGTGTGTAATATTTTTGGATTCTTTCTAACCTTTTTAATCCTTCAAAGTGCCACAAAGCCAGTTGAAAACATCTTACTGTACGATACAGAACATTACATTCCACCCTTTTTAGTAGCCATGAGAGTTGCAGGAAATAAAAGTGTGCTTACAACATACCTTCCCCTACTCAGGTAAAGGAATAAAGCATTATTTTATTTAGCCCCCAGTTCAACCATCATTCAACAATTCAACAATCATAACTTAAAAATATTCTCTCTTTCACCTCCAGTGTTATCTATCCATGTGGATATTTACGGTTTCATCTGATGAGATTTGGAGATTTGATATGCCTTCTTTGGTTGAAAGTAGTTTTTGAGCAGCACAAATAATATTCCATTCACGCCCATGGTATTAAGGCAGTGGCATAAATCTCAGAGGTATATCTCAAAACCTCTGCAGATAAAACCAAATTATTCTGGTGGTAAAATAACATTGTAATTTGGGTGAAGTGACCCTTTAAACAGTAGGTCATGACCAGTTAAACACTAAACAAATACCTCATGCTATGTAGGCTCATTCTATTGATGTAACTATGTGGCTTGATGAAGTTGTGTGAATAAACGGTACTCTTATAAATTGCACTCCCTGGCTACTTTATTTGGTACACCTGTGCAATCTAATTCAATCCAATACAACAGCTCTTTCATAAATTCTACATTTACGAAGTTTATACATTTTCAGTTTTTTCTGACATTTTCAGAAAAGTGATAATTATACTTTATGTTTTTTATTGACGTTGTAGTGGGTGATGGTGGTGTACTGGAGTGCATATTTAATGGTGTTCCTAATATTTTGTCCACTCCATTAACATACATGAGGAGGGCAAAATATTAGGAACACTTTTCAATATAATGCACTCCAGTACATCATCACCACCTATTACGACCTCAATAATAAACATAAAGTAGAATTATCACCTCTCTGACAATGTCAACAAAAACTGAAAATGTATGAGCTTCGTAAATGTAGAATTTATGGCAGAGCTGCTGTATTGGATTACATTAGATGGAACAGGTGTACCTAATAAAGTGGCTGGTGAGTGTATAATGTATATTAATAAATGTCTTTGCAAGTACATCGTGAGAAAGGTCAGCATGCACCACTTTCCAGCACCCTCTTTTAATAAAAACCATGTGATGTCATCACTACTGGAGTGTGTGAAAGTAGAGAGAATTTGTCCTGTTCCCACAGATGGATAGGGAAACAAACCCACAGGGGCGCCAGAAAGAGATTTGCCTCTAAAAGTCACATTTCTCCTTCTCAAGGTGAAAAAATATATATATATGCCAAAGTGGCTAGAAGGTCAAAATCATAACTGGTTGAGTACAGTAGCTATGCAAAAGAAACACAAATCTCATTATATCAGGGTCAGTTTATCCCACTCCCCAATCTCTATTTGTTTCAATGTCTTCATTTCTTCCTGATCTTGACCTCATATTTTCATTATCTGCCTTACTGTATATCATTTTTCTTCCCCCTTTGTTCCTCTGTCCCTATTTGGCGTGGCAGTCGAGAGAAGAGACCCATACTGTATTAACACATAAATCCTTACTGTAGCAGCTCTAACATCTGCTGCCATCTCAGAGGGTTTTCGTCACTACTTTCCTTTTATTCCCCACATCCCACACACTGATTCTCTCCACAGTCTGAACCATATCTGTACCCAGGGTAGTCATTTCAAACTAATGATGCCTGGAATAGGAATTTAGTCTCAAGTCTGTCTTTCTTTCTGTCTTTGTTACTTTTTTCTTTATCTCTCTCTCTCTCTCTCTCTCTGGCTCTCTGAGTCAGACTGACCTTAGGGTCTGGAAATAGTCTTGCTTCCAGACTCCTCATAAGCAACAACCTGCATATTTGCAGGCACTGGGGGCCGTACAATGGGACTTAGAGAATCATTTAATGCCCCATATTAGGATGGAAGAACCTGTACTGTCTTTCTTAATGTGGTACCAGGTTTAGCTGTCACCCTCTCCCTTCTCAAAGTGCCACTGTATAAGTGACAGTCTCATTTAACATGTGTTGATGTTTCATGGGAAATTTTTGTACATCTGGTCATCAAAGTTTTCACTTGTAAATTTAGGGCTTTGCTGATTGAAAGAAACAGAATACTTTGGTTTACAGTACTCAGTGCCTTATCACACTCCATAATCTGATTCACCAAAGTGTCAGGATAATCATCAGCCTGAATCTGTTTTTGAAGTAAATATAAAAGGAAAAGCTACAAGGCTGTCAACACACTGCTGAGAGCATTGACGTTATAGGCTTCATACTCTTGCTGCAGTTCAGTATCAGTCACACATTTCTTTTGTCCATAATCTATTGAGAAACACCTCCCAACATGCCGGCCAGAGATGAGTAATGCCCCAAGCAGAGATTTTATCGTGAAAGAGGGGACATGAAGAATGGTTTCATGTGAAGGTACTGGGATTTTGGGGGAGTGGATGGTGTGATGGAAAGACAGAGGGAGATAATGCACTGCTGTTGTGATGATCCCTGGGACTAAGAGCTATCCCCACAGATAATAGAACTTACATGTTAGAGAGAAATACATCTGTTTATTGCCTGGAGGTTGATGTAAAAGCCTGTGTGTCTGTGTGTGTGTGTGTGGGAAGGGGTTGTGGATGGATGGGTGTGTGCTCATCTCAGAGCAGAAAGCGCTTATAGCCCCATAGCTTTTATGTTTATGACAACTTATATTGGAAATTGACTAGAGTGGGTGCTCTATGAAATGAAAAGATGTGTGATTGTGAGATGTAGTTAATGTCTACTATATAGGAATGGAAAGAAGGACGGTGGAGCGCAGAAAAGAAATCTGATTGTTGATGCACAAGGATAATATTTTCATCTATACTCTGCCCAGCAATAAAAAGAACATTCCAGGTGAAATTCTTACTCTCATCAATTTTCTAAAAGGGCTACTGGTGGTTTTGCATATTTCAGTTCATTAACCAGAGAGTTGTAAATATGTTTATTAAAGGTGGCAATTTTCAAATGAATACAGACTAGTTTCAAAACTTGTGACTAGCTGGCTTGGTGTCTGCTTTTAAATCCCTTTTGAAAACTTACTTTTATAAAAATCAAAGTATTCATCAGAAAAGTATTCCAATCGTGTGATTTCATTGATGCTTTTCCTTTTACTTATATGCTAACTATGTTGTTTCTACAGTATGTTTTTACTTTTACTTGTGCAGCACCTTGTAACCTTGTTAAGAAAGGTGCTATGTAAATAAAGATTATTATTGTTATTTCAGAAAAGACTAGTTTACAGATGAAAGCATGAAATTACAGTTTGAAGTAGACTCCCTCAGTTGTTAATGCAGCAACATGAGCCATCGGCTTAATTATCTTATCTAAAAAATCTGGATAGAGTTAAAGTGGTGGTGGTTGGCAGATCAACAACAGAAGCAGCAAGCAACATGGTACAAGTGCATTAGGTTTACATAAGAAATGCTGATTTGTGATTGGCTCCGGTGTGCATAGAAGGTTTGAATGGTGGTTTTAGGCTTATTCATTAGATGGAGTAAACTAGGAGGTTGCCTTAAAATTTCAAGTACAATGAAGCAGCCAAGAGGTGGTGTAGCAGTTAATGAAGAAGGGGAAAGAGTGGAGCTGTCTACTTGATTTAATTATTATTGTACTTTATTTTCATCAGCATTGTGGATGAAAATGTAGGTTTATCTTCACCAGGGTTAATGCCCAATACAAGGCTAAGCCCCATAATGTAAACAAAATACAGGCAGCAACCGCCTAAATTGTGGACCACTGAGAAGGACCGTAAACTAGTAACTTTGTACATTAATTGAATCCAATTTATTGTGTATTTATTATACATTTTAGAAGACAGGTCAAAATATACCGTACATCTTCAGAATGACAGCAAAGTCTTATCATGCCAACTTCATGGTAGATGAATGGGACTAGATGGATGAGTAAGGGACAGATGACTAACCTAACTAGTTCGCTAGTGAGAAGCCTGCATGTGACTGGAAGATGAAAGGCAAGATTACTAAATGCCAATTATTATTAATCCATTGACAAGCCTTCTCTAAGCTGTATGATGAAGAATGACAGACTGTAGGAGATAATTAAATTAATGCAGTCCATCCAAAACTTTTTAATAGTATCATTGACTCTAATTTAGAAGTTTTAGGGACTTTAGATGTTTAGATTCTCATCTGTTATGCAATACCATCAGGGAGGCATCTGATTGGACCCAATTTATTCTGCAGCATGACAACGATCCCAAACGTACAGCCAGAGTCATAAAGAACTATCTTCAGTAATAAAAAGAACAAGGAGTCCTGCAACAGATGGTATGGCCCCCACAGAGTCCTGATCTCAACATCATTGAGTCAGTCTGGGTTTACATGAAGAGACAGAAGCAACTGAGACACCTAAATCCACAGAAGAACTGTGGAAAATTAGCTGAGATTCTTGGAACAACCTATCTGCCAAGTACCTTGAAAAACTTTGTGTAAGTGTACCGAGGAGAACTGGTGCTGTTTTAAAGGCAAAATGTTGTCACAGCCAATATTGATTTCATTCGGGTTTCTTATGTTTACTGCACTTTGATTGAAGTTAATTGATAAATAAAAATTATTCATGGCATTATTTTTGAAAGTATTGTCACTTCACTTTTAGTCCATAAAACTATATTTTGCAATTATGTCAAGCTATTACATGTAATGTGAACCCACAGAGCATTTTCAGCCTCTTTTAGCTCTTTACATTGTTTTTTTGGCCTGTACATTGTGTAGGGCCTTTGCCTATGAATGAACTCAATCTCCCAGAGTCCTCAGGTTTTCTCACCTCCACCTGAGCTCCGCCCATTGACCCACTTCTCCAATCACCATTGGTCTGTGGGACCTATGACCCTCCAAGATGTCACCAAGTCAATAAAAGGGTCAGTTAGCCTTTGTTTCTTTCTTCTTACTGCTGATGCAGGGGCAGCAGCAACTCTCTTCTCTTCACTGCAGCTGAGGGTGCAGCTCAGCTGTTCAGCTCTCTGCTCTCACGTGTGGCCTGCTCAAAGCAGACACACACAGAACTCTTTTCTTAATGGCAGAAGACGCAAGGGCCTGCTTGATTCAAATTATTTAGTGACAGTGGCTACGACACAGAAGCTGCACAGCCAGCACAACTGATCTCCTCAGCGACACCGCCTGATAGTTGCGAGTCTATAGCCCACTGGACTCAACAAAGGAGCGACCAGTGTCTGTATCATCCGACACTGAAACCACAACTTCTCCCAACCTGGCTTAGCCATGACCTATGGGATCACCAGCTCACAAAGCAGCATGCCAAATAGCCCCTCTTACCCATCGAATAGTATTCTGATTTTAAGGGGGAATTATGAATTCTTATTGTGCACGACTCAAACATGAAATTATTTGTTCAGTGACATAACTCATACTAGAGTATGTGTAATAGGGAAATAGTCATCCTTGTTGGCCACACAAGAGGTCAATTAGAATTATGATTGTTATTAATCTTAATTATGATTTTGTGTGTATAGGTCTTTTAAGGTTAAGTGACTGAGATGCAAGCACAACACCGACAAGTTCACTTTTAGTTACACACACATTTAGTACTACAACTACAATTACTAAACACTACAACATTACAAACAAGACACATGAGTGAAAGGCGAAATTGGTACACAAGGCTATGGCTAGTGAATGATTGAAGTGAATGATGCAGAGTTATCTGTTATTTAGTTGGCATGAGACTCCTGATAGACAGATGAGATGACGGTTACCTGGGAAGCAGCGATCAACAGTATAACAGCTTAGTTCTGAATTGCCAATTCAATTTATCAATTATGAAAGCACCAGGGTTTAAGCAAGTCAATGGAGATTTTATAGAAACGCTTGCTCCCTGGGGTGGCTTCTTGCGGAGAAAGGAGTTGGATGTGCTGGAATCTGGACCTTGAAATGATGAATAAGACGCTGGTCCAGATCTGGACATTTCTCAATGAAGGAGAGCTCCTGGTTTAGCTCTCCTAATTTTGAATGTTAACTCATGACTCTAGATTTTTAGGTTTCACCTCCTATTGTTCCAAATCACATCTTCAGACTAGCAAAAAGCAAGGGCTAAAAGCAAGAGCAAGAAACAGCCTAAAGCAATATGGTTTCTTAGGTAAGAGACTATTATGAAGTTTTGGTCTGTCCCCCCAGGAGATAAATACTAGCCAATCAAAGGGATAGTTGAGTTCTGTGGGGGGCAGAGTCAGTTCTCTGCTATCTTGGACAGGTGGGTTCAACTCCTGAATGCTGTTACTCTTTTCATCAAAATTATTAGTCTTTGCATGATTTCTAATTTTGTATTTTGGATTGTAGCTTTGGTGTTTTTAGATTGAAACAAGCAGAACAGTACTTAACATTTGAGTTATCAAAGATGATGGAATTGTGTAAGTGATACATTTCTTGGCTGAGCATAATTATTATTAATTTAGTATAATTAAAACAGACACAATAGGTGATATACACACACATACTAACATACAATATTAATTGTCCTTAGACAAAATTTAAAACTACAGTTTAAAGTACAAGGGTTTTACAGTCCTTTGTTTTCCTTGATCTGACTGCAAATGGCAGGGATCCAGGCCATGTGCTATGTACGTGTGTGTGTTCCTAGAGGTGAGTTATAATAGTAAGTGGTGGGGTGATGTTTATCCAAGTTGTGCTATCACTGAAGTGCGAATTGGTCTTTCCATGTTGCTGGCTCTTTAGGGCTTGAAGGGTCAAACATGTCAGTGTCAGTGACCCTGGGCTATGCAGGAGATGAGGGGTTTTCTTGTCTTGATCATTACTGTTTGCAGGATGTGGTATATGGTCTGGTGAGTGAGAAGTTTTGGAATCTCACTAATGTCTTGTTGGCCAGCATTCCTGGGGGGTTTAAGAAAGAGGTGGTCCTGTTGTTTGAGGGTTTGTACAGTCTGCGTTTGAAGCAACAACGAGACTTCCCTCAAAATGCTGGCTTTCACCCCTAATAGATTATCACCTCATTTCCACTTCACAGGTCTGCAAAGTTTAAGACAACAACAATCTGTATCTGTATGCCTGTTTTCCTTTCTTCCTTGATTTTCTACACAGTTATATATTTGACTGTGCATTATAGTCTTTGTTAAAGTGAAGAGATTATATTTCAAAGCAGTCTTTTAGGACAGTGTTGAAGGGATGGGATTTGTGAACTCAACCCTGCCAACTGGAAACATTAAGGACTAAATCTCCGTTCGGTTCCAGATAATCCATATTTTCCTGCAAGAAATATAAATCCATCCCTTCAAACTTCACATCAGCTGAAACAGACTTGAAAGAAGACTAGAAATAAAGTGTTTCTGCTGTGCTGGGTAACCAGGTGTTATGCAGAGTGTGGAAGATGAAATGATCTGATAATTATGCTGTATTATATATAATACCTGTAAATCTACTGGACTGTGCTTGATTAGCTCATATTAAAATAAACAGACCAGAAACCCGAAAAGCTGTATTGCTGTGTTTCAATTACTTAATTAATCACTTGATAAGTGAAAGTTGGGAAGATCAGTATTCTGCCTCAGTGCATTTCCAAGAAAGAAAATATTAAATTTGTTTGTATTCAGCCCAATAATTCTGTCTGCTGTCATAATACTGCATCTAGATGCAGTGACATGCTTCAAAGAAAGTTTGCCTGATTGTACTGTACTGTATGTGGTAGGATCATGAAAAATATAATTTATTGGGTATCAAATCTGCACTGTGACTTGACAACTGTGGTGATGGAAATGGTTGCCAGTAACAGTTATTGCATGTTCTGATTTTTATGAATCGAGCCTATGTTCCGGCAACAGTGCTAAGCGGACAACCCAGGCTTTCATGCTGCTGCTATACTTCTATATGCAGCTTTCAACAGAAGAGGAAGAGGGGACTGATAAAGTTTTATGGATTCTAGCATGAAGAAATATACTTAGAGAAAAGAGAAGAAGTAAAAGCAAAGTAGACAGTGGAAAGGTCTCTTCCTTTTACCCCAAGGTTACACTATGGATTAACTGACTCAACTCAAAAGATAAAGATGAACTTAATTTAGCAAATAATTAAGCAATTTTTTGGTAACTTTTTCAACTCATTTTTAAAAGGTGCCATGTTACTTATTTAATTAGCTGTGTTTTGAACGAACATATAGCATATAGTCAGAAGCACCCCTTTATGTTTATCTGATGGCAATTTAACATGTCTGTCTCATGTCTGAATAAGCTCTCTGGTCACTTTTATGTAAAGTTATGACACGCACAAGTCAGAATTGAACACCATCAGATTAATGTAAAGGCTGCAGTACAACAAGGTAAAATATGGAGAGAGAGCAATCTGTGTCTTTTTTCAACTTCTTACACCAACTGTAAGAAATTTAATGTCAATCACCATCTGTTATACACAAAATCAGCATAGCCTTTCTATATTTTCAGTATTTTTTTATATTTTATGTATACTTTACAGCATTTTAGCAAATAGTAATTAAAGAGTAGCAACTTAATGTCATGTCATAGAATTATTGTGAATGTCGGACTTTATATAACAGGCAGAAAAATTGGCACTGATCACGTCAAATGATATTGATGTGAAAATATGGCAGAGGATTCACTGAGACAAGCAGGGGTGAATGTCCATTGCGCTCACGGTGGTCATTAAGTAATGCTTCAACAGCAAAACAAGTTTTAAAATCCAACAGTGATGCAGCCTGTGAAAGAACGAAAAGAAGTCTCCTTTCTTGCTATTATATTTTTAACTCACTGCTCTCTCTCTCTCTCTCTCTCACTCTCAATCTCTCCTCTCTAGTGCACCAGGTGCCAAATTTCATGCAAGCATTGTCTCTTGCCATAAATGTCCTGTCATGTCTGAATGAAGCCGTAGGGAACATCAACATAAAAGTCACCCATGTCCGAGTGACAAAAAGCCATCACTTCAACAGATTCGAGTTTGTACGAGTTTGACTCTCTTACCCAACTGAGGTGTAGTTTATCATTAATTACAATCTAATTCTTTAGTGTCATTCAGCTGATTCTCTCAAATTTGTATCATTTCATTTCACCTCCTGTCTCTGATTCTCTCTCACACCTTTTTTCTTACTACTCTGTGCACTGAATATACTGCACTGCATGTGCTGGATATATATATGTGATTAATGGAAATGTTCTTGCCCTAGAGGAAACTGTCTTGTCAAAAGCAAGCCTATTTCAAAGACACTTCACTTAGATCTGTGCAATTATTTGGCTTTTAGCCCTTTTTCTTGCTCTGCATCCTCCGCAAAACACTCCACTCCAGGAGTGAGCTTTAATATCTCTTAAAATGAAGATGATACTACATGCCATATTTTAGTAAAAATTGAAGATATCAAACCTGAATATGTCTGAAGCCTAAATATGAGAAATGCAGTTGACTTTTAGGTTGACTTGAAAATGAGCACTGGAATGCTGTCAGTGACATCAAATGAGATTTAAACGTTTTAAGATTTCACATTTATTTAAAAAGGGTACTAAAATTTAAAATTATTACATGCTGTTTCTTGCTAAGAGAATAAATATTTGTCACAAACAGAGAAACTTACATACTGCTTAGATGCTTAATATCTAATGTGTTCAACATGTGGATTTGTGCAACATGCAAAGCAGTATGGTATGATAGTGTATAAATGGATTCACAGTCCCTATGGCACACATACTTATCAGGTGAATATATATATATATATGTGGTGTTTACTCCCACCAGCTTCACAACTACCAGCCAATTGTGTATTGCCCCCAACAAGCTCCACCATTTCAAATCTCAGAGCTCATACAAGCTTCAGCATTTCTAACCTTTTACTCAAACTTAACAGTCAATTTCCTAATATCGAAAACTAATCACTTTATTTATGGATCTTGCTGGGAAGAATACATGGCTGTGTTTAGGTACTGCCTTTTAGGCTTTCTGTAATTAAGGCTAAAACCTCAAGAGCCTACCCTTTTTGGGTAGCTATCTCCACAGACCATACTCACAGAGTACGATGAACACTGATTTTGTAAAAGTGTGCATTTCAAACATCATTGAAAGCATATATTCTTTGCGTGCAGGTTTCCTTTATGGAGTGCATTCTATGTTTGAAGCCCCATGTTCTACCGGCACCAGATACACCTCTTCTCGATAGTGGGTGAAATACAATCCACTACAATAGTCCTCCAACAAATGCTACTTTTGAAAGGCTTATAACTGTCATACAGGACTAAACTCTATATGAAACATCTTCAGACCTTCAGCTATATATAATATTACCTTTGTATCATGTCTTTGACCTATAATGTATGGAACATATGTGGAACATGATGCTATATATTCTTTGTGCTCACTGTTGTGTGAAATGTAGTGAGAATGGAAATCAGAAGATAATACATGTAATTCTGCTGTAGAGAAGCAATGGTGTACTATCTGCACATACTGAATGTAGTGTATATGTGTGTGCGTTGATTTGAGTCAAAAACCTGTATTGTTACTTATTATGTGTTGTGTTTATAAGCTCATTTTATAAGGGTTTTTTTGTGGGCTTTTAAATTAGTTGCTCTTCTGGTATTGTTTGAGTGGTAATAGAGTGGGATACATTTAGATGAGAGATACAGGACCTGTAGTGCTTCCGGGCATTACATTCGAGAAGAGAGAACACAAGTGCGTCTTCAGCTAACGCGTGCAGGTTCCTAACTAAAGGTCAGCAGCAAGTGGAGGGCTGAGATTGAGAAAAGGTCAGAGCCTCTTTCAAAATGCTGGTAACAAAATAGTAACTATCATAAACAAGTGGAACACATCAGGTCCTTTAACTCATGATAATACAAATAATAACATTAGTTTTACGAGGAAACATGATAGACTGTGAATTGGAGTGATCCAATAGCAAACTCATTGTACAGTACAGTCGAATAGAGATTTTGAATGATATGCCAATGAGTCTGTTGCCCAGTCCAGTGTTGGAGAATGTCATAGCACTTATGGCACAGACAGCATAGATGTTAATGTGACATTTAAACAGTTGGATGCCTTGGCCTTCAAGTTTATATGGACACTGTGTCCTACAGTCCTCTAAGAGATATAAACTGAATGTCTACTGTCACAAGCATGACCTCACATGGTCACAGTTCGCATATTATCAAAGATTCATATTTAGTTTCACTTCTAGTCTTTACATTAACATGTTCAAGAAGGATGCCTTTGAGAAATATTAAACAAATTGACAGTTGTTATTTCATTATTCAGAGTCAGATATCGATGCAATAACTGAATATATGTAAACTGGCAGGGCTTTGCAATGTACTTTTTTCAATAGTAAGGTTATTCAAAGGTCTACACCTGCAATAAACTATATTCCTTTTTAAACTCAATTGCTGGCAAATTGATATAATGAAACTATTAATGTAACTTGATGCATGTATTGAGCATATACACACACATAGACATACACACATATACTATCCTCGTCAACAGTGCTTCAAACCGTCATTGTTGAGTTCCAGTCTCTGTGTTGATCCTTTCCAATGTTGTGTTATTCTATCTGGTGAAATGCTGTGAGATGGCTTATATTAGTGGTTTACATCAGGTCTGAGAACACCTGCGTGTCATCTCTTTTTTTAATGTGCCTATCTTGTTCCAAGAATACATCTTTGCTTGACTTGTGAAGAGAAATATCATCTATAGAACTGACACAGCACATATGAATGCCTGTAATAACTCTATTGGAGTACTAAAATAATGTCATAATAGACTCTTTGATTTTTTTTTTTGTACTATCGAGATTTTAGATATCATTGTCCAAACACGTTCATGCAAATGCCTCACTGACCCAGTCTTTAGCATCTAAACACTGTATTTTCTGATATACTAGTGGCAAACTTTGGCTGAGGCAGTCTGTTTCTGAGTCAGAAACTTAATAGTTTCTGACAGGGTGTGTGATTTCCTCAAAGCCATTTAGATATGGCCCAGTCTCCTAAGAGCTAAAGACAGGATTCAATAAGTAATGCCTCAGCAGGCCCCAGCACCTGGCGATCCCCGTCACCTTCTGGCTGACTGTAATCATTTGTGATAGCCCCCGTACGCTTGCTGGCCTCCCAACAGCACATGTTTCACTCAGGCTTTTAGACGGACATCAAAATGCATTACCTCCAAAGCAGTAGATGGGGGCCTGGATGCATGAAACCAGGGTGGAAATAAAGACATTAACAATGTCTGCAGGCCAAGGTTGCTGGACTGTGCTGAGTGACATCAGAGCCTATTATACATGTACATCAAGGGCAATTAATGCACTTAAGTTAAGGATATTTCAGATCATTGTTATAACTTAAGTTTCAGCATGCTGATCTGAAATATATATAACTGACATGTATAAACTATATATCATGTACATAATAAGATGTCACACTGGGATTAATGCTCAAGGGCTACAACCTCTAAATACTTATCTTTCTCCTTCAATTTAAGTGGAAACAACATGGTAGATCCCAGGTTCTCTGCATATAGCACCATTTCATGGTAAATATGGCCTTAATGACTCAGCAGCAGGGGGCTCGGCTGTTTAATGAGCAGGCTCTCCTGCTCCACCACGATCAAATGAGAGCCTAATTTGATTTTCCCTCTTGACCTCTATTCCTCTCAGAAAAACAACAAAGCACAGGGAATTTTCCAAAGGCTTGTGCAAGAGTAGATAAATTCAAGGGTGTGTGAGAGAGAAAGAGAGGATAATGATCAGAATTTGCCCATGCGGATGTAAAGTATACATACTGTATATCGTACTATTGCTAACATGCACATGCAATATGTATATGAGCATTAATGCACAAACTGGTTTGAAGTGCAGCAGTTGACGCATAAGTATAAATTACGTTTTATACTGTGGTTCATCATGAATGTCATAAAAACGTATTGTAGATTAGATAAGACAAAAGGTTATTTTAAATAATAGCCAAAACACAGTGCAAGGATTTAAGCCGGGCAGCAGAGAGGAATTAAAATCAGTATTTGTCTGTTTTTGTTGGACCCCTGTCGGAAACGTGCCCTATGATTTGATCCCTTAGATGTGGCAGTAGAAGAGACCACTTCAGAGGCAACCAGCACACCATGGCGTCACCATGGAGGAAAACACACAGCGGGTGTCTAGACCATCAATAACAATTTCATATGCTGATACCACCACATCCACAGACCATATGTGCTCTGTCCAACTGTTGTCAGCAAAGTGAAAGACTGTTTTCTAACTTGAGACATGGATCCCTAAACTTCATGCTTCCCAGAGGTGAAGCCACATTGGGTCTGTATTGCTTCCTGTGTTGTTTTATTTCCTTCCTACATAATTTTATCAACAAACAACTGTTCCTTTTCACCCATCTTATCCCTTGTCAAATTATCATATAGTCTGCAGCTACTCTGTTTTACATGCTTCAATTTGTCCCTCCCTTGAGGTACAGAATGAAATAGGTTCTGTGAAAAGTCGAGTAAGTTATAGAATTCTCTGTTATCAGCATGTCAACCAGCCTCAAACTTCACTTCACATTTTCGTCATTACTTTTGTGTTGTCCTGTGAAATGGAAAACAATTTTAATATAATAACATTTAAGTATTGTTTGTTTGTCCAGAAAAAGGTCATTTAAAAGTGGTGGCTATTTTCAGCATTGCTGTATTCCACATCCCTAGTTGCACACACACATATACTGTACCTGATGCAGTACATTCACAGTCTCCTACTGTTGCCTCTGAGTAGCTCCCCTGTTGAGGGCTAAGTGCCCCACTCAAGGGCAACTCAAGAATAGTTGTTGAGGGAATGACAGCTCATAACTCATTCAACTTCACCACTCAGATTTTATCAACCGGGAATTCAAAGCAGAAATCCCTGGTCAGAGAATGCTTCTCTAACATTATGAAGCAATAAAACTTAGAGATATTATCATCCCTGTAGAGGCTATGAAAGACACCAGGCAGTACATATACACAAATAAGAGTTTTGAGTATAGAAATCAATTTTCAATAACTACAGACTCCCTTGGCAGTATATCATGTGATAGCTCTATAGTTTTTGGCTCACAACTGTTTGGCTCACAACAATGTCGATACAGGATTTGTCAGAACAAAAGGATGAAAAAAAAACAGCAAACTGCCTTTTTGAATTAATATCATGCTCAGTATAGAGGTACAGTTCATATGAACATGGAATGCATTAAGCTTTACTGTGTTAAAAGTCTGTTTAAACATACTATCATTTTTGTCTGTTATGCAGTGACACTCAAGTCAACACAGAAAATGGAGATAGTGGCCACCCCCTGTATAATATATGAGGTAAATGTATTTGAAAATTATGTTATGCTGAGTGTAGTTACACAAATCAACAATTTTGCTCAGCTATTCTGCTCAAATTGGTTAATGGGAATGTAAAAATCACGCAGATGTTGTTCTGACATACAGTGTATTTTGTAAAAGGCAGGGAGTAACCTGAGGGCTGAAGGTGGAGAAAAGATTCAGCTCAGCAGGGCTGTGAGACAAAATGCTTTCATGACACCTGCTGGTCTGGTGTTCTGCTATCCAGACTCCTTATTCCTTTCCTCCCCCATCATCCATCTATCAACTCAGCGGTAGATGCACAGAGCATAGCCCCTCTCCATTTGTCAGTGCCCATCAGAACTGGTTACATTCTCATTACATGCCTGCTGACCCTTTTGAAGACTGAAATAAACTCTCTGGGTGTTGCAAGAAAATGTCACAAAGGATAAAATGTAGTCTATCTCCTGAGCAAGATTAAGAGGCAAAGAAACGAGAGGGATTACATCAACAATTTTCTGTTTATCGTCTCACACCCAGTGTTGTGTTCTTGTTGTGTAAGGCGTCATATTTTTATTTCAATGACTGGAGAACTGGTGGTGAACAGACAACTGTCAAAACCGATATGCTTTGGAAGAGAAAGGAAATGAGAGAGGAAAAGCAGAAAATAAGGTGAGGGAGATAACAAGAGAGGGAGCCAGCAAGCAATCAGGGGAGATTATTTTATTTCTTAGCCTGTAAATGAGACACAGAAGGTCAAAATAAAGCAAACCACAGGACAGATTAAAAAGTGATTACTCTTGAAGGTAGGTTTTCTGTCATGGTTTGGTCAAAACAACCCCTACGTTTTCCAGACGAGGACTAATTTCACTCAGTAGGGCTTTACACATGCAGGGAGTTGTCCAACCAACACTAAATAAACTGCTTCTGTTACTGAGCTTAACAATGCATGGTTGGTTTTAGGAGCTGTCAATTGCTGAGCCAATCAATCGATAAGTCATTATTTGATAATATGTAATGAAAAGCAACAGATCTTGGCAAACCAAATTTGCATTAATGTATTGATTAAATGTTACTCCAAACAGTCATGTATTCATTACCATTTAAATTGCATCATGCCAGGACACAAAGGACACTTTCCCTGTTGTAGAGCAACTGACATGATCATGAGTAGTAGTTGAGCGCTATTGACATTCTGATTGCATATGTGCACATATGTTAACAAGAAAGAGACACAAAGCCTGGAAAGAAAACAAAACAAGCAGACAATGAAGAGAAAAGAGGAAACTAGAGTTTACATTTGATCCAAGAATCACAGAAAGCCAATTCATGGCATGTATTTTGCCAACTATACTTACCAAGGACTGCTGAGTAACAGTAATTCAAATTCACCTGAAAAATATTTGGATACTGTATGAGTTTTGATAGGCTGGTCAAAACCTTCGCTCTCTCTCAAAAAAATCTCAAACTTGATATCCTTTGATAAATTCACAAAGAGGCCATCACAATAGGGTAAGGAATCATTAAGTTTCAGCTGAGGTGTTGATGGAAATCATAATGTACCAGAATTTTCCTTATAACCACTTAACTAGGCTATATAACTTATAGCCTAGTTATAAAGCCATGAGTTATGCTTCCCAGTATAAACATTGGTCCAGTAAGATAAGCTAAAGTACTAAAACACAAGTGCCACTTAGTGTTGAGCAGAAGGCTACATGGACTGATATAATGGACTATATACAGTATGTGCACAGTATTACCTATAAAAGTTTATACTTAATTTATTAACAGATAAGTTAATAATGAGTGAAACATAAACAATGACAACACTGTGGTGAATAAAGTGACATTGACATTGTTCTCCATATAACTTTTAAAGTTTTGGGTTAATAATTTAAACAAGTGATTAATCTGGGTCAGTTTATATGACAAAAGTTACTCCTATGACTATAAGTCTACACAGAGATACATTACTCTACACAAACTATATTTTTCAGAGTGCCTACATGCACATTTTGGTATTTGGTAAACAAACAAAATGACTTTTAACTGCTTATTATGCTCATTATAATCTATTTTAGCTTATCTATTTATATTTTGGTATTCATATGCAATTTGTCATTCATTTATATTGGAAAGTATAGCTCTATATTATACATTTCATTTATATGCATTTTACATTTGATTTTAATATGTGTCTTTACTTAATCAGATTTAGATATTTAAATAGAAAATGAAAACTTACATTAACAGATACTTTCTCCTGACTTTTGATGAGGCGAGGTTCTTGATGATGTCATCAAAATCCAAGGTCGTAAATGCATTCTCAATTGCCAGCAGGGCTAAGGTGTTCAGTTTTTTTTTTTTAGGGTCTCCATATTTTCTCAGTGA
Source organism: Thunnus thynnus (assembly GCF_963924715.1). NCBI lineage: Eukaryota > Metazoa > Chordata > Actinopteri > Scombriformes > Scombridae > Thunnus > Thunnus thynnus. The sequence goes on along the minus strand of NC_089517.1, from coordinate 22,725,093 downwards.
TACATAAAAAAAGTGATACATACAAAAAAAATATTTTGATAGGGTTTGTTTGATGCAAAGTAGTCAAGCATTATGTCGTCAATTTTGTTCCACTTTGCAGGGTCTGATGAATAACGTTAGCTTGCTATCACCCCGTCTGGTTCCAGAGTTTCTGTTTTCTCTGGTCTGTTCCAATTCCATAGTCATATCCTGTGATGTTGATGCTGATGTTGTTGTTGATGCGTTGTTTTCATCTGTTGTCCATCCTTGTTGCTTGTGGTGGTGTTTTTGTGTCGTTGTAGAGGAATCATCCTCAGTATCTGTCAAAGTTGTGACCCGCTGCTGCTCTACTGCTAATGCAACATTGGAGCTAAAATCACCTGCCTCTGCCACCGAGTATTCGAGTGTGGAAGGTCCTGGATCGAGGCTGGATCGTGGGCTTTGAAATTGCAGGGTCTGAGAGAAATTTCTGTAAAGCCCCTCTCTGTCGTTTTCTTTCTTCTTCTTTTTTCTTTTTTTTCCCGCTTTGCTGCAAATGAAAGCATACCGAAAAGCTACTAGCCTACATGTCACTGCTGCTAACATATGAACACGATTTCCACTGAACCAGAAATACTTTTGCCTGCACATTGGCGCTAACGTTGTGCATGCTAAAAGAAAAAAAAAAAGAATAAATAAATATATAAACATTGAAATAAAGTCGTAGATCTGATTTTTATATTTTTCAATTTTTTTAAAAATATATGTTTAACATAATTTCATGTAGGCAGTTCATGTTCTTTACTCCTCTGTCTGGGCCCCCTAGGGCAGTGAGGCCCTGGGCATGTGCCTGGAGTGCCTGTGCGTAGATCCGGCCATGAGTCTACAAGACCACACTGCACAGCTTGCAGGATAACATATGAGCTGCATGTGTGGCTGACAGATCCAGCTCAGCATGTGAGATTTCCTCTGTAGCAACAAGGCTTCAGGTCAGAGAATGTTTTTCTTGAGATTTACCAATATTCTCCTAGAAGACAATAATATGAACAATGGCTAAAATCTCCTTGTGTTGATAAATGACCGAAGAGTTCCTTTTAGACATTCAACGTTTAAAAACGCAGATTTGCTGGGACATAATGAACAGGCTACCCTCTGTGATCTTAATTATTTGTGAAATTGTGTGGACGCTCAAAAGGCATCAATTAACTTTTGCACACCAGGAATATAGAAAGGAAAGCAGTCACCAATCAGCCAATGAATCCATCACTACAGGTGACTCAACGCTTGTTTAATTAGTCACCCTGACAACCGTTTAGCATGCCTTATAAATTCCTTTGCGTGTGTCTGTGTATGTCCCTGTCTCCCTTATACTTAGGGCCCTTGAGTGATGACACACACACACACACACACACACACACACAGAAGAGAGAGTTCAATCCAAGTATGTCAAACGTGTTGCCTCCTCTCAGCACTCATTGGTAGGAATGTTTGTCTTTGTCCCCAGTTTGTTGGTTCACAGTGTTCCTCACTAGTAGGTTTGTAAATAGCTGTGGCCGTGGAGACAGCCGCGCAACGCTCATTCCTCGCTTGGCCATTTCCCCGGACCCCTGCTATCCTGCTCAGTCTAACCAGCGGCACGCAGTGTGCACTTCTCCTAGAGCGAGTGCACAGCACATCCCATCACTCCCCTTTCTCTCCCTCTCTCTCTCTCTCTCTCTCTCTCTCATTCACACTAGGATGGATCTACCCTCCTAGCACAGAAGAAGTCTTCTTGGCAAGTTTGTTTCACATTTAGGAGAAAACAAAACGTTTCTTCTCCTCAAGACAAGATTTCCTTCATCTCCGCGCATCAGCTTGCAACCTCACGATGACGGCAACCGGGCTACAATCACGCGTTATGCTCCTGCTTTGCTTCATCTCCACCGCAGCGTGCAATATGTTTGCATTCACCGAGGAGCCCTCTGAGAGAGTCGGGAGGGGAGACGGGTATTGTAGTCGAATATTACGGGCTCAGAGCAATCGGAAGGAGGGCAACACGGAGTTTCGTCTCCGCGTTGAGGGAGACCCGGAGAGCTATCAGCCAGGGAGCACATACAGAGGTTTGTCTGCCAGATTTACGAGCGCGATGTGCGCACTGTCAAACAAACACAGCGGGATATGCAACTTACAATAAGTTTCTAGAGTCTACTTTTGATGCGTCTCTAGTGTATCCCTGAAAGTAAAGCATATTTGATGAGTCAAGTTATTGTTGTTAGAGGCAACCCTGCATCACTGTAAAGAAATATGAATTTAAATAGGCCTATTAAAAACCATGATTGACGTTAATTTACTCTAAAACCAAATTTGAGCACCAATTAGTAAATAGTACTTGTTAAAAATGTCTCTATAATCAAAACATTTATTTATTTTATAAGTTTTTATAAGCTCTTTTATGCTTTTGGGTATTCTCATAGTTAAAATAGATTTCATAAAGCCAGCAATGCCTTGCTCCTGTCTAAAGTGAAAGTTAGTGGGTGCAGTGTATATGTGCCATCTGCTGTGAATCTCGAAGGCTCATGCTGTCCTGGTCCCGACACTAATGTTGCTCTGCAGTTGGTTCATTCTTTCCTGATTTAATCATAAACAGTTTCATATAATCCAAATCACATAATTTAATTAGCTCGAAGTGTGGTGTCGGAAATTACATTTTTTTGTAATAAAAGCTATAACCTGTAGTAGGAATGAGTCATTTTGAAGTCTAAAAGACTTATCTCAACTTACTGATAAAGCTGTCAGGTACAGAAAATTAAATTTTATTCGAAGTAAATGAACATTTTTTTCTGTCCTGCTAGATTGCAAAATGCACAAAAACATTATCTTGAACATTTTCTGAAAATACTGCCAGGTCTAGACTGAGCCATTATATAATTGTTATCTGAGCCATACCCACAAGAACAGGTGGAACGATTGATTGTGCAAAAAATAGTAATTACAATTATATCGGAATATCTCAGGCTTTATCCATCAGAACTCAACAAATCTATTGTTGCTATTTCTAAATATAACATTACTCAGGCAGGTGGTTAATTATGTCCACTTCAATGTTGGACTGAGTGTTGTAGTTCTGCTTAATTCTTTGACAATTGATGGTTGCTGTCACTCTTGTTTGCTTCCATCCAGTGACTCTGATTGCATCCAGCCCCTCCTACTTTAGAGGGTTCACTCTTATTGCTCTGAGGGAGGGCGCAGAAGGAGACAGGGATGAAGACTACATTGGAAATTTCCAGGTAAGGTAGCATGATAGCTGGTATAGTCAGAATAATATGACATGGATTTTCCTCTGTTATCACCATGCTGTTCCATAGTAACTAATTAACCACCCCCTGTCCATTCACAGTATGTCAGATGTGTAGTGGGCCTCAGTTGTAAGAAAAAACGGAAAACCAGTTAACCACACCTGACTTAACCATGATATCAACACCATCCTTTCTCTGGACTTCAGCACAAGCACAGCGTATGACATGTGTGAAGAAAGGGAAAAAAATAGACTGATCTTACTGTAGATGGTGAGGGGGGTGGAGGGGTTGACAGATCTTTGCACAGCTTTACTGTCTTCACATGTCAGAGTGTGATTATTCTTACCTCACCACCTCTAATAAGCTCGATATAGCATATGAAATGAGCATACTCTTAGCTCAGCTCCGTGTAGCTATGTTTTTTTCCAAGCTGTGGAAGTACACGTGTGGGGAATTTGAGGAGCTGTGTGTACACAAGCAGGTATACATGTATGTAGGAAGTGTGTAATTGCTGTAGTTGAGAGGTTAATTAGCATTTTATACAGGCAGGTCCAGCTGGAGTAATGTAGGGAGGAGGCAGAAAACAGAGTGGGGCCAATAGTGAGAAAGAAAGAGAGAGAAGGCAAGGAAACTGGTGCTGTTACGCACATGTGATAATGGCCAAATGTGTGAATGCAGTGTGAGCAGGAGAGTGGTAGAGAGAAGGAGAACGTGCGTTGATGGTGTATGGGTGTGTGTGTGTGAGTTCAGAGAGTAAGGAGTATAATCAAGTTACAATGATAAATATGATGCATATTTCTAAAATGCTACACAAAATAATATATGTATAATGCCATGCATACAGCATAATGTCATGTCCGTAGATGCCATAACAACACATTCACGGTGTAGAACTACAGTCATACCCTTTATATTCATCCTTCTTCACTGGTTCTTGTTCTGCTCTTATGCCTTTTAGCTTACTATGACCTCTCAATGTTTATTTCATCCAAAGCTGCAGTTTCTAGAAATTCATAGAGCTTACAGTGTGCAAGATGACATCCTATTTTCAAAGGATTTTGAAAGAAATGGGCAACGGAGGAATAGGTTCTAGCTATATCAAGTACCAAAGTGTTGGAGAATAGTTTACAACAGTAAAGCCAATACATCATGATACAGTGTTCTGATTAGAAAATAAAGGCATACTCACAGGCATTCAGTTTTATTCTATGTCCTTGCCAGGAAATTGAAATCATCCTGTTTGTTTTCTTAGATGTCCTTGTAAAGAAGCAGTTGTTAAACGGATTTAACAGCATGTGTGGAGTTGTCTTTTTCAGACTCTTGTGAACCTGTCGGTTTCAGTCTCTTCCCACATTGTTTTATTGAATCTGTAGTACAATACATGGGGAGGTTTGCACAGCAGCCCTCAGGCTGCACTGATCACAGTTACTGCCATGCTGTGGCAATAACTGTGAACCTGAGCCTTGAATATGGGAGGACATCAAAAACTGGAACATTTTATTTTTGTCCTGTGTGTACCTCACATCTCATTGGCCAGCGTTAACGTTTTTTTTCCCTGTTTTATTTGTCCTTGCAATTGATTTCATGCTGTGGTTATTTAGTGCCAGCCTTGAGCATGCTTCTCAGCCATATGGCAGAATGCAGTGTGGTGTGACAGGGCGCTAAACGTCAAGTGTAAAAAAGGGGAAACACTACATCATTTAGTCATGTTCAGTCGCTTTGCTCCACACATGGATGAGACTGAATGTTGTACTTTGGGGTGCATAATGATAGATAGATATCTGACCATAGCCTTTAGATGTTGGCATCAAAAGCAAAAAGAATGGCTATGTCATTACTGGGACCTGCCTTTGATGAGACTCAAGCTAGGTTTTAAGATGTCGAAGGTCTCTTTCACAGCTGCAGATGATCACCTGTCTTGTTACAGGCACCATGTGACAGAGCAGTAAAAATAAACTTCTGTCCAAGGAGATATCACTCTATCATCACCTGCTCAGTTAGTCTTTCATGTTTTATGTCTTTTATGTCAAAAAACCAGACACACACACACACACACACACACACACACACATACACACACCATTCCTCCATTCTGAAAGAGCTCTGGGTGGGCCGGCCTTCAGGCATTGAGAGGAAAGAAAGGGAAAAGCTGCAACAGAAGACATCAGGCTTTATTTAACATAAAGCTCATTTGAAATCCGCTGGTGTGCCCCATCTCAGCCGTCTCAGGACAGCTCCCGACTTGATGAAAAGCACTTTTATTGAGCTCTCTGGGGAGGTCAGCTGCCACTGTGTGTGTATGTTTGTGTGTGTGTGTGTGTGTGTGTTTGTTGGCAAGAGTGTAATCCAGTGGGCAACGCTGGTGATATCTTATGAGACAATACTTCTCAGCAGGGTGAGATGATAGTACAAGAAAAGGCAAATGGCTATGTGAGGGGTGAAATCTGTGCCACTTTGAGTGCAACATGTGACATAATTATAGACATAAACATAATGGATATCATGGGTGCATCATTTTCACGTCCCAAAGGATTTGATATTAAGACAACAAAGAGATCTGACAGTTCAAGTTTCCATGTTATTTTAGATTGATTTGAAAGGTTATTGTTTGGGCCTGACAAGAACAGTAGCTAAAGCTAAAGCAATTACACTGATGCACACATTTTTTTCATGAACCCATAAGCATACATCCTTTTCCCAGTAATTTGTCACATGTGTCTATTGGGTAAAGATTTGCAAACTTGAACAAGATGAAATGGGTCATAGGTCATTTTTCAGCAAATTAGTTGCTTCTTTTTGCAGATGGTGTTTAATGCATTCCCATGAGGCCACACTGGTTTTAACATGTGTTGCTGTCCAGTCAGGCCAGCCCAGGATGCCTGTAAGAAACCATGGGAACATGGAGGGGGGGGTATAATCCATCAGGCTACACACACACACACACAGAAACACAAACACACACACACACATACACACCCTCCCAGGCTCCCCTTCTCTCCCACTCACTGACTCTTACACACAGACACATAGAGGCATGCACATCCACACACAATCCACTTTCAGAGGGAACTCATTCATAACATGGCATGACAAAGAAAATTCTCTGCTGACAGCTTTATGGAGTGAGAAAGTTCCCCCGTCTTTACTGCCCTGATGTCACTTCCTATAAAACAGATCCTTGGTTTTTTTGGGCAATGAATATTAGCCTGCTGGCTGCGCTCCCACATACAATCTGCTCTACTAATTTTCTGTCCAGTTAAAATCAATGAGATGCTTAGTATCTCAGGTGTGCACCCAAGTAGAGAGGGCAGCATGTATTTGGACACTTCAGTTTGACCCAAAGAGTCAAGGGACTTGTTTTTTAATGTTTCGCACAATGATAGCGTGATGACTTGGCACCTGGGTGCTGACTTTCTGATCGTTGTTAGTATTGATCTGTTCAATTCAATTCAATTTACTTTTATTTCACCATGATAATCCACTCAGTGTCAATATTGCTTTCCAGGGAGTCCAACTGAGTGGGACAATATGTCTGCAAATGTTACGGCTCATCTGATGTTTTTGTAAGTTTAGAAAAAAGTGGAAATACATTTTTATCTAAGTGCAAAAAAGTACTAGACTGGTTTGGAAGCTTGTGTTCATGTCTCCAACACAATCAGAAAATTTTCAAATTATTTTGCCACAACCATCAACTCTCTTATCTCTGTCACTCTGATACAGTGGTTTATATTTCTTAAACTGATGCAGTGTCTATTTGCAATCCCATATATCTGTGATTTGTGAGCAGTTCCACCAAGGAGTGATTTTACCCCCAAACTTCTCACATTGTTCTCTGCTATCCTGTAAAATTCAATCAATTCCAATTTACCTTGTGATGAGTTGGAGGGGTCCCAAACCCCAGGATGGGTACAGACATGCACATGCACGCACGCGCACACAAACACACACACACACACACACACACAGGTTCAACATAATAGGTGCTAAAGCCAGATGTGTTTGTATTACCCATATTAGGTAAGCTTTAAAGAGCAGATGACCACAAATGTTTTAAGACTAACATGATATTTTTCTATACTACCACTAATTTATAATAATTGCCCAACTATTAGGTTATTTATTCTTGTTTTTTTCTTTTTTTTGTATTAAATCACTTGATGTGTCCTGAAAATGTGTAATTAATGTCAGTTTCAGTGGCTAATTATGTTTATAGGCACTTGGACTGACAATGAGAGGAAATTAATTTGAAGTGATCCAACAGCTAATGAGTAAAGTCACATGCGGATATTTGAAGTGCTTCTGAGGCAAGTCTTGTCTGAAGATATTTATACTCATTACTAATCTCTTTGTATGTCTGTGTGTGTGTGTGTGTGTGTGTGCGTGTGTGTGTGTGTGTGTGTGTGTGTGTGTGTATACTTGCCCTACAGATAATTGATGAGGAGGAAACACAGTTTATGACTAACTGCCCTTCTGCAGTGACCGAGAGCACTCCTCGCAGACGCACCAGCATCCAGGTGTTTTGGACTGCGCCCCCTAGTGGCTCCGGCTGTGTCCTCCTCAAGTATGTATACAGAAGTGGTTTTACTCATAGAAAATATTTTCAGTTATATTTTATGTTTGATCAATTATTCCTTGTATGTGGTGAATTAAAATGAAATGTGACAAGAGGAGGAGAGGAGGGCTGTCTACCCTCCATAAGAGCCCCCAACTGAATTGTCAGTCCCAGTCAAAATCTCAAATGGCTTGTTTTCCTTCTTGAGAAGTTAAAAATGTTTTATCCCTATAAAAATATATGGTATGCTTTGGAAAACATCCATTCCAGTTGGGCAGTCTCCAGCTCTAACTTTGGTGACTTTTATCCCTCAGTAAAGTTGATTTGACTTTGTTGTGAATACGCTGTACTCCAAATCGCTATGGTGGTGAAATATAGAGCAAGCTATCCTTTTATTGTACTATAGGTCATTAAGTTTTATGCAATTCTTCTCTAGGAAAACAATAATTGCTGTGTGAAAGATGGCATGAGGCATGGTGCGCAGTCAGTTGTGGTACAAGATTGAATGATGTGTGTAACTGTGTGTACTTACTGTGCTTTATTTACTGTTGTAGTGTAGTTGTGTGTAGTGTAGTTGTATTGATGTGTTCAGCTTGATAACTACCTTCTGATACTCTACCATTTTTTGTTGTGACCAGCTCCTATCTGAATTTCCCGCCACAATGATGGCCAGGTCCGACTCTCACGAATCTCCACGTAATTCCATCAAATAGTAGTGACAGTGGTTTACAGTCACGGGATTCTAGCTGCATTTCATGCCAGTCAAGAGAGCTTTTAAAGGTTGTTTAGTTAGTGGGTAGGAATGTTGTTGAATTTTCATGCAGAGCCTCTTCCTGTCCACTGTGGCCTCTCTGCTCTGCCTGTGTGTCTTCCAGCCCTCGGTCAAACAGACACACAGACCTGCAGCTCTTTATACATTCATGACACAGAGACAGAGAGCAGAGCGGAGCAGAGGAGTAGAGACAAAGACAGCTGTAACCTGGTTGCTACACTCCGAGTCCCAACCTCACACCCTGTGTGCTGCTATTGGCTGGGGGCTACACACCCACTGCCTAAAGGTTGACATCCAGAAGTGTCCTTAACAACAGCCACATATTAAGAAAATAAGAAAATACAGGCAGAGGGCAGAGTCTCTGCAAATTAATACACTGCCACACACTTCTAGTGGGTCATATGTGATGTTTGAGAGGGATTACTTTTGTATTAGCCTATACATTGTTTTTTATGAAAATCTCGCATAGTATACCTTTAACTGAATATATCTTCAATTTCATGCTGATATTTCAGAACCTTCTGTAAATTGATAGTGATAACAGTAGTCAGATGGTTTCGAGCCTTTGGTTTTCTACTTTTTAAGTGAATTCTTACCCTATATTCCATATCAGATTTGTTGACATTCAACATTTTTCCAAGATTGGTTATCTAGCTCATATTTACAGCAATTCTGTCATCCAGAATTAAATATGAGTTTTAATCATGTAATGTATAGTGCTACCTCACTCTGGGATTGTGAGCTGTGTTACCAGCATATATCAAGTCTGCATGTGCAGTAATGCTCTTTTATTACATCCCTTCCCCCAAGCTGAGTTAAATGCAGAATGTCTTATCAAATTTTCATTCCCATTTGGCCTCTTAAACTATTCATTACCTTTATTACTTATACGGTTGATTGACACCGATCAATTCTGTTGTTGTGTGTCCTCTGGGCTTGCTTGGATACAGGAGAGTAGTCATGTTCAGCTGAAGACAGATCATGACAGAAATACATTTATTAATCCAGGACTGTGGGGAAATAATGAGAGTACAGGAGCTGGAAAGATACTGAGGTACTGTAAAACAGAAAGCCTTCTGATCAGTGCATCATTTAATTGTTTATTTACAGTCGGTTTCTCTGCTGCATGGTTTACATCTACTGTATGCTGTTCTTATGCACAAAGGGATGATAAAAAGGTTGCATTTCTTAGTAATGCATGTCATTATGTGACTGCTACAGAAGCTTTCCATTCCCCTCTTCTATCTTTCATGAAGAGTATTTTCATGACCTGCCCTCTCAATAACCTCAGAGCTTTACTCTTTCTTTCTTTCTTTCTTTCTTTCTTTCTTTCTTTCTTTCTTTTCTTTCTTTCTTTCTTTCTTTCTTTCTTTCTTTCTTTCTTTCTTTCTTTCTTTCTTTCTTTCTTCCTTCCTTCCTTCCTTCCTTCCTTCCTTCCCCTCTCACTTTCCTCTTTGTTTTCATCTCTCATCTTCACTATGGTCTTGTCAGTTTTCTCACAACATGTACAGCATCTTCTTTCCTCATAGAGACCAGTGGGTGATGGCAGAATTGTACACAGTTAAGTACATATTTTGGCTCAACAAAAAAAATGAGTGCAACAGTTTGCATCAAGCTTTTTGAGTTATGACAACTTCTATTGAAATTATGTTGAACCAACAAATTACATTGAGTTAGGGGAATTAGTTTTTCCTCTACAATAAAAAAATGTTTAATTACCACATACTGAATAATTGTCCACACATTCTTAAGTTAATTACTCATAAATATTAACTTTTCCTAACTAGTTTTTCCACAATATTTAAAAAGAATTTTTAATCATGTACTTAATTACTATAATTATGAACACGAGTTTATTAAGTGACAACAAGTAAAAAAAATTAAGTTGGTCCAATTAGATTTTCTTCAGTAGTTTTTAGCTTTATTTTGCACCACAGTGTATTTGACAAGATGATATTTAAATCTAAAAACAACAACAACAACAACACAAATGTAAATTGTCCAGATCCTGGAGTGGACCGGTCACTGATAATGGCAGTTTTCATCACTTGTCTATCAGGGCCTGCCTCGAATTTTCCATGTCTTTATTAAAAATAAATAAATAAATAAATAAATAAAAGATAGGTTATTGTGTCAGAGTTAATGATTTGGATTCAGACTGTTATTCTTAGTGGATTCAGTTGATCAGTGGAGCCATCCTTTTTTATATTTTAACCCTTACACACACATACACCACACACACATACATCATCAAATGAGCTAAATAGATAGGTTGCATCAATAAGTATGACAAAAAATAACTATCAAATGAATTATACTGAGTTTCACAAAACATGATAATGATAAGATAACAGATATGATCACATTTATTACACAAATAAAATTGCATATTCTATCACCATATTGGCCTGCTGTACTCAAATAGATTTCTAAGAGGGTTTTCAGTACAAATCCTGCATTTACCTCCCAGGAAGGTATTTGTTTCAGTTTTATTTACATTAAACTTGCAGAGACTTAAAACTTTCTGGAGGTAGAGAATCCATCACAGTCAAGATTTAGCTTAATGTCAGTATATGTATGTAATACTGAAGTTGCAAGCACGGACCATTTTGAAACTACGCTTGGTGGTAAATGAATAAGCAGAATTTGAAACATGCTTTTCCTCCCCACGACACGGATGAAAAGTCCTCTCTAGTTGAGCAGATTTCACAAATTAAATGTTATCATTTCTATCCACTGCTAAGGGCAGGATGTTCAGATTATGCTGCTAAATATGACTAGTGTTAGCAATGTGTAATAGTACAACAGATTCCATCAAGTTGTGTGTTAGCAGATGTAGCCTACCCTCTGTACATGGGTCCACTGTTATATGTCATATCACAATTGAGAACATGTCCAAAGACATTCTTTAGTAGAATTTGTCAGTAAATAAAATTATACTCACCTTAACAATTGATCTTTGCATCTGTGCCGTACTTGTTCAGCCTACAGGTCTTTGAACACATCATGCATGTTAAATGGGTGGGAAGGAGAGGGGACTTGAAATCCTGCACTCAAGGTGAATAGAAATTAAGCAATCAAGCCAATTTCATAAAGTTACCACACCTTGAATTCCATTTTAAATCAATGAATGCACACATTTGAGTTGAAATTACACACAATATAAAGTTGATGTAATCACCAACATTATTATGTCAGCACAACTCATTTAAATAACGTTCGTAACTTCAGATTTTTATCTAAATCATTAAATAAGATTTTTTTTTTATCTTACAACCATGCATTTAATTAAGTGGTGGTAATAGGTCCCCTGAATTACTTTTTAGAGTGTGGATTGAGGAAAAAGTTGAAAATGCGACAGAGTACTCAGCCTGGAAAGAGATTTTTGAAAGTGCAGAGATGTGGATGAAATACGTACCAGGGTGCAGTGGGGCAGGGTGAGACTGAGAAGCTTACAGTTCAAAAGAGATGGCTCTGAAAATCATGATTACAGGCTGGCAGTGGGTATTTGTCACTGCTCTTCCCCCTACTGTACCTGGCAGTCATAATGATGACAAGGATTTTGTGTGCCTCTGTGCTGCAGGACAAAAGTTTCAATGAAGTCTTTTTGATTGATGAGGTACAACTCCTCTAACTAACTAACAAGTGCAGGCTTTTTTAAAATATGAAAACTGTTCAGAGGGAGAGAACTTTATCTAAGGCTGTGTTATCACATAGCCCATACCAACAGGGAAACATGGGTACATAAACAGACACTAAACGAAAGGAGGAAACAACATAAATATGTGAAATGATTACTAATATTGTAGATTATCTTAGATAGGACAATTCCATTACCATCACAGGAAGGGTAAGTGTTTGTTTTTAATTTCACTTTGTATCTCAGAAGAGCTCTGTTACTGCCTGTCAGTCTGCCTGCCTGTAAAATAACATGGTTATTTATAATTTAAAAAAACAACAACATCTGTCCATGAAATTAGAAGTGCGTGTGTGCCTGTGTGGCATGTGTGTGTATGTGTGTTTCTGTTAGAAAGGTCCTGTGACTCACATGTTGTACTTGCTCCTCCCAAGTGGTTTGCTACAGTATAATTGATGGGCAGTTGCTGTCTTCTAGATGGAAAGACTGAGATTGGTGGTTTGGTTCTGTCTAAGGTTGGTCCATGATGACAGGGTCAGACCAGGATGCTCATTCAAAATCCTGAACTCAGAACACTGACGTTTGAAAGTCTTACCATGGAGTCCAGTTATTTTTGGTGCTCTTACACACTAGAGTCAAATCACGCCAAGACTTGCTTCACTGTGTCTCTATTGCTGGTATTACACTCAGTATTCTTTAGACACGTGGATGTTTTGCTGGGTTGTTGTGAAACTGCACCACTGCACTTCACATCCACTAAAAATCTGTCTTTGGTGGAATTTCTCACCTTACTGCAGTGAACTCTGGATGTGTTCAGTACAATTTGAAATGACTGTCAAGTGTGGATAGCACACTCCTGATACTCCTGCACAGTCCTCCTAGTATGAGATGTAGTGTTACATTGTAATAACAGAAGTTTTACACCTTATTTTTCATGATTGCCTCAAATACTGGAGCTCTGCTTTTTCCAATAAAAAAGAGAGCGGAGAGATAGACATTAGATAAGAGATTGTTAACCTCTGAGTTCAATAAATAAAGGTATTTTGCCAACTGGGAGCCAAATCCAAAATGGAACTGGCTATCAGAAGGCAACCCTAGTCCGAAGAGCAACAGACTTGAAACATTTCAACCAGAAGAAGAAGTCACTGAAAGGGTTGCTTTTCAGCTTGATGATTTCTCAATTATATGCTGTTTGTAAGGGAGATTTTTCTGCTGCTGCTTTGAAATTAGATGTTTAGTTTTATGTCTAACTGGATTGAAAATTTGGCTTTGATTCTGCTCATCAGGGGGCTCTTAATGATAAAGTTGTACATGACCTGCAATTGTCTGATGACAAAAAAGTGTCAGGAGCTACTGTCACAACTGAATCTGCTGACTACATCCTGCTTGTTCCACAGAGCCAAGAGTAAGTCACATCAGAATATAGTCCATATATTGCAGTCACCATTGAAGTTGCCACAATCTTTTATCGTTCCATTTGTAGGTGGGAAGCAATTTATTTGTCATCTCCCTCCGGCGTATGATATGGAGGTTAGTGCATTGTGTACTGATGGCTGTCTGAGTGAGACAGTATATCAGTGATCAGATGAATGTCACAACCACATGCAGCTGTCAGAGCCAGTTTATCTCCTTCAACACAATGATAGGACAGACTTCAAGACACTACAGTAGAGTCAAGCAGACCCATACATTTTCGCTTTTTGCACATTGGTTCTGTGTAAGTTTTGTTTGCAGCAGGAGCAGACAGAAAAAAAAAAGAATTAATTTAATCTCTGGTTGTAGCAGAAGCAGATAGAACAAAATGAGAATTTATTCTTTCTTTTATGAATTCCCTTGAATGAGAAAGTGTGTCCAAACTTTTGACTGGTACTGTACAGTGAGCATACAAATGGAAATGTGGCCGTAGAAAGACAAAATTTCTCTTTTTGTTTTTTTTTCTCTCTTTCTCACCTTTTTCCTCTCTCTTCTTTTGTTAAGCTCTCACACGCGCGCGCACACACACACACACTCACTCACACACATTCAAATCAGTGCACTTTTGGGGTGATTGGGATCGGCCATGGTGTGGATCCGGCAAATAGAGATAGAATTTAAATTGGATGTTAAATAAGCATTACTCTGCTTGATTGTCTGGCCGGCCCAGGAAAGTGGGCAAGCAGTGAGGCAGAGTGTGCTCCTCTCTCTCAGGGAGATATGTGAAATTGGGGTGAGATTGAATTAAAGCGTGAACAATTAGAGATGTGCTGGTGGTGTTGCTTACCTTAAATCATTTCATCCACATTATGAGAGGCCGTTTTGGCCATGAATCATACTTGCCCTCACACACACAACCATTATCTCACATATACACCAATATACCCTGTATAGTAGTGCATTTGAGACAGAACACTGACGAAGTGAGTGCTGAGTGAATTAGGGTGTGTTTGAGTAAGAGTAAAGATACACTGTGTCTTAGAGAGAAATTAGATTGCGTATGAAGGAGAAGAGTAGTAGTTTGTGTGAGTTAGTATAATGTGTAAGAGACGGTGAAGTGTAGGTAAAAGACTATAATTATGTTTGTGTGAGAGAAATTAAATTTTTGTGAGAAGAAATGATATTGCATGTGATGAAGAATAGTACTGTAGTGTGTGAGAGAGTGTTTAATTAAAAAAGCAGTTTGACTGGGCAGTTGTGGCCTACAGCCTATTGAAATCAAATCCTATATCTGCTCAGTGGAAATGCTGATAATACGTTGAAAGGCAAAATGGAGGAGCATTTAACTCAAGATAGTGATTAAAATTCAGTAAGTTTTGTTAGGATGATAGCAAGGTCACCATTTTTTCTAATGACCTTGCTCTTCCTCTTGATGTAAAAGGCTGTAAGCCAATTAGAAAATTGAATTTAACACACACCACTACTCCTTGTCACTTATACTGTCACTCTCTCATACATACCGTATACTATCATGAGAGTACAATGTGAGTGTATTCAGTATAGTCTGTGTTAGGGTATTAATTTATGACCTGTAGAAGAGTATGGTGATGAGTATAAGAGAGCATGATCAGGATACGTTGGTGTGTGTGACACCAAGTATGATTTATGGCCTAAACAGCCTTTCATATACTAAAACTGACTTGCTTCTCTACACTCATGTAAATGTCCATCATGTTCCTCCACTCACAGTGCAGTGTATGACCTGACTTGACCATCTCTGCTTGTAATTGAAGTTTTACAATAATTATCTCTTCTCTGTTGCATTTTGTAGAAGACTGGTCTTTTGCCCTCTGATCTTTTGTTATTTTTCTTTTTGTCTATCTCTCTCATACACACTGCTTACATAAAAGGGGCAACTGAGGCTTGGAGATACAAAGAGAAAAGAAAATGCTAATTTTAATAGGTGTATATCACTGTCCTTTGCTGTTACTGTGGAGATGTGAACTGTGTAAATAGTATGTAAGTAACATTTCCCTTTCAAGTTGGGAATTAAGTTAAGTGAGGAATACAGCATTTGCAAGTTTATAAAGGACTATAGATATCTAATTTGTCTCTCAGCCTTTAGTTTAACTTACATTATCCGAATGTGTTTTTCTTGCTGGGAACAATCAGTGCTGGGATCAGCTCAGCACAACAGAGCACAGCACAGCTCGGTTTGGTTTGATAGTCCAGAATAAATGGTATCCTAACAGTCCAGCTGGACTGCGCCCACCTGGATCAGACCTTAGCACAGCATCTCCATCCAGCGCCTCATTGTTTGGTTTTATTCCTATGGAAACCTTCCTGCAGTGTTTGAGAGGAAGTTAGGTGCCTGGAGGCTTGTTTTCTGTTGTAGTTTTCTCAAGTCTGCTGGTCTCTGAAAAGATTTGTTAGTGGCTGATTTACATGCCAAGACCCCTCTGAGACCTGTGTTCCCCACCATCCAGTGGAACAAGCTTCTTAGACAGCTCAATCTAGAGAGGCTCCTTTATGCCATTTCAGTCAGTTCCTATTGACACGGTGCCTAGTGTGTGCATTTCTATGTGTTACATTCTTAAGAGTTAAGTATATGTCTTTCTCTTTTTCACAGTTTTTTCTTCAGCTTTTCAGCCTCTCATTTCTATGTATGTGTGAATCTTCATGTTTATGTATGCTTTTTGTGGTCTTTGTATGAGACATTGAATGCCTCAGTCTGAAAGTCAGCCTGATTTAGCAATTTCCCTGTGGGCTCTGATACCTGCTTTTAGGGGTCTTTGAAAAAACAGGAAGGTGATTATGAATAATTCTGCATCTGTTCCATCTGCCACAATCAACTGTTCAGACTCAGATCTTAAAAGCTAAGATCACAGCTTCCCCAAATGTTTCTCAGAATTTCCAGTATTTTCCCCTCTTGTGACTTTCACTTTTACTCTTGCCCCTTGTGCCCATTTGTGTTTGGCGCTGGCCCCAACAAACTTCCCTCCTCACTGCCTCCACCTCTTGTCGTTCTCTGTGTAGAGCGAGCATTGTGCAGAAGAGGATCATCTATTTCCAGGATGAAGGCTCACTCACCAAGCGAATGTGTGAGAAAGGTAGGCTACTTTTACTGACATAGAATAAATAATTTACAATGAATTTCCGGTTCCTTCGGTCTCCCTGCTGGTTCTCTATTTCACTCCTCACCGTCTCTTTTTTTGTCTGTCTTCTTTTACTCCTTTTCTTAAGTTCTTGATTTTGATGCAGAGACATTCCTCTCTGCTGTTACACTCTGGCATGTGAATGATTGTAAATGAGTGTGACCCCCTGGCTGTGCATGACATTGGATGCCACACTGAGCAACAGATCAAAAGATCGTACTGCACATCCTTCCCTTTTTTCATGCCCTTCTTCTTTTCCTCCCATCGGCTCCCCACTTACTTAAAACACCCATCTCCTATATGATGGGCACCACATTCATCTGCTCCTTATACTAATGAGCAATCTCTCTATGCCTATCTCATGATCTTCTGTTTTTCTCTCTCTATCTCTTTTTCTTTTTCCCTCTTACCCCCCCCCCCCTCCCTCATTTCTGTACAGAATCCCTGTATGGAGACGCTACAGATAAACCTGTGCTCGACTGTTGTGCCTGTGGAACTGCCAAGTACAGAGTCACCTTCTATGGGAACTGGTCAGAGAAGATTCATCCCAAAGACTATCCCCGTAAGCTCGAACTGCTCTGCTCTTTGTCATGTCACCTTTGCTCTATCACACATTTAATCTTGATTGTAGCACGGCAGCCCCAAAACCTCTCAGGTACAGTATGTTCTCCATTAGTGGGTGGTTTATCCCTGGTTTGTACCTCTTAGTGGTGATGTGGGTGGTGAGCTATGGCACAGTACTATGCTTGGGTGAGATGTGTGTATAACCTTGTGCCACATTATCAGGATGTGAATGTACTCAAGGATTATGCTGGCTCTCTTGTTCAAATCAGGCGCTCGCCGGACAGATCAATATACTGATTAGAGTGGAGTAAGATAAACCCTGAGATCGAAAGAAGCCCTAATTTACTGTCTTATGGAGGGACTGGTTGGTATGTGGCTCACTCTTACACACATATATACACAAGCAGGCAGCTCACAGATAGATCAACTTAAAAGAAGATACAGCATGCTGTGGTTATTTTTTTGTCCTGAGTCTTAGGACTCTACAGTTGAATTTCTCCTTGTACAAAGTCATATCCTAGGTAACCAGTTATTGTAACACACAGACACATATATCATTGGACAATATTATTCTCTGACTACAATACGCACATGATAATCTGTCCTTGCAATACAAAAGCCCAACAAAATCTTGCTGTAAGTAAGGTTTGTCTGAGTTTGTCTTTTTGTAGCAGCAGGCATCATTTGCCTGGTACCTGAGATACTCTATTGTGTTACATGTCATTTCTCTATTTTTAACATATGTCCTTCAAGTGACCACTGTGCTGACACACATTCTGTGACCAGAAATTCACTATAAAACAGGCCAACAGGACTTTTCTTTTTTTCTTCTTCTTTTTTTACTGCCAACATGATAACCTTGACAGTTCTATTTTCTTTCTCCCTTTTTCTCCCTATTGTAAGTCATGCAGCAACGCATGGCTATTCAACCCAAGCGACGGCAGCTCACTTGGACACTGGTTGTCAACAAAGATTTCTATGGGATTAGAGAGTGAGAGAGAGAGAAAAAGAAAGAAAGAAAGAAAGTTTAACATTTCTTTATTGACCAAATAAAGCAGTACCATGTCATAGTCAATTTCCCCTTACACAAGGGAAGCAATATATTGAAGTCCAGACTGAAAACATATACACCAGAACAACAGCTGCCTTCCATCTCCTGTTTATTTAGCCTGGCCAATACCGCTTTCCCCATGACAAAATAATAAGTGGTTTTATATGGTTTCATAAAGCCTCGCATTCTTAACCACAAAGAGATTTGTCTTTGCTTTGCACTGGAAAAAATCCACTATTACCAAACTCTATCAAAGCTCTTGAACACCACAGCTACATCCTTGTCGGTCTAATCATGAACATCATGTCCAAATATAAAACAAAAGATTCTCTTTCCATTTACAGACATCTCTGGCAACACACAGAACAAAATGGCAGCTGATTGAAAATAGTGCTGTCCAGTGTAATCCTCAATTTGGGGACAACGTTGTTGAAGTCAGACAGCTGATGCTGCCCTTTGTCTACATCAACTGCACAAAACTCTTCCCTGCTGCATCCACTACTTTGCTCTGCAAAGCAGAAATTGCCATTTGTAAAAGCCAGCTCCTAGTCTGGTGATATGTGCTTTGTTGACTGTCTCTGTTAAATCTAGAAGTAATGTTCTGAGGTCCAACAATGCACCATGGATTGGGGAGTCCTATTAACCTGTAGAGAGCGGCCAAAAGGTGCAGGTATATAGTTATGTGGCTCTATATTCTTAATAGAGAGTTGTGGTAGGTCATTAATTGACACTTTGCAGCTATCAACACATGTCCTGTGACTGCACTATTTCCCTTATATGTATTTAATGAAAACATCTAAACAAATTGAAGATGGAAACTAGCCACACCATTGCCCACTTATCCCTGCCAAAACTACATTTTAAAGGAAGAAACTGGCTCCTAGTGATACTCACTTCAGAAATAAACTAGTACTGCCTCAACCTCAGGCGAAAGTCCTGGTGATGGATGTAAAACTGCTAACCAGAGCCATAATGTTGAGGCTGTTAAGTTACTGGAAATGACTCCCTGTCTGCCAAGGTCAAAAATGTATGAAAGCTTCAGGCAAAAAATTCCTTTAAATTTCATAAAGAGCCTGCATCAACAAAAACATAAATTAAAAGTAATGTAGTTTCAAAAAATCTTGACAGGTAAGACAAAAATGGATTTATGGGGCCGGTAAATTGGGAAAATGGCGTCCTTTGCTTATGTAATCCTTACAATCTTGTAGAGAGAGAGCAGGACTGAAAAGCCTTTAAAGATCAAATAGAGGAAAAAGAAAAATCTAAAACATTTATTTCTTATCCTGGTCCACCTACACACAGGACACCAATCATCTCCACTTTCTCAGTCTCCAAGTATCCACATTTCCAATCAATTTCAAGGAAACATTAACTTTGTTAAATTTTTCCCTGTCTCCTGCTCCACATAAATTTTCAGGTACTTGGAAAAACTAAGACCCCTGGATTTGTAGAGATTCCTCCTAGCTAAAAACCACAGCTTTTGGCCATTCTAGCTGTTGTTGAGAAGTAACCCCACATAATCTAGTCAGCCAAATTGGTGCACATTATGGATAGATGGATGATTAGTCATGGTGCCCAGCTGTGACTTTGAGAGGCCTTTACAGGCAGAATTACTGGTATCATCCTTTTATTGTTACTAGGGCAAAGAAACAGGCACCTGCTATCAATCTCTTAGCTAGTGTAGGTAATGTGATTAGATAACACTAACTAATGAAGAAGAAAAACATGCATTTGGGTCATGACAATTAAAACCTAAAGACATTTTCCCATAAAGTGCAAGGCACATATGTAAGAGGCATCTGGATCTCAAACATGTTTAATAATAAGCCTCAGCAAGCAATTAGAAAAGTACACATTTCACTGCTAAAAACACATTCAGATCAGGTCCTATATTGACATTGATTATATTGACAATGCTAGTCGAGGAAGATTATTGGAAGCTTTAAAAGTAATCAATAAAGTCATAGACTTTTAAAACAAACAGGCAACGAATGAAATTATTCTAAAAGCAGAGAAATTACTTTCCATCTCTAAGGTCAAATTAAAATCTTTGCTGCAGCATTCTGAAAACATTCGAGTTGTTGTATCTGTCTTTGTTAGGACAGAAAGACAGACGCTACAGACGTCATAGTAATATGAAATGGTGTTATTTGGAATCCCTGCGGTACCATAGAAATATTGTATTGATCTAACTCTTGTTCCTTAGATGGAAAAAATAAACGTACGTTGCTTACTGTAAAGTTGAAAGCCCTGAAAGTGGGCTCATTGAGTTGAATTAGCCAACCAAGGACAGATTGAATATGACTGAAAAATGCTTAAAGCTAAATACAATTACCTTTTTTTATACTTGCTGCGGTTACAACAAGTTCTCCAAATTAAACCATCACATAGGTCATTTGTACCTGCACTCCAGAACGACCATTGGAGCATAATATGCCGCTTTCCAACATATGCCACTTTCCAAAGCCGTTAGAAATCACTGTTAAAAAATAATTATGTTATTATGTTATTTTATTATGTGACAACACTGTGGTTAAAATCTGGTTAGGTTTAGGCACAAAAATCAGTTGGTTAGGGTTAGGGAAAGATCATGTTTGCGTTAAAATGTTGTGAACAGTGGTCTCTTGCAGCTAAGTCCACTTTTTGCCATCTAACCAGTATGGCTGTAGTCAACCAAAGAAAATCTTGGCCGACTAAAATCGTACATAATCTTCAACTAATCGATTAGTCGCTATCGATTTCCGAATGGATATCAAATATTAAAAAAATTTTTTTTTGGCCTGGCGGGGGTTCTCGTTGTTATCATTATGGAGAAACACAAATTCAGTAAATGTTCAGTACAGTTAGACCCAGCACTCTCCATTAGGTTGGGCGAGTTCAAAGTTTTGAAAACAACAGGGGTGTTTTTAATGGATTACTCCTGGAAAGCTATTGATGTAGCACTTTTATCCTTATGAAAATAACACAGAGATTATTCGACCAATGAGAAGAAGAAGAGCATATCAACCAACTAATCGACCAGTTGACCAGCAGACTACAGCCCTACCAACCAGTTATCTAGCCATCCACCCAACTCGCCTCGTGCTAATAAGGAAGTCACCTTATATAGACGTCATCTGCACTGTGTCATTTCTCCGGGTCATAATGACTACGGTTTCTAGATGGTGTCTGTCACTCAAACGTAACTATAGGTAGTTTTTGGCAACTGAATTTACAACCTACAGGGTTGTTATTCTTGGGAGGACAGGCTCTGTAGTTAATAAAGGTTACAGTTGTGAAGAATCTAATTTAATTAGTTAACGTGGCTGACTGGAAGGTACAAATGTGTGCAAGCATTTTAAGAATAGGAGAAGATTTTTTCTCTCATGACAATATACTTATGTAATCAGGACATAGCATATATAAGGCAAAATGATTAAGCATTGTACCTTGAGGCACTGCATAAAAGCAAGAGCTGTGAGCCATCCAACAGTAAAAAATTCATATGAATCATAATTGTAACTCAAACCCTAAATTTATCAGAAAAGGTTTTAACGAATGTATTTATAGTCAGTAGATGACAAAGCAGGAACACCAAGAAGAGCAGGGTTAGCTATGACAAGTACCATGGTTATTGATTATGTTCAGTGATGGAGAACAGAGAAATCTTTAAAAATTACTTTACATTCTTGTAATTGTCAATACATTTTGTACATTTTTACTTCTGTTGAGCTCACAGTTTAAGCAAGGGATACTGTCATGTATTCATGTGGATATACTGACAGGTTTTTCATCTGATTTTCATCAGAGCAATAGCATCTTAAGTTGAGGAACATTACTAAAGGAAGATTATTAAATTAGTCTTAGAGTATGTTTTTAATGGGAAAATAGAGACAAAATATTTGAGCTCATAAAAAGTCAGTGAAAGGTTTGGGCATTTTGATCATTACCAAGCTGAACAGTGCAGTTGTTCAGCTGTTAAATAACCATGTTAAAATGTATTTTCAGATAATGCATTTATGATGATTTCTATACATCTATGTATGCTTATGAGTATTCCTCCAGATTTCAGTGAAAAAGCTGAAACTGAACTACATTAGTGATGCCTGCAAGATCCAAATTGTGTTAAAAGTTCCACAATTTTCTATTACCGGAATACTGCCAAACACAGGGATTAAATTACGAGAGCGATTAATCTTTGTTCAGACTAACTCTAGTAACCAGAAGAAAGCAGAGAGGGTGACTTACAGAACTGCACAGTAATTACAGTATGGACTCTATTTAGGCCACAAAGATGAGAGCCAGACCTATGACCTATTTGAATGAACCGCACCTTGAATAAACAGGTGGTATATTAGTGTTCAGACAAATGGTGAAGTTGTCCTTGTAAAGGATTCTACATGGCATGATAATAACCTTTCATCTTGGGTAGATGACAAGAAGCTGTCAAATGAAACTGTAGTTTATTCCATCCAAAACTGGTGATGATAGACCCACATGGACTCAAGCATATATTATATGTTTATCAGGTCTGTCATCATCATTGTGCTTTTCAGACTGATGTAGTTTAATACCATGACATAATATATATATATAATAACAAACTCTGAGACAAACACTCACCATGAAATAATACAGTTTACGCACAGTTGAGGTAAACATGTTGGATCATGAGGGGTCTAAAGTGAGATAATAAGGATGTCCCATCCCATCGATGCTAGATGAGCAGTTGTACTCCATGCCCCATTATGCCTTACTCAACAGTGGAGACTATTGCGGGGCGAGACTTCACTCCACTGATTCAAAATTAATTTCGTAAGGCTCAAGTCTGCCTTAGCCTGTGCTGTCATCTGTGGTGGATCATCACAGATCATCACTACCACTGCTGCACTCTCCATATCCTTACAGATATGGGGGCAGATATAGAGCTCCACTGTCTCTTTTTCCATATGTCACTTAGGCATATACATGTTTGTCCTGAGCAATAGAGACAGAGAGTGAGAGGATTATGAGGGAGCATAAAATTTAAGTAATACACTATAGGTGTGTCACAGCAACAAGGAATCAAATTTAGACTGACACAAGTCACTGTTTATCATAAAAACTACGTTTTGTCCATCAATCAGTAGACTGATCCAATCAACTGATGGATCACTACGGGGGCAAAGTATTATGTGCCAATTGTTGAGTGTCCAACTAATGACATGTTTTATTGTCTGACTTCATAGGTCGTGCCAATCACTGGTCAGCCATCATTGGTTCATCGCACTCTAGGAACTATGTGCTGTGGGAATATGGAGGCTTTGCGAGTGATGGAGTCAAACAGGTTGCTGAGCTGGGCTCCCCGGTCAAAATGGAGGAGGAGATCAGACAGAAGGTAAGATTCTCCAGCACAAGGACATGACTGACGCATGTTGTGTATAAAATAGAAAAGAAAAGAAAATATTTTATTGATAGAAATATTCAACTTGCTTTCTCTGAATATTTTTGCCTTGACTTAAACTGATAGGAGACGAGTTGCATAACACTGCAGCGGCCACAAAGGATTTTCCAGGATGTGCACACCTGAGATCAGTATGGGATGAATTGCTTTGACATTGTTGTCCAGATTGATTAGTGCTTTCAAGCATCTACGCTATTCTTAGCCCGCCTCTACATCTACTGGGTACACTTAACCAACACACAGGATCGGAGGGGAATACCTCTGTTGAAACCTGGTTTGGATGTTAAAAGAAAAGGTTTGAAGGAGTTATCAATGTGTAGTGTGTCATGAAATTAGGCCTTTTATACCTTTTTGACACTCAGTAGGTGCTTTGGAGGTGACAGGAAATACAGGAAATGACTGTGTAGAGTGTAACTTCACCTCCAGGTCTGAGCCTAAATCCACCCACTACATAATTTTGAAAAATGCTAAAAAGTGGGCAAGGTAACAATAATAATAATAATGATGAGAGGAAGACAAACAGTACAACAACATTTAAACAAGCCAGAAGTAATTTTTTAATACAACTGTATGTGTTTAATTTGGTTTATTTTCACATGAAGACAGTTTTAGCTTCAGGAGCTAACAGTAGCAGTGACCTGCTGGAGGAAATCTCTCCGTCTGTGACTGTCCACTCCGGAGCAGAACAGCAGAGCTGCGGTCCACTGCTGCTATGCAATGGACAGGTTCAGTAACAGTGGAGCTCCAGTTACACCATGTTTTAATGTTTTAAAACAAGATTTTACCAGCTGAACTGCAGGAACAAACAGCTGGAGAGTTAAAGAGCTACGGGAAGAAATGCGAAGAGGATTTCTGTTTTGTGGCTGCCAGCAGCATTTCCTCTCGCAGACAGTCACAGACGGAGAGATTTCCTCCAGCAGGTCAGTGCTGGTGTTAGCTGCTTTTAGCTGCTGATGCTAAAACTGTCTCGATAAGCATATATTTGAAAATGAGCATGGGTGGGCTGCACGATTTCACAGACTCACACTCAAGGGTAGGGGCTAGGGGATGTGGGCGTTATTATTCTACCATTTATATAAATTTCATGACGTAGAGAACTCACAAGCGGTCAACTCTATGTCAGCATTGGCCTTGCCTTTTTCAGGGCTGATTTTAAACAGCAGATGACAGGTTGAGCCATTTTCAACCCATGAAATTCCAATTTTTTTTTATAAATTTGGTGTCAATATCAATATTAACACCAGCATTGATGTTTCATCACAGCAGAGTCATCTTATTTACTTAACAGCTTCAAAATCACATTAAAGTACCTCTTTAATTAGTACAGTTACATCTCCCCTACTGTGCTCAAGGAAACTTTACTTTGTTTCCCTGCCTGGTTCAACTGCCTTTCACAGCTTTCAGCTTACTTTTATATATTAAGTTATAATTTTTATATTTATTTTTGTACTCCATTTCTCATGTTCTTTCTCCCTTCTTGGCTTCGCTTCTCTTTATTATTTCCACAAATAGCATGGTATATCTTTCTTCTTTCCCTCTTCTCCATGGCTGTCTCTCACAGTCTTAAAATAACCAGTGCTGGCAGAGCAGATGGTCCTGCAGAGTGCTTATTGTTGGCTAATATTGAAGACCTGGAGTCACAGCAGATAATGAGAGCATAATGTGAGCAATGGGGTCTCTGTGTCATTCCTGCCTTCCCACTGCTATAACAGCACACTCCTCTTTTTATATTGTTCTTATCTCTCAGCCTGGATCATCACCTGTGTTTCCTCTAAGCTTAGAAATGAAATAGCATTGGATTTAATTGAACAGTACAGTAAGTGTGCTGAAAACCATAATTTTTTATGATTATACATGATCAAATGTTATGTTTACAGTTACAGCAAAATTAATTTAACCACACAGTTGATCATATAAGATCAAGCACATAAAGCAAAGAACCAACCCCTTTCTACAGGTAGGCTGAGAATTATGTACAGGACAGACAACATTTGGATTGTACAGTCTATGGACCCTCTCATATCAGAGAATAGGATGATTGAACAGGAAAAAATGAAGCACTTTCCTCACCACCCCTGGTCATATCACCAAGCATGGCATGCTGTGGTTTTCAAGAACAGTTGCTCAATAGTGAAGTGGGATTGGCTGACATGAATGCTGGGTGATGATTACACAAGCGATCAATAAAAACCCTGATTGGTCTGATACTAGCAAGCAGCATGCCCTTATTCACTGCCTGACAGAAAGCCAATGAATAATCAACCTTTTTCAATACTCTTTACATGGCTTAAGTAGTGTAATTTTGTGTTTGTTAGTGTGTTTGTAAGTGGGCATAATTACATATGTACTTTTGCACTGACCTTTTGTCATGTCATTTTGCCTCACATGACGTATGGGTTGCTATTGATTGACATTCACACCTGCTTTGATACCTAGAAGCTAAAAAAATGTTTTTTTGCCTTAGACAACGATCGCACACATTCATTGTATCCAGTTTTATACAACCCATTCAACGCACAGAGTCTGTCAATGCCCTTGAGGTAAGGAGGCTGGGTGAAGGAGGCTCCCTCTTTTGAGCCGTGCAGCTTCTTGGGAAACGCTGACACAAACAGAAAGCTGATTCGCTTTTGTGTCAGGTGGGGCGTCAGGGGGAGCAGCTAGCGATGAATGCAAAATTGATATTCATAGCCAGGCTCCACTCCAGCCAAGGGGCGCACTGATCAGAGTGTTCATACAAAGTTTCATTTGCAGAGCCAAGCAGGCATGCAGACCACGCAAACATGTTCTCACACACACGCACACACCTCACACACATACACAGAACCCTTTTTATCCTGCTTACGTCAATTCAGAATGTGATGGCTTTATTTTATATCTGAGTTTGTCACCCTTTCAGAGCTGGGACAAGGGTGTGCTGTATCATGTGTCTTACTCCTACTGCTCATCACATGTGTGGTGGAATGTTTTTTTTTTACATGTGCTTGTCCTCTGGGAATGAATCCAGCTTTAGATTGGAGCCTTATTAAACTGATCAAACTGCAAAACTACATACAACAGCCGTAGTATTTTTTATGTGTTTAGAATTTCCTTTATAGACATTTACATATATTTAAAGGTGCAGTAATATGACATGCACACTTTGCTGAATTCAATTTGTCCATCTCATGCAAAAATTCTGTTTCCAAAAGTAGCTGTTAACTACTGCTACACCCGCTTGTTTCAGTCCTTATAATGTGACTGACTGGTAATAAAATTATGATTGCATGTCAGAGCCATCTGAAACACAGCCTTCAGCCACAGCCATTCTCTGCACATCTGCACTGCACACAAGCAATCATGACACCATGCCACTCATCATATTGAAACGGCCAGAGATTATAAGTATGACTGTTACTGCCCTTTTAAGAATTTACACAGTATATTGAAAGGAACTGTGGAAAATTATAATACACAGTGGATGAGAGGGTGCTTTGATTGAATCTATGATAGCTTGCCACCAGCAATGCAGATCGCATTTGATGTATCTTCCAGTTAGTAAGTACTAGTGCTGTGCCCGTTCAAAATGTGCCTGTTTGGAACACGCTGATTGCTTGGCCTTCGCTGCTTCAACACATAGGAAAATTAATACTATTGATGTGAGGTGTGTTTCCCCTATAATTGTACAGACGAGATTGTACAACGAGAACCCTGCCAGGCCAAAAAAATTACTTCTCTGCCGGGTGCTGTTCCATCAACCTTTATGTTGTTGCCTGGGAAACTCTCGGTAGTGTAGCTCCTTTTAAGCAATAGGGTAGTGCGTATGTGTGTGTAGTGAGTGAGTGGTTGAGGGAGTGCGAGCGAGTGTTAGCAGTAAGTTGTCAATCTGGCAGTAAATATACAGCATAGGCTACAGTGTCTTAGTTAACAAATGCTGCAGCTTCTCAAGACAAAGAAGTCACATCTGTTGTTTGCCTTGCCCAACTGCTGGAAAGGTGAAGAGGGTTAGCTCCAAAGTTAGCAACAATGGGTTAGCCTAACCCGACAACGCTAAACAGAGAAACAGAGAACAGAGAAATGTGTAGCTGCTGAGTCTCTCCTGAGTTTAGCTCAGCATGCCATGTGAAAAAACCTTTCTTGCGCTGAGCTGATACTAAAAGGTGACATGAAAACACTCACAGGCTTTCTGTTTTCAGGGAAAGCTTTCCACCGCTCCCTCTCTCTCTCTCTCTCTCTCTCTATCTCTCTCTATCTCTCTGTCTCTAAGCTGCCATGTTTGATAAACAGCATTTACACATGAGAAAAAAACAACCAAGATTTGTCTTGTTATTCTTTGTATTTACTGCTGCATTAATTGGATGGAATGAATGAATGAAAAGGAGAAATACAGAAGAGGAAAATGAAACAGAAACTAAGAGCGTCTGTCTCCACAGTAAATTATCTGTTGAGTGTATGATGGTTGTTTATTTGTGCTTTAGAATGTAACTGCTGTGAAACAATCAGAAAATAACATGGTATTTCTGTCATTCACAGGCTTTCTCTCTCTAAGAGAAAGCTTTCCACCGCTGTCTCTCCTCACCAGCGCTGTTGCTCGCTCGTGCTCTCAGCTCGCTCGCCCTTTCTCCCTTTTTCTCTTGTCTTTTTTAAAATGAGTCGGGAAGCTGACAAAAAGCCTAACTTTTAAAGTTATCAAAAGAAGAGATAACCTCCTCTCTCTCATGGCAGGGTTGTACAGCTCTGATCATGACATGCAGTCGCAGAACCCAGAAGCCCCGCCCCACTTTATTTTTTCAAAGTTTATTCAGTGCATCTCCAAATTGCACCAAATTTGACACTGCATTTCCTTGGATCCTCAGAAATACATCCACCAGGTATGAAGTAGATCAGATGAACAGTTCTCGAGTTATGCAAAGGACAAACATACAAATATATATACAGATAGACAGACAGAGAGAGATTCTTTGCGTTTAGTTAGATATTATGTTAAGTAGGTGATATTTCTTGAGGTGTAATGAATACAGTAGCTTAGGTGAGTTAGAGAATGCAATAGGGGAGCTATTTTTTACAAATTGTTCCCAGACTGTAAACAGATGTGTAATACAGTTCCATTTGCCAAGTACAAATGTTCTTATCAAAGGACTTGGCAGCACAGGGATGCAGCCTGGGTCCATTGTTGTTGTCCCTTCTTTCATGTCTGAGGTGATTTGTATATGCATTCAGTCATTACAGAAGCTCAGTGTGTCACTAATGAGAAGTTTAATGAGACGCTCTCCATGGACCAGCGACCAGGGCCAAGGCCTCAGACGGATTATAAAATCTCCTATTTCCTCTCGCAGTATGGGGCGTTTTTCATTATTGCACAGTACGGACGCTTACGGAATCCTCTATTATCCTCAGCTCCACAGCTGTGCCACAGAGCAGAGACAACACAACTCAGGCTGGAGCTAAAAAGAGACATTACAGATTGACAGGAAATACAGATCAGTGTCACTTGATACACCTGTGTTATGGTCCTTATTACATTGTCTGGCATCTTTTTATTTAATAAGAATTAATGTGCATATGATACAGAATGGGGCGCTACCTTCATGGATCATCTGAGTGACTCCTGAAATACCCCTAGATGAATGTAAGAAGTCAGTACAGGATATTTTTGAGTTGGACTCACATAATAGCTGTTAAAACTCTAATGCTGATTGCGACTTGTATTTTATCACAATCAAATTACCAAGTTGAAGTTGTTTCACAGTCTGAAAGGAGCATTAGAGCTAATTCACACATTTAGTTTGCATGATGAGGAAAGAACAACAGGTATTACGGAATAAAATAGAAGCTTGTTATTAATCTGTCTCCCCCTGCTTCTCTTTCTGTGCACCTTACAAGGATTCAAATGATAACTTTGCAGTTCAGTTGTTGTGAGAACGGTAAGGTCTGCCATCTGTAAGTGGGAGGCCTGCAGTCAGGAGCGTAGGCAGAGAATAATAGATATGCAGGTTCCTTTGGGTCCTTGACTCTCACTGAATGAGCAGGTGTGTATGCGTTGTTTCTGCTTGTATACGGAGAATTGCTTCACAACCACTTCTCACTGCACTGAAATCTGTATTTCCCATGTGTCTTTTGGTACTCTTTCAATTTACCTCTTATGGTAGGATTGACCAATCATAATTCATATCAGAATCTGTTTTTTCTGGACAGACAATGTAAATATTTAGTAGATGCTAGTAGATGATCTTCTGATCTTCTGAGGTTATGTTTGTCTGAAGAGTGCACCACAGAGTGCTAGGAGAATGAAACTTGTGACATAGCTGGGTTTCATTCTTGTCATTGTCAATACAATTGCACACTTGGTGCAATGTCTTGGAGAGAAGTGGTTGTATTATTGCTGTTAAGTGTGCTCATGCAGTACACACACAAAGTTCATTCCTTTGAGTGTACAACTGAGTCACAGTTATTTGACATGAGCACAATTCAAATACATAGCTACATTGCAACACATATTGTACATTACAAAAGCACAATCTCCCCTAACCAAGAAAACACTTCCATATGAGTTTTAATTTGATAGTTGATTAGTTGACATTTTGATAATGAGCGATGGTGAATTTGCATCTTTTCCCCTTGCCAGCATGCTTCCTATAAGACCTGTATAAGGCCAACAGATTAGAGAAGCTTGAATGACAAGGGCCCAGTTATTTTCTTGCATCATTAAGTTTTGTAATGTCTTTTTGAGATCCAATCTCTCATCAAACAGTGAGAGATCAAACTGGTCTTCACCTTGATGTCATTCAGAATAGGTGTTTAAGCTCCCACATTTGATTAATTCCTTGGCCACTAATTATCTTGCACCCGGGTTTATAAGAGAATATCCGGTGGTCCATTCAGCATGCAAGCATGTATGATACATCAATGAAATTCCTCCCTTTTATCTTCCATGAAAGGGTCTAGTTCATGATTTCAGAATAACCACTGAAATGTGTAGAAAGGTGTTTATGAGACAGTGTACCCATATGGAAGGAATTGTGCTGTATTCTTTATTGTATGAAATCACCAACACTAAAACACAAGTGGCTTGCTAAAAGGGGTCAAGTTGTGTAGGGGCTGGGGGTTTAAATGCTGTTAGGATTCACAGTGGTTTTGATTTTTCCTCTTGAGTGCCTCTAAGCTAAATCCTTTCTCAACCATGTTATAATATAATGAAGCACAGAAAGGGGAAACTCACCCATCAAACACTCTCAAAGGAGGCCATGTACTGAATCTTTGCCAGAGGCATAACTATCATTCAATTTTAATGTGGATAAAAAAATCTTCGATATTTATGCAAAATATGTCCATTTTTGGGAGGGCAATTAAGGCAATTTTGCTTTGCTGTAATTTATTTATCAAATTAAATGTTTAGAATCAGTTATGTGGAATTGACACACTGATGGCTGTATTTTACGAGGCAATGTCAGCCAATCATCTCTAATTTTTTCAGGCTTTTTCTTTTGGGCATGTATGTCAACGGGATTTTAGTTTTGTTTGAAGTATGTGATATGTGAGTATATCATGTGTTGCTATGTGATGATGAGGACTGTACTCTCTTCAAAATACTACCTCAGCCCCCTGTGGACACAACAGAGTGGTATGCAGGACATGTTAACAGAATAACTCACACATAAGCTGCAGGCTCCTTTTCAGTCTCTCTATGTTTCTGTTATTGTCTTCACTCACTTCACTTCACTTCTCAGCATGCCATTTGTCTTGCTCCTCGGGTTTCTTTCCGTGCGCGTGCTGCTGCATGAGGTCAGGTTTGCCACGGTGGGATAGCAATTAGCTATAAAGGGGCCTCCCAGAGGGTGAAGTCCTGACCCCAGCTTTGCATCAAACTTTGCCAAGCCACTGCGGACCATGCCAAATCACAGTGGGTGAAGGAGCAAGCAGACATTCCCCAGCTCTGCTTCATAGTCCTAATCCCAGCTAGCCTGTGGGTGGGTGTTACCACCAGCCCCCCCATGGCCACTTCTCCCCTTGCTACCCCACTCCTCTGTTTGCTGAATATTCTGTTTTCTCGATATCTTCTGCCTGTTGAAAAAAATAAATAAATAACACCAGTGTTTAGGAGGAAATCATTCTTTAATTTCAGCTGGCAGTTTTCTCTTGGCCTGTCAGCTCGCTTTATGAGCCCAGCAGAGATATTCCTGTTTGGGAAAATTCAAAAACCTTAATGCCTGCCTTGGTTTCCAGGACTGTTATTATGATTGCCGAAATCGAGCAGTACAGCCAGAGGCAGAGCCCATTTTGAAATGCAGTGGGGTAGAGTTAGCCAATATGTGCTTTGTGTATGTGCATGTGTGTGTCTGAGTATGCACATACACACTGTGTGGGCATGTGAGTGGTTTCTTTATGTCTTTCACAATGAAGAAGTCAGAGATGTGTTCCTAGCTTCCCAGGCAGGTGTTTGCATGTATCTCAGGTTAATGTACGATTTGATGCCGTTTTCATGTGTCCTACCTCTATTTGTGCATGTGTGCGGTTCTTAATGTTGACTTAACGATCCTTGGTGCAGCTGGCTCAGGAATCAGGGCTATATACACAGTCACAGGGATAAAAGCTGGATTATTCTGGAATCTCAGACATCTTGGCCGGAGGCAGCTTTGATAAAGCCATCCCAGTGTCCAGAGAACTGAATGGAATGAGAGAGCATTAGCAGGCAAAGGAGAGAGGAGACTGCTCCTTTCCCTCCTGTTTGTGCATCATACCATCCAAGGATTAGATATTGACCTTGCTTGTCTTATTATGTATCTCTGAATTTTACTCTGAATATTTGTCAGTTTCTGTGAGTGTGAAATGACAGTTTAGGGTAATTCAAATTTTAATTTATGCTAAACATTGGAATTTTTTGAGTTAGTGTTGTGTCTCCAAGGGAAATCTTTCCCTCTTTTATCAGTTATTAATCAAAGCTATTAATACATCTGTTGGTGTATCATGTGTTTATCTGTTCATATGCATTTGAGTGCGTGCGTTTGAGTTTATTTATTTGTGAAATTAACTGCAGATGTCGTACTTGATGTGTCGCTATCCATTTGTTGATTTATGATTGTGTTTGTCAGTGTCAAAACTGCTACACATCTCATAAGTAGTGGACAGGGATTTGAAAACAGAGTGAGAGAAATTGCTTTAGTGGAGCATATAAGAAAATAACTGAGTAGTAGAGAAGGTGTAGACGTGGTTAAAGAGACATATGTATGAGACCATATGCCTCTCACATGCATACTCGAAGTACTACTCAGTGCATTTCATTTCTGCCCCATCTGTTAGGAACTGAAGCCGCTGTGGTTTATTGTACATTAACGCTGGTTGACATTTGGTGTGTCCGTCGCAAATTGCAGCTTGATGAAATACTCCCTTTAAAGGTTTTTGAAGTGGCAATTTAAGGTGACGGAGAGAGAAGCCCGCAGAGTGCTCTCAGATGACAAGTACTGATTCTCCTTGATGAGCTTTTGGGATATGGAATAGAGACTTCCCGAATTTTTTTTTATATCTTTATAAGATCAAGGCCAGCTAAATACAGTAAACCTCCATTATAGGTCTGTATGATCTTTTATTCATGAGGTGGCCTTGATAAATCTATTTGCAGTAATGGCTTTACCTTTTATGTTGTCCTTATGTAAATGAGACCATGGCTCTGTGGCCCCCCATTCACTGCAATCTCCATATCATTTGGTCGGTTGGGAATCTGGAGTCTGTCTTCCCAGCAATGGGTCAAACAGATGAAGGAGAAAGAATGTGATTGGCAGTTTAAGGACATAGTAGAGCATTTAGTCACAACCACACACATTCCTGACACACAAATCAAACACAAGTAACATTTTATACTTCAACATTGTAAGATGTATGATGGAGTATGTAAGCACAACCAAACTAACATAACAACTGTCTTTTATAAACACTATTATCACTATTATTTGTATACAATAGTTTTTCACAAGAGTCAGGAAGACGACAGGCATTTAATATCCAGAAACACTGTTTTTTTACTGCTACATCTTTTGTTAATTCCAGGATATAGCTTATTCCATTAGTTTCAGTGCAGCATCTTTCATTTCTATTGTTGTATTATTTTGCCTCAAATGCATTAAAAAGCTCATTACTCTGTGTGGGTGGGGTGGGGTGGGGGCACTGCACACAAACAATAATAATAGTTATATATTAATGGATATGATTCTTCTCTGCCTGTAGAGAGAAAAAGTTAACATTTATTTTGTCTGCTTAGGCTGAATTCATATTGGTTGATGAACTTTTAGGACAGTGAAATTCGCCAGTCATTGTCGCAATGTATTGAAAAGTTGACTTGTCAGTTGTAAATATTGCATTTTGGCTTCTGTTTGATTTACAAGAGCATCTTTACAATCATATGTGTTTTGTGGCTGAACACAGCTCCATACAATACATTTGAATGTGATGGTTACTTACATGTAAAGGTTCATGATAACAGTGGTCTGAGTACTTAAATGTACATAATTTTACATGCCATTACATTTTCATAGCATCTAAGTTAATTTTTTTCACTTTATGGAGATGTTCTTGATGTATTTTAATTTTAAACATCCATACATTACAGCAAAAGCTACCTTATAATTATTGTTAGGGTAAATGGTCACACACATTATCTACAGGTCTGACAGTTTCTATCGTCTTGCATACATGCAAAATAATGTTTTGCCTTTACAATGTTTATCCTTTTTGTTCAGTATTTCCCTTGAAGGTAATGCTGAGTTGGATTTAATTATTATATTAATTATGTATTCTGGTGCATAGCTGTTTGTGATAAAGGGCTTTGATAAGGATGAATGATGTGGTAGTGATATTATGTATATGATAAAAACATGGATGGATAAAATGAGGCTTAAATCTGAATTGTCAGGGCTCAGTTGGTAGAATTTGCTTTCTTACAAGCAGTGGGTAGTTTCAGGATCACCATACACTCTGCAGTGCAGTACATCTATCTATCCTCAGTGACTGCTGACCTCCTTACAGAACAAGGATTCTGGAAGTAAGAATGGAAGATAGTAAATCGGAAGAAAAGCTTGGAGAGCGACAGACAGTCTGAACTGGGTCATCAAAGGCAGTTACCTCAATTCATCTCTAATAATATCCCCTAGCCCTGGGCCCAGGTCTGCTAGAGTTGCCTGTATGATGGCTCAGGCTGCTTGATGAATGAGTGTGCCAGGCAGCACTATAGGCTTCCAGACTGCGCTCCAAGGCTCAGAGATTGCCACTGAGGACAACCACGGTCAGCAAATCAATTCACAGCTCTCTAGAGAAGTAGTCAGCGCTTACAAACTCATCTGCCTTAAGCATGGGCGATTCTCTTGTCACCATGTTTCCTCCCTAGCCTGCGGGATGTTCTCCTGTCCTGTTTTGAACAAGATTGGTGTGACTGAAGTGACTTCACCTACACAGTATCTGAACTGCAGCTTATTCTGCAGGGCAGGATGAGCGAATGTCAGTGGAGATTTAATTAACACCTGAAGGCTGTGTAAGCCTTTACGCTGTGCACTGATAACAGCCAGCTTGCATCCCATTGGAATTTCGAGGCAATTTTTTATGTCTATTAATAGTTTGGAGTGCGTGCTGGGACAGACAGATCAGAGATGCCTGAGCAGAACTTTGATTACAACATCAGAGGAGCTCCTATCTCACCAAGGGAAAAGGCTCCTTTAGACCAAGTGGGGCTTGCAGGCAGAAAACAGCTCTTAATTTCACATAATTGTTGTGTCCTAGGGAATAGTTTGACCAGTTTGAATACAGAATGAACTATTCTGCCATCTCTAGGCTGTGCAGAGTGCTTCTGGCAGACACTAAAATACAAACAAAGTTATCCTGCAAAGCAAAGTTATAAGCAAATCAATATTTAGTTTATTATTGAGTGTTCAGGAAATGTTTGTTCAGCTTCACACATTGCACTTTCATCTTAAGTCACCAAAAAAATACAATAGACATTCATGCTGTAGTCATTCTTCTCATACTCATTGGGTGTTTCCATGCCATAATGTTCGATGTCAAGTTACTTTGATATATTATAGTGGTGAGAAAGCATATGAATAAGTTATCTGCATAGTTCTGCACTCAGAGGAAATAAGCTTCCCCAATAATATTAATAGGGTGAAAAAATAACAGAGGTATTTGCATGGTAATTAGCACTAATGATCTTTTTAGCATGATGATCATATGAGTATTTGCTGCGGCTGATATTCCAAAGGGATTTGAAAAGGCAGAAGCTCCAGCTGTTACTGCGTCATGTGGATGTGTCTTCCTGCTATTGCAACGAGTGAGGGGATGTTGCCTCCCTCGCGTTGTTAGCATATCCACCAGGAGCTGTGGATAGCCATTAGTATCATTTTTCACCAGACACTGTGTGAATGATATAGGCAATTTCCACAGCGGTCTTTGAACAATCTTCTCTGCTTCAGTGTCAGACTGGCTTTGTGGGCATGAAAGATGCTAATACAGTTTTATTTGCATTGGGAACCCGGTCATCTGCGCTACCTCATCTGTTTTCTCGAGCAAGACTGAGGGAAACATTATCATCATCACTGTTTAATGAAAACACAACCCTTAAGAGTCTCTCTTTGAAATAAACATTTCATGGATAGCAGATGCATTCCAGGGACCTTGTTAATGTTGATTAATTCAAAATTTAGATGCGCGATTTCAAATATGTTCCACCCACTCACTCACTCACACACACACACACACACACACACACACACACACACACACACACACACACACACACACACACACACACAAAGTGTCAAAGTCATAAAGCTTAAGCTCTTGGTTTTGTTACACAGCAGGGGATATTTCTTACATGATGCACTGTTTGTTATGTATCTTATACAATTTGCATAAAATTATATAGAGTAGAATAGATGTATTTAGGCCAGGGGGCATTGGTCTTCCACATACAAGTGTCAGTTAACAATTGAAATGCAACTGGAAGACAGTGTAAAGCTGTTAAACAATAAATGTGCATACAAAACACAGAATTCCTAACAATTTGTTCATCAGCCCATTGGTTGCTCACTGTTAAGTAGGTGGGTACTTTTAGGAATAAATGATGTGACAGTTCTTTTTGTTTGTGAGTGAGAGAGACAGTGAGAGCTGCAAGTGGCAGCCTGAGGGCAGGATGGTGCCTTCATTGTGTGAGGGATGAGATAGATCAGCAATGATTTCCTTCACCAGAGATCCAATGTGGTGTTCTGAAAGCCGTGTGATATTGGGGACTGTTTGAACTTTTCCTAGCAACAGTGTCCTGATAAGTTTGTTCTTTGTTTGAGGGCCTCCCCAGCATGGGAGGTTGAATGTGTAAAAAGTCTTAAGAGCTTTTTTGTGTTGTTATATCTGCATCAAAGTTCTTGAAAATCCTCATAAAAATCGTCTTTGCTGGGCTTTGGCATTCTGTTCTGCGTCTGTGTTTGCATTCCAGGTCCGTTTATTACTGTTGTTGTTTTCTGATCCAAAGTGTATGTTATTTTGTCTTGTTGGTGTTTTAGATCAATGAATCGTCTTCACACCAGAGTGAGATGGTGTGGATTGGAGATATGTAAATGGTTGTATTGTTGTTTTGTATCATATCAGCCAGTGCTGCATCATCTGCAAATTTGATGACAAGCATCTAACCTGAGTGCTGTTAGAATCAGTTATGTAGAGTACAAATAATAATGGGTAGAGACGAGGATTGGCCCTTATTATATAGGATAAAACATTCTTAACCCTTAGAGTCAGCTGCTTGTTGATATTCATGTCTTGTAGCCTCTTTACAAGATTATTGTCAAAAGCTAATTAAAACTAAGCAAAAAGAATGTGCATGTATGTGTTTCCAGATGTTTATAGGCTGGGTTCAGTAAGGTTACCGACAAATGCTATTATCCAATCCGTGCATCACATTAATTCTAGGGGCTTTCTTGTTATTTTTGTTCAGTCCATTCAACAGACACTGGACTGTTTTTACTGTCTGTCACAACAGAAGATAAATCCACCAATTTAGCATTGCACTCCTATAAGATTGTCAGACTCAAGATGGATTGTGTAAAAACAAAAAAATGATCAAAATTGACGCAGTAGAGCCAGAGATATCATTTTTTTTCCGCTTGGGCTGTTATGCTAGTAGCGGTTAATGAAGCCTCGAACCACTAGCCTCAAGCAGAAATAAGGTGCAGACTATAGAGGTCTGGTAACTGCACTTCTTTCTAACTCCACACAATCAGATTTTATTTTTCATTTTCAAACTTGTAGTCTTTAACTCCAACTGATGCTGACTCAAGTGACATTACTTCAGGCAATTTATCAGATTACACTCAGTTCCCTCTGGAGTCACAAATGGCTTTATACAATTTTTTTTCATATACGCTGACATACTCCCCAAGAGAACAAAAGAAATTTGTAAACAGACTCTGATGTGTAAAATCGGTGGTGTTCCCTTTTAATGCTTTGTAATAGCTACTGTAGGTCTACTCATGTGAGACCACTGAAAAAGAGTGCTCGTGATGTGTGTTTGAGTTAGAGATTGAGAGAGTTAGGAATGTAACTAGCAATGTCCAAAAATTTCTGCCCTGATCCCAATCTGAGTCCTTAAATATTTAGTATTGACCAATGCTGAAACTGGATACATATTTATATTTTTACATAATACAGCTTCTTTTAATGGTGCTATATCTTCTCTTTTTGCTAAGTTGTATCGTATTTTGAAGAAAGGAGTGTGGATGTCTTTTGGTGGCAAGGTTTGGAAAGGATTTGGACTTTTTTTTATGTCCAGCCTGAAAAAAGTGTAATGTCTAGATACAGCTAACAACAGTACTTTAGGCATGAAGCAGCTGCAAAATGTCCCTGTAAGAAAAAGTTCTCTCATGCATTGCTTGCTGATGCTTGGTATGTATGGATGTATGTATCTGTATGGATATCATTAATTGAACTTGAACCTCTGGCTACTATTTATTTGCTTATGCATTTGTATATTGAGTAGTGCATGCAGGAATTAATGACACAAGCAGCCAAAAGTCAGAGACCCTGAAAACAGACTTTAAACTTCTGATAGACGCTCTGTTATCCTCTGGGAAACAGGGATTGTTCTCTAGGGCCCAATCCCCACCATCGGCTGCAACTATGGCTGTTTTTCTCAGCTCCTTTCATTGAATGAACTTGGTGGAAAACTTCCACCTATTTTGGAACCAACGTGAAATTTTTAGATCGAATGAACTTCACCGTAATCTACCTGGTGGTAAGTTATTAGTCGCCAGCCTCTCATATTCCATATTGCGCCCCCCATACACTGCTGCTCCCTGCAACTGAGACAGTCAATCACCCATACAGTTAACCCCTCTAATATATCAATATTCCAAACTCAACCATAACACTATTCTCCAAAGCACTTTAAATTCATGATCTA
Organism: Thunnus thynnus; assembly: GCF_963924715.1. NCBI lineage: Eukaryota > Metazoa > Chordata > Actinopteri > Scombriformes > Scombridae > Thunnus > Thunnus thynnus. The sequence continues at coordinate 22,685,888 of NC_089517.1, read as the reverse complement.
ATCCTAGAACACGGTTTGAATATTTTTGGACTCTGTGAAACTGGGTTATCCATAGATAATGCACTGACTTTGGCTGAAGCGTCAACGCCTAATTTTCTATACTCCCATATCACCAGTGCCAATAAAAAAGGTGACAGTGTTGCACTAATCTACGGCTCCAAATACTCTTTTCATACCACAAGTAACATTCTCTGCTCATCATTTGAGGTGCTTTTAACTCCTTCTCTCCACCCTTGCCTAACACAAACTTCCTGTCTTTCGACATTACTGTTCTATATCATCCCCCTTGAGCCTACCCACAAATCCTGGATGAATTTTCAGAATTTATCTCAGATCTTGTGACTTGTGCTGACTGCATCATTACAATTGTGATTTTAATATTTGCTTTAATGACACTTCCAATGCAGTAAACTGAGCTTTCACAACAATCATTGATATTTTGTTTGTTGCAGGCTGTCTCTGAACCCACACACCACAGCGGTCACACCATCGATTTACTTCTACTCCTTTTGTCTCTCTGTCACTGAACTTTCAGTCTCCTCCTCTGCTCCATCACTATCCAATCACTCTCTGATTCAATTTAATGTTCATATGCCTTCCATTTCTCAATATCATTGCCCTCCCAAAAAGAGCCGCGTTATTAATAAATTAGCAAGAGCAGCTCTAGAATCATCCCTTCCCGATGCTGTCACAAAACTGAATAATTACCCGGGCTCTCTGGATAGCTTAGCAAATATACTAAATAGCACCTTACTAGGTGCACTCCTTCAGGTGTAGCCCCCTTTCAGGCTAGAAAAAACTCCTCACCCAACTTTACCCCGTGGTTCAGTGATTCTACTCTGGCACTCAAACAATCAAGTATTTCACCAGGCCTGGAATGAATCACTTCTTAAATACAAATATGCGTTCGGGCAAGCTAAATCGAATTATTACTCGGATCTGATTTCTAACAACAGACACAACCCCAGATTCTTATTCAATACCATGGATAAGCTCACTGAAACAACCCCACCCACACCTGTTTCCTGCTTTATAGCTGAGGTTTTTAACAACTTTTTCATTGAAAAGCTGCCTACAATCTTTGTCTGTGTGCCGAAGGGCGTATTTTTCAGTAGTACGTGTGTAATATGTTTGGCTTTTCCTTGTGGCCCTTGATTGGTTGACACTGCACACTGAAAATAACTGAATCTGGGGTGTAAAATTTTACACTAAAGAAATGTTGCCAGATCGGTGGATTTTCTGCCCAATTGCTGCTTCCTTATTAGATAACATTTACCACCTGAAGGCAGGCAAAACATATACTGATTGTTGTGGTAGTGTGGTGATAATTGTAAAGTGAGAGCAGTAGCTAAGTGGCCACCAAAAGATACTTTTTTAAACTTTTAGCCTGGCTGCTAGCCACCAGCAGCTGGCTCTCTGCTACATTGTATGGCGCATGCTCACGGCCAAAATAAACAGAGCTACCCAGGGCTGAAAAGTAACACCACGCCACTGATACTGGTGTCTTGGAATTACATAAATTGGGTATGACTGGAAAGCCAAGACTCTTGTGGATTCAATGAGCCCAATTGTATTCATGTGTGACGATGTTAGTACCCATAGTAGCCATTTCATCGTAGTGAGACCATTTTTTGAAACTTGACCTCACTGTATAAAATGACCTATTGTGACCTCTAGGATAATCACAGCCTCATGAAACTTTACAGCCACAAACTAGAGACCTAGGGCATTCGAAGGCTGACAGAGGTTGCCCCGATAACTGTAATTATGTGGAGGCTTCGTTTGCCCAACTCGCAATCTGAATCTCAGGAATCTCAATATTAGAGCTACCTGGCTAGCTAGTGAGCTGTATCTAGCATGCTGTTTGACGGTGTAATTTTGTAAATGTACAATCATTAGTGTTACAAATTGTTTATTGTCACAAATTGTTATGTACCATGGTGTTTTGCCCTGTTAAAAAGAGTTAGTTGGGGGTTACTAATTGTTGTGTTGTAAAGTTATAACCATTAGTAAGAAGGTTATGCAGTTAATAGGGGTCCCCTCTCAATATACTCTACACAGCTTGCCTTGACACAGCATTCCAAGACTGTACATTGTCAGATTCTTTGTAAGACTCTGCTATAGCTGTTAATTTTTTAAATAAATGACTTACTGTATTTATAACAACACACGTACGTAGTCATATTTTGAAATCTCCAGTCAGCATTTAGCATTTAGCACTGATTTAATGTAGGGCCCTATGGAAACTGTGTAATAGCTGTTTTAAATTCTCAATTCCACGATTCAGACCGTGAGTCCATTATGTCAGAAACTATAGAGCCCTACTTTAATCCTGCCATTGGTCTGTTGCTGGCCCGCGCCGGGCCCCCGTCAAAAAAGACACTTGGCCGCTGGGCCTAACAACTTTTCTGGGGGAAACCCTGTATATATGATCTCTGTTTTTAAAATGACTAACCCAAACCTTGTTGTAATATTAACATTATTACCTGTGTATGTGTGTGTACTTTAACATGAAATATTGTGTGCTTAATTTTTCTGTTGTTTTTATTGACTTTGAAAGTGTACAGAAACTCTCTGGTTGATGTGCCCTTTAAATAAACTGAAGTTGAAGTTATGCCACTACACTATTCATGGAGTCAGTAAGTTAGAAAACGGTTATAGTGTTGAAATGGATTACATTTAGGTATTTGATTGCAAATGATCTAAAGTAGATTTGATTTTATGAAGGCTAAATGCCTTTATTGGTCCCAATTCCTCTGTTGCGGATCAGTTAGGAAAATCCTTAGTAAGCAAACTTTATTTTGAGCAGCTGAAATGTAATAATAAGCAAAGTTATCTTCTTACAGCCAAAGCTGTACTCATGACTTCAATCCCAGTCTTAACTGAGATGCATGTGCATAGATTTTTTTTTGGCATAGCTTTTTGGAAACAAATTAATATGACTAACATGACAGAAATGTTGTATTTTTACTCTACTTAAAAACAGTGCAGATTTAGATGGTTTATTGATTGTAGCATCTTTCAAGCTGTTCCTCTATTTTCCTCAGTGTGAAAGCACATAGACCATGTCCTCCTTCCTGCACATATTAATATTAAACCATTACAAGTGCCAGTGGAGCAAGCAGGCAACATTAAACCATATTAACACTGTGACTCTTTTCCTAACCATTTCTTATTTGTGATGATGCCAGTTTAAATGCCGTTTCTTGCCTAACGGAATTACAAATGCTAAATCAAGCATCGCAAATGAAGGTTCACTGCGCTTGTCAGTACTAGATGGAAATTATTCATGCAATATGAATCTTTTCCCTCCAAGATGAGAGAGTATGTCATCTGCACCGCATGATGTGTCTTCTCTAATGGAAACAAGCAGTTCTCTGTTCTGAAAATGACTCCGCTGAGCTTTTTATGACATAAGCCAGTTTGAGTGAGCAAACACACTGAAAAAAAGAAACATGTTCAAGCTAGACTACACAGTAGCTACCTGCAAATAAAGTCTTTGCATATACTGTATGTTGATGCTTTACCTGAACTCACTGACTTCCAGGACCCACAGGTGGTATGGCAGGTTGTGTAATCTAAGCAGGTTATATAATCTAATTAAATGAATACCAGAGAGCACATAGCCACTATCAGAAATGGCAGAGCAGTATGTTTGGGTAAGTCATGTTGAAACTCTTTCTGAATAATGTTTAACAAATGAGTTCTTCAAATTGCTGTTTATCAGTCGTGTTTTGTTTGCCCACTCTCCTTCATTTGATTGACTGAACAGGTCACATCCCTTTTAAAGAACATATATTTATGCTTGCTGGTCATCAATTCATATTTGTGTACTCTTTTGTCACAGGGACCCATTTCTCTTGTGTGTAGTTTTAGCATAATGCTTTTTGTGTTCTTGTAAATAGCTCGAAGGAGATGATGGCTAATGCACAACAACAACATAAAACACCTAGATGCCAACAGGTATCCTTTCTGAATGTCCACATAATGAACAGCCAGTCCATTATGTGGACATTGCATCTGTTTTATGGTGCAGTTCCTTGCATCATTCTGTGTTCATCTGCTGTAAATTCAGATAAATGGGTCTCTGCCATTGGACAATTGCCCCAAAACAGAAGCTTTATATATTTTGCAGGCATTCTAAATGGGAAATCACTGACAACATGATTACTAGTTGAATAGAAAAAGCTTTTTTCCCCTCATAACCTTGGAATATTTAAAAAAAATTACCTCTCAAAAATGACAGCTTTGTTAATGCTGTTAGCAAAAGTGACACATGTATCAATTATGCATTCAATGAGGGTTTACAAAGTGATTTATAAGTAGAAAATTATTATTGTATAGAGTCATTCGCACTTTCACTTTTCTGTGATATTAGTCAGACAGTATTTTCCTTTCCCAGCTTGCTACAATGCTGCAGTCAGTCTAACTCTCATTGTAAAGTCATGATTTTATATAGATGGTGTAGTGTTGCCAGGTGTATTTTTGAACTCCTGATCCTCCACAATACCTCAAGGTCCCTCAGGTACTGCAATCTGAGGTTTTTAGTGATTAAAGTTCCCAAGTGTGATTGGGCTTTTGCTGTGGCTGCACCTTTGTCAACATTTTAAAAAAATAACCTACTTAATAGCCTACTTAATCATGGAATGTTCATTATGTCTGAAATGAATAATATTTTATGAGCTCTTGCTCTTATTTTTAACTTTTATTTCTCTTTTTTTGACCTTGCACTTTAATTGTTGCTTTAATGTTCATGGTCTGTCTCCTTCTCTAATGTCTGCCAATTTGTAAGGCACTTAACAAGTCTTATTAAAACCATATAAAACCACATGAAGGGCTACTTGGGGACCAGTATCAGGTATGATTGTTGGAGAGGAGGGGGAGTGGATTCTCTCTAATGAGCTCAAAAAGATGGAGTCACCAGTTAAGTAATTTTGTGGTTAAACGTCACTGTAATTAATATCACAGACTGCACTTTAGTTTGCCTTTTTGAGCCAAATTAATATGTAATTATGTACAGTAGGACTCTTTTATACAACATTATTATAATCCCTCCCAATAGTCCAAAATTGAATTTGCATTTGAATAAATGTAATGTACATCTTAATGTCTGCAATTCATAATAGTAAGAATTACATTTAAATATTAAGCCTTTTATCTTCAAAACTCATCAAACTTCACCAAGAGCATCTTTAATGTGCATGTTGGTGACTGTATTACTGAATAGTACTTATGATCTATATGCCGCTGTTCATTGCTTAACACCTACAGGCTTTAAGACACATCAGTCTGTGGAGGCCCATGTTTTCTCTCACCCGTAACTACAAGTGGTCAATAAAACTAATCATGGTCTATACCTGAATTATTGTGTTCTCAATCACATGCATACTCATCTGCAGGGATACAGGCTGTGCTAATCTCACCCATGCACTTAAATAAAATGTATTTGTATTGGAATAGAAAACCTGTGGCTTGATATCAGAATTCAGAATGAGTTTCCAGCCTTTTTTTTCCAGAGGGGGAAAGTGTTTTCTGTCATTCAAATGATCATCCTAGACTTGTGATGCTAATGACTCTCTAAGAAGACAGAAGCATGAAAGAAAACTGTCATCTTTTGCTGCCTAAGGCACAAATTTCATCAGTAGTCCACTCTTTTTGCATCTCTGTCTCTATGCTTTCTTATTTAAACTCCCAGTGTCCCTCACCATCAAAATCAGCACCACAGGAAAAGTAAATTTGCAGTGAATGTAACAGACAGTCTTTAAAGAGAAAGATTTAAGGGGTAAAAGGGATAAAAGATATGGCTACTAAACAGTTAATGGGCTCTACCTTCCATATGGACATAGGACAAACTGTAATATCTGTTGATGCATATGTTGATTTGAACGGGTTTGGGATGTTTTGTATATCATATTTTTTTAGAGGTTTTCAAAGTTTGTGTTTAAAGCCATTGTGTTTGATGTCTTTCAAATATTCTCATGGTAAGTTTTTGTTGAAAAATGGAAGTGGTGCAATCTATGATTTATTTTCAGCCCATTCAGCCTAGCATCTTCAGATCCATAAAAAACCGTCCACTGTGTCTTTTTGGATGCTAGCACTGGGGGCGCCAAAGTTTTAACAATTTCAGATTTTACACATTGTGGCTTTAAGTTTAATAAGTCGGCCGTATTTCTTTCTTTCTATCTGTTTGTCAGACAGACATTTACTCTGTCTTATTTTTTTTTGTTTTTATACAAACATTTTATGTAACAATAATTTTAAAGTCACAGAGAAATTAGTTTTAAAAGTTGTAAACTTGTAGAAATAAACAAAATTGAACAACCCTCTTATACCCCCCAATGTGGCCTCACTGTGTCCACGCTGCACATCACAAATTTCCTCACACTTTTTCTATGGTTTTACTACAGATGGGGTGAGAAGAAGTGAGAAATCATCCTATGGAGAGGCATCTCCACAGAGATTCTTCTTCCTCTTCTTCTTCTGGTCTATTAACACTTGTAGCTGTGATATGATGGCAGCATGTACTTGTGTTTTTTTTTTAGCATCAAACTCAGTACTAGTCCCTGTACATTTACACATACTGTATGGGAGCTCCCTGGTACAGTCAGTACTGATTTTCTGAAGCAATTCTGGGTGTTAGAAGGAGTTTTGCTAAACTGAACACAGAGAATATATCCAAAAAGCAGTTTTTCATTTCTGCACATCTGGTTTTACTGTCAGCACTGAATGGTTCTGAAAACTGGTGCTTTATTAGTGCTGGTAACTAATTATTATAGTACCAATATTGGTCAGTTCATTGGGAAACGTTTTTATTCAGTATGTTACAGTCTTATCTTGTTGCTGAACTCAACAATGCTAGAAAGAAAAAACATTGCACTCAACCAAAAGACATGGGGGGAGCTGGGGTGCAAATAAAAAGTCAGTCAAGTTGTCAGGTCTTAATTATGTTGTGAGCAAGTATATCACCAAGGTATATTTAATATTCCATCCCACTTATGTGTAATTTGGGTGGATAAAACAATATAATGTGTTATTATACAAAACTGCCACCAATTACCTCTTCAAAAATGAGCTAAGAGGTCAATCAATACATCAGTGTCAACAAAATCTGAAGCTTATAAGCTTTGCAAAGATAGGATTTATTGCATGGCTGTTGTATTGGTTTTACTGTATAATATAAAATGTGTTTTTCAAATTCATATAGTTACTGGTGTTATGCAGTTTTGTCAGATCAAACAGCAACTATAGCAACTATGCATACTTAGAGTGATGTTGTACTTACATTTTAGACATTTTAACATAAATGACTAAAAAGCACATGATCATACAGTTCCAGACACTTAGGTGAAAATTACAGAGGCAAATGCAAACATTGCTTCTGCTTTGCCTGAAAATATGGTTGAGATGAGTCTATTTGCCTGACAGCAGCACATCATTTTTCTGTGATCCACTGTAATTATTGACACTGCACGTAGTGCTTTGCGTTGGTGTCAGTACAGGCCACACAAACACACATGTGCATACACAGACAGACAGGCGCAAACAGGAGTGCACAGATGTTCAGAATCACTAACAGTGTGTGACCAGGTTGACATTTGAAAGCCAATTAATGCATGAGCAGGCATGTAATCACGCCACCTGTCAATAAAAGGCTCAGGTGCAGATCAACATACCCACACACACACACAAGTCACACATATGGAAATGCATGCAAACACATTGCTTTACATGCAAACAGACAAGAATATATTTCCCAACCTTTTTGCCAGAGACAACACCTGTGCCAGAGACAACATGTGTATTAGTGATGTCTCGCCGGTTGAATTTATTTTTGGTAGTTCAGGCTCTGAGTTGTAGCACCTGAGAGATGACTGCAAAGCAGCATTGCATTCAAGTGTTCACAGTAATGTGTCCTGTACTATGGGGTCAGATATTTCAGAAAGTACATCCTGTGAACTTTAATTTCATGTAGACTCATAAAAGAAGAATATGAAAAATATCAACAGAAATGTTTCTGGGTGAGCGAAACATTCAAAATGGTACATGTTAAACAGTAACAATAACTTTGCTGCATGTTTCTCAGCTATTATAATTGGAGATTAGGAAAGAAACTGTTAGCATCTCAGCAAGACAAGAGAAAATACTGCCACAGCCAGACCAGAGGGTCATATAAGGAATGTGAATAAAGAGTGATTGTGTCATGTAATTAATTCTACATTAAGATGCTCTTACTCATTACTTTAAAGCAAGGTGATGTCTGAGAGGCACAATGGTTCCCTGTAGGCATGGAGAACAACCATCCTGCACAGTTGTCCTGGTAATGGAAGGAAAGTAAAAGACGTGAGGATTGCTAAGGTTTTCCATGCTATTGGAACAATCATGCACTACTTGGGTATAATCTCACTGAGTCAGTATTTAAAGAGTGCACCCTCAGCTCGCCTTGAGCCAATTTCATGGCTGATCTCCTCAGTGTGAGCAAATGCAACAGGTCAATTCCTCCCCAGCAGGATAGACTTGGCCTCTGGGGTTCAGAGGCTTCTGACAGCAGGCTCACTTCCAGCACATATTGTAGCTATTTAACAGGTCAAGGGCAAAATCTAATGCAAATTAACATTAATGGTAAGACTGGTGTTAATATCCATCATTCTGCATACTTCAGGACCATATATTAATTTCTGACCTAGTCTTGAAGATTTACTCAGAAGAAAAGAAAAGAAAAATTAGATTAAAGTAACAGGAGCTGTTGGATGTTGGATAAAACCAATGAGTCTCTTAGAGGCTCCATATGGATGGGAATCATGAGATAACTAACGACACTATTGCAATATGTTGCCCAAGATAACGTCTTATGTATCACTATAAAGGCACTTCTGAGATACTGCAAGACAATCCGATCACAATCTGATCCATCCCAGTATGTCTGTAGTTGAGTACTCAATGACACAATGTGTTTTCTTGGTCACACAGACGTATGTGATTTCATCTTTCACTCAAATTCTAAACCAATCCACAATTGACCATAACCAACCACCATAACCTCCGCATGATAGGTAGATGTTTTTTTTTTTTTTTAATAGTTAGCTTGATATAGCCACTAAACAGTATGATTCTGTGATTTGTCTAACTTAACAACATTCATCAGAAATAAAATATCGATAATAATATTTAAATCAAGAATTTTTGCTTTCTTTTTAGTGGCTTTAGATTCCATAACTTCTTGGTAATAATTCATACTGACATAGTTCTTGGCCACATGGACTCAAACCAAATTTTGGTTTATGAAATAGGATGATCTTTAAATTTGCTGCCACACGACACCCGATTCATGAGAGTGCTTTCCCAAGATTAAAAAAACATATAAGGAGTAAATTACATGCCCGACATTGACAAATGCGCCTATGCTTCACTGGACTCTTCTAAGATAATTGACTTGGAGCATATGTTGTGTTATTTTATAGAATATTTTAATAAGTCTTCTACCATTCTTTTAGCTAAGGCGTTTGTCCAGTTGGGCAGATGTGTCTGGCTGCTGTGATCTGACAGTGATTAATAACAGTGGGATTGTGATGCACAATGTGATGCACCAATAGCAGAAACGGATTTGCATTCCTCTTGGATATGGATAGAGGAACAAGCGCAGCGGTGAGTCTCATATAGATGACAAAAAAGTCAAAAACTTTTGGTCAAAATAGTCAAATGTTTGTTTTAGCTTCTTTTGAAACTCAAAATCTTGCAGTCTTTGGAAATGTAGTGCTAAATGCTCTTTTGTCATAGGTTACATCAGAGTGCTGAAAAACAACAAAACATGAAAAGAGAGAAAAAGACCAACTGTAATGCATCAGTACCCATTTATTCAGTGTCAATTTTGTGGCGCTGCATAGGTGATGAAAGCACCATATTTCCTAAATACATACTGTATATTCAAGACTGTAATAAAGAAATACTATTTTCTGATTGACTGCAATATATTTTGAAGCAGCACAGGTTTTGAAGAAAGTTAATGGGACTCATTGGTCATGAAACTTAGTCAACATAATTCAAATAAATTGAGAAAGCACTAAAATTGGAACCTTGAAATGTGAAAGCAGTGAGAGGCAGTATGTTGGTTTATTAGTAACTAATGGCTTGCTGTACTAAAGCATATAAATTGAGAAGACATTTCTTGAGTCCAATCTAATGAGTTCCTGAGAGGTTGTCCCCTAGCTGCCATCCTAGCGGATACAACAGAATTATAGATTTGCTTTTGCTCTACGTTAAATTAGAAGAAGAGGAAAGAAGGAAATGACAGGCTCTCTGAAAAGCTAACTACTGTATGTGATTGGCAGGAGAAGCAAGGGACAAGCTACACTGCTAATAGGGTTCAGCTTTAGACATCTCTGTCATTAGTGGAAATACTCTCCATTTGAGCAGCAGAAGGTCTGCTTACATGTAATCTTTGAAATTCTATCCCTCTTTGCCTGCCTTTGTCATAAGCACAAGGAAAAGCAGGGAAAATTTAGAAATAATTCTGCCAGAGGGAAGACTTTAGTTAGTGGTATAAGTTGTCCAATTAACTATCTAACCAGTCAATTCTCAACTCATTGTTCTGGAAAATGCAAAAGTATGGTGATTTTGATGTGCAAAGCAATTCAGAAAACAAATTAATTAAGAACCTAGAAGACACACATCATGAAACAACTTCACAAATCAAAAAATAAAGTTACTAGAAAACACAATTCAGATGCTTTAACAAAACTGGAAGCTAGAGTGGAAAAAATAATTAACAAAACAGACAACTCATTTTACTGAACAAATTGGCAAAACAGAAAAAAAAAAAGATAGCTCAAAACAACAAAAAATTAGTGTCCTGTTTCAGTAGCTTCACTGTTGATGTCGGACTAGTTTTGTGTTTATTTATTTTTGTAAAAAAAACATGTACAGTGACAATACTGAACAATAAAAAGTGCACTAAATATATAAAGACGGCATTGTTGATTTTCTAAATGCTGCATTGGTAGGTTTCTCAGTTCTCTACTCAAGTTCCCTCTTTCTTTTTGTCTTGTTGTCAGTAAAGTCAGTCAAAATACGTTGACATTTTAGTCTGGCTTATGGTTTAAATGAATGAATGGATGCAAATTTGTTAATTAAGAAATGCATTCCGAGGCTTGAGATTCTGTGGCAAGGTAATGATCTGTTGCACATTTTGTCATTAAGCCAATAAATCTCTGTGCTACCAGTCATTAAACCAAATGACAAAGTTGTGTGAAGAATTAAAAGTGACTTTATCTATGGCAGCATCCTTTAATATATGTTTAATGGATGGACACAATGAAAGTTTGCTTCTTTCTCTTGATTCCAAAAGTTGCATACAAATAAGAGGTGAGCAACAGAGAAAAATGTTAATAACCTTTTGAAATTTACAAACTTTAATTAATGATTTTCAATTCCAGCCATGGTTGCCAACCTTTGTCTCTGGATGGCTAGATAGCTAGATGGCAAAAAGTGGACTTAGGTGCAGGAGGCTGCTGTTCGCTTCCCGTTTCCAGCCACAAGTCGGGGCATTTTTTTAAAACTCATAACAGTGACTGTCGTGGTGTTTACTGTTGCCATGACGGCAAAGGTTGTGTAACTTTAAGGAAGTACAAACCATGTCTCAAGTGATCTTTTTTTTTAACCCAAACCATGATCTTTCCCCAACCCTAACCAAGTGCTTTTTGTGCCTAAACCTAACCAGTGGTTAGTGAAAACACTCCTATGGGTCATTCTGGAGTGCAGGTATAATCAACCTATGTGGTCATTTAATTATGAGGATGTGTTGTCCGTCAGCCCCCATGTGTGCATGTGTCTGGTGAGGGAAGATGGTCACACACTGACCATAGTAATAATGAGACCCGGAAATGTTCTAGTCTCGTTAAATCTGCCCATGTTACCTTCCTCTTTGGTGGCTACCATTTAGTTCAAAGCCCCTGTGAGCCTAGCTCAACTGCTTTTGATCTCCTTGATTCCTCCTGAAAGTTCTTCACTTCTTCCTGGATTATGGTGTGTATGTAATTTGCAACACAAATTTAGTAAATTTGGACCTACATTTTAGAAGTTACCATTTTGATGCTGCCACTCCATCTTCACCAAAAGATATGTTCACTGATGATGTCAGTTATAAGGAAATAATGCAGAATGACCACTGCTCCAACCAGCTAAATCTTTGTAAGGTGCTAGAAGCATTAATGAGTCCAAACTTGATGAAAGTGATTTCCGCACACTTAGATCTATACAGTATTCACTTTATTTTTGAGCTTTCGGTCTATCAGACCTTCATCAGAACATACATGATTCAATAATGAACAGGTAGGTAAAAATAACTAATCCCACTCTAATTGGCAGTATCCAATACACAAGTGCACACCCTGGTGATAGAGGCTCCACCTCTTGGGAATTGTAGTTTTTAAGTGAGGCATACAAATGGAAAGCATACTTGTTAGAGAACACACAAAAAAGGAGTGGAACACAGTGAATATAGAAAAAACATAAACAATCAGGAAACACCTTATAGTATTACCATACATATATAATTTCACCACATAGTAAATGGGGCTTTGAGAGGGATCAGGCTAGAGCCATCATAAATCAGAGATCCCCATATCTATAAGAAAAAAACATCTCAAAACAAGAATAGAACAAAGAGCTATGGAGGGGTATCAGGCGAGGGCCAACATGAACCATAGACCCCAAATTCTACACTAGAGATTACAGCATAACACTCATGTCAAAATCCTCATTGAGGCCCAAAGACTGAAGTGTAACTAAAGTGTCAATCTAAGAGAGCTCCTTTTGGCATATCTTTCTTTCCATATGCCCCCCTCTTGGCAGTTCAATGTGTTCAATGCCCTGGAATCGTAGAGAGGAGATAGATTGTGAGAATTCGTTGAAATGCCGGGCAACAGAATAATTCACATCATTGCGTCTGATTGTGCTCACTAATCCTTTGTTTCAGCATGTGTGTAGTTTTACCAATATAAGTCTTATCACATGGGCATTTTAATAAATAACAATTATAAGGAAATAAAAAATAACTAGTAGTATGCACAGGGGTAGATGAGCCTTTGGCTGCAGCATAGCTTGTGGACACTGTACTGACAAATCTGCAATTAATTATGAAACCAATCTATTGTCTGGGGAGTTACTAAGTCATGGGTTTCTGGTAATTAGTAAGTTATGATGGGAAATAATGGATCACATCCTCTCTTGATACTACAACGACTCTACAGTTGACTGAAGACTCAATTTTGGCTGAAGGGAATGAGAGCCAACAATGAGATCCTACTCTGTACCCTGTTTATACACAGTTACATTATTTTTTAATACTGACATACATACTATGTCCTACAATCAACAACAAAATGCCAATATCTTTGAATTTTAAGTATGAAACCTCCTCAGCTTTTAAAGGTTACAGCACACACATTTTCAACATATTTTGCCTGTCTGGCAGAAGTAACAAAATCCCTCTATGTGTTGTTCTAAAGGCCAATTACAAATGACATATTTTTCTCGTTTCATTTGGAGGACTTGTTGGAGATGGGGGTGTGATGAAGCAAACAAGCATGACAGTCTAAAACATTACACTTAGAAAAGTTGGAAGAATTTAGAAAAACTTGTGTTACATCTTCATTATAAATACATCATCAGTATTTTCAAGTGATATTCAAGTTTTACTTTGTGCTTTGCAAATTAGTTTTTGGGCCATGTTGTGGGGGAGTAGCAGTATTCTTGTGGTATTTTCATGGTCAGAGGCACACAGCATGCCCGCTGATCACTTAAATGGTTAGGAGCTGGCATCAGTTACATCCAACCATATTAATGCTTCTGATAACCTTTTAGAGCAGTGCCCTCACCAGCATGACTTGCTGACAGTTGGTAATGGAGTGGAGAGTCCAGAGGGTTTCTCAACTAAGAAGAAACAAATATTCTTATCCGAGAGGTACAGAGTTGCACCACTTTAACATCCACACTCTGCTCTGCTTAACGCCTTCATATTTTATAATCGCCTCTTGGAGTAATGGATTTTTCTCACCTTCAAAGCAGAACCATGCTCATTTTACAAAATTTTCGACAGCCAGGCTGATTGAAAAGGAGCATTATTTCCAAGAAATATGTCCATTGTATGGTCATATATATGGGTAGTTATTGTGAGGTGTTGAACAGCAAAATAGAAAGGGAGATAGAGGGAAAGAGAGATAGAGAAAGTGAGAATACTGTGATGTTGGTTCAGGGGTTGCAGGTGCAGTATATGAAATGTGTCCTTTTCAGCAGTTATGAGTCGCATCTTGACTGTTCAATTTGTTCTGCAAAAGGCTGCCAAAAGACTAAATTGTGGGCGTACATCTTTCTTTGGCTCAGTAGTGATCCTTGTCCATGTCTTGGAGGCTGCTGATTGTGAGATATGTTTCTCCTAGCCAACATACTGTATTTGCTAAATCTATTCTTCATCAGACCTGTAATCCTAAGCTTCCTTCTCTTCAATCTCTTCCTGGGAATTGGATCATGCTTCTGTTTGAGGACACATTCAAGAGAAAGATGGTCTGGTATAAGCAAAATAAGCAAGCTACCCAGGACTACACTATCTTTCTGTTTGTTTACCTGCAGTGACGTGGAACTATACTAAATATTACAGTAGTGAATCTTCAAAAAAGATACATTTGTTTCCTTCTGCAGAAGGACAAACCAAACAATTTTTCCTGAACCAAAAGTAGCACCTAGACTTTTTTTTTTTCATTTTCACGTCAGTGTACTCTCAGCTGTTCATTTTTTGTTTGCAATTGCCTTACTAAATATGATATCTGAAGTGTTTACTCGAAAGTGTAAGTCTACCCTGAACATACAATTTTATGTTGGGTTGTGGAAACATGCAGTATACACTATTTGAATCTTTAGGACAGGCACAGCCAATCAGTAACATCCTTGAATCTGAAATAGGATTAGTCTGCTATGCTTATTATCAGCCTGTCAGATTTGCTGCAATGAAATTCAGTAACATAGAGCAAGAGAGATGGGGATGTCGTCATTTTGGTTATTGAAACAAAAATTATTTTCTGACCACATACTGGCCACAGGAAGAAGGATTACTGATATCATTGCAACAATTAAGCACATCATAAATATATTTACACATCTTTTTAATGAAAAGTTGTAATTTGCATGAAAAGAAATGACTTAATTATTACTATCTTTGTTCCTGATGGTAAATGGAGTCTAATGTTTAACTGTTTACACATACCTTGCTCAAGAGAAGAAATTATTTTATGTTTTCCACAATGATAAAACACAAAATGCCTCTAACAGGGGTTGGATGCAAAAAGATGAACATATATACTATACGATGTGATCCTATACAAAAGCTATGCAATAATTACTGTTTCTGTGAGGTTTAGATTATAATGTTCATGTTCACTTTGTGTTGCGGTGGTATATTTTTGGAATTAATGATAATGTACTGTTATACATATTATGTATGACTTTACTTTAGTGTGAACTGTGTCCACTGGAAGTCTTCACTTCTGATAATGTGTGCATGAGCCCATTTAGTATGCAACTTTCAAGCCTATTCTGATGTTTTCTTCAATTATACTACTACTATTTATATTTGGAGAAATACAAAAAGCAACCAAACACACAGCACAAATGGATCATGGTTGAAACATTTTCTTTATACTATCATGTATTTTATTATCAAAACATGACAGAAAAATGTATCCATGTGTAATTCTTTGCAGCTGTCAGGGAAGGTCATGGGTGGCAAAGGGAATAGAGCCATTTACAGTGTTTATTACAGTCAGCATCAATGGCAGCGGCAGATGAGAGACATCAGATTTGTTTCAAGGTTGGGTAATTAGAGTTAAAACATTCCTCCTTTCTTTCTTTATATGTAAGCAGGGGCCTAGAAGCATTGAATGTTTTGCAGTTGTTACATTTCCATAAAACTCAAACAAATTTATTTTACTGGTAGGATCTGCAAAGTAATAGTCAAGTCCAACAAATCCTTTAATGACAAGGGATGATCTTTGCATGCACATCTTTTGTATTTGATTTGATAACTACCATCTCTTTGATAATGCATGTTGAGGTGAGTGAAGTTCAGCAACGTGCAATACAAAAAGTGAAATCTCACTGCCTAGTTTTAAAGCATTGTGTATATTCTCTACTGCATAAAATCTAGATTCCACCCACTGATCAGTGAAGAGAAGTTTTGGAGTATTACAATCTGTGCATTAATCTCCAACAGATTAGAGAGAGAAAAAGCCCAAAAGTGTGACATGGTTATGATTATTTCATAAGCTCAACCTGAAGATCTTTAAACTATCTTTAAGATAGACATACTTACCTGTATAGTTTGCAAATAGGAACACTTGTCGCAGATTGAATATTTCACACAGGCATGCAAGTGTCATTGATCTGTCAAGCAAGGTCAAGTAGAGTTATTTTTCTAATCACTGTTATAGCATTAATGGCATTCATCTGATCCTATAAGTCAACATTGTTTCCATGTTGTGCTTTAGTGTCTGTGAAAGACAATAAAGTCCAACAGAGGATACAGTGCCTGAGCTAGTAATCTGATAAGAGTTAGAGGTATGTTTGTTATGGTTTAAGGCCAAATATTGTCATTTTCTTGAAGGTAAATTTCTTTGTCATAGTTTGTTAGAACATTTTTTTCTGAATGTATATACATATTATACAAGAAACCAGATACCTTAGTTTCATGTAAATTGGGTTTTAGCTGTCTTTGAAGGACTTGATTTGCATTTGCTTCAGTGCTTTTCCTATCTAGTTAAGATGGTTTTTCAGCTTTCAGACCATACATAACATCTTCAGCCACTGACCATAATGATTTTGTAGATTAAAGTGTGGAAAAGGAAAAAAAAGTCTCAAATTGATCCTTTTCAACCATTCACCTGAAGGGTGATGGTTCAAGAGTGAGGTGTCGATTCGCTCAAGGGACTGAGATTGAGTTTTTGTGTCTTCTGTCTGTCTCTCTTCTGTAGGGTGATGATGTCCTGACAGTCATCAAAATGAAAGCACAGTGGCCAGCCTGGCAGCCACTTAATGTGTAAGTATTATATCTCGATTACTGTAATGCTCATCACGCATCTGCTATGGTAAGTACAATGGCTCTTAAATGGACTACACTGCTGGTTTTGGAAGTTATTTAAAAAAACTGAATGCTGATCTTATCAAACCAATCATAGGTTTCCTCTCTCTATGAATATCTTGTCCATGATATTCAAGACCATAGAGACTAGAGACCTAATCACTCAATAACTAGAGACAACCCTCAAAAAAATTGTGTATAAATATGTGTGTATACATATATATTTATACGTGTGTGTGTATGTATAACATCTTGTGTTGTGACATTATGAGTTCCTCTTTAACTCTCACCTCTAGTTTTCAGTATCTTGAGGGTAAGAGGGCTATTTGGGGAAAAAAGAGGAAAAAAAACACAAGCGATTTTGTTATGTAATTATGCATCTTTGGAAGACCAAATACATACATCAGGAGTAATGGGGTATGGAACTTGCAAAAAATCAGGCTCTGATGTTGTACTTTGAGTCAAAATTATTAAGTAATCCTACTACTAAAAGTAGTAGGTTCAAAGCAGACCTGTTATAGGCGAAGTCTGGGATTACAAAGGCATCTTCTTCATCAGCTGCCCTGACCACAATGTGTTGAAGTTTTGAGGTTCCCCTTAGTGAATCTGATGGGTTTGCAATGGATCAGTAGTATATGTGGATGAATGAATGACATTTTTATTACTGTGTCATACACATAACTATGCCCAGGACAAGACACCACAGGTTCATACTGTAAAAGCTCAGAGTCCTGCATTTCCAAACCCTAACAACAGAAAAAATCCAAGAATGAGGAAGAAACTTCAATAAATTTCACAGTCAAATCTTCAGACCATCATCGTCTGCAACAAAATTCATAAATCACTTACAAAAACATGTACTAGATATATAGGTGCATCGCTATTTTAATTTGATAGTTGTGTTTGATGTGATATGAATTTCAGGTTTTAGTAAATGTAGGACACCGAAAACATTCAGCATCCTTGTTAGTAGATGTTTCTGCTTTGATAGATTATCTATCTTAAGCAGTTTTCAAATCTCTGCAAGTTGATTTTCATACAACACATGCTGCAAGGTAGAAAATCAATATAAAAATATTATGGCTCTTGAAAATGGTCAACAGTTTTATAAAACATCTGAAATTTGTTGTCAGTGGGCTAAAACTCAGCCAATGGTAGGACCACCTAATAGGAATAAATAATAGGTAGTACGTTTTTGAGGCTTAAGTTAGCTTCTTAAGTTGGACCCAAAGCTGGCTGATCAGTGAAAACCCAGCTCAAAGGTGCCCTGAAACTGCCAGCTATCACATGCTCACACTGTGCATGCTCATTTACTCCTAAATTCATATGAGCCATTTAATCTCTTATTCATGAGAAAAACAAGAAGCTTGTTGGCTCAGCTTGCACAGAAGAACTTCGGTGGTAAAGGCCTGTGCAGTGTTCTTTCCTCAACCAAAGGGCCTCTGTGAGGGCCACGAGTTTAGTCTCCAAAGGGAAGAGCATAGCCAGGAATAGGAGCAATGATATCCACTAGGACTAATTACTTTGGCTTACTCTGTGCTGTATAAGCAGCCAATTAATTGTTAAACACAGCAATTGTGCATAGCAAATGCATGAGTGTCAGATCAACAGTATGGGTTAGGAGAAAGAAAAGGAAAGGACGTTTTTGTTGCTAACTATATGGAAGTGTCCTCACCATGGAAGTAGAGTAAAGAAAGTGTTCAGTATACGTTTTACTCAAACAACTGGAAAATACACCTTGTTAAGCCTTAAAAGAGTCTTTCAAGAGTTTATTAGCTTTATATATGCACTGCATGAAAAATGCATATTTATGTCAGCATGTTTTGTAATTTGATTTGTGTACTTGTACATGTTTGTGTGTTGCATATCAGTAATACAATATAAATGTCTCTATGTTTGTGCTTTTTCAGGTATATACTGTATGTCTGTATAAAGAGAGAATTTTGCTTTAATTTAACAACAGGAAGTATCTTTTTAAGGGTTATTGTCAGTTAAGGCTTCCAACACTCATATGAGGATGAGAGACGGGAAGAGAAAGAAGCGGAGAGAAAGGAAAGCAGCCGACATAAAGAACAAGGAAGTCATTAAATTAATCTTTTGAGGAGACTGGGGTTTAATTACATCAGTAGTCTTTCTGCTTTAGGTTAAGTATGTGGTTAAGAAGCAGTATGTGTACTGCATCATCATTCCGTTAAATAGAGTGCCTCCTCTTAAACCAAGCATTCAATTTCATTTGGTTATAAAGAGCAAGATGATTACTGGAACAAAGGGTAAAGCAGCAGATATGTGGAAGGAGAGTAGAAGAGGGAGATGAGAAAAGAATGAGGCTGTAGATATGACATCCATTATCACACATATTACGGCAGTATCTTTATGGCAGTGGCTCTCCTGAGACCAATTACATAATAAGAAAAAGGAAATAAACTTGGGTACGGTAAGAATTTCTCTTTGAGAAAAGAAAGTATACTAGACAGGCCCTAGGCAAGGTCACATGGTTTTGGGTAAATAAATAAAATTTCAATAGAATAGAAAACCTTATTAGAAATTTAAATCAGTAATTAAACAATTAAAAAACAACCTAATAAAATAGTAAAATAGAATGAAAACAAATACTGAGCAGAAAAACACTTTGTTTTCAGAATTTTAAAGTGTAGCTCTTAATATTTTCCATCTGATCTCTTACAGTCCAGACAAATGACTCAATCTGTACTCTTAAAAGTCACTGATCTCAAAAAGAGTTGAGGCAACCATTAAATGCCAAAATCCATCGTGGCTTTCTGACCACATAGGTGTCTGAGTGTTAAATGGAGCGGAGCAGGTGGAGCCAAATGCAGAAAATCGTAGGCAGAGAAAGGCTAAAGAATAAATTCTTTATTTAGGCTTGAGTGCAGGCAGAGCTAAACTGAACTGAATAGAGTAAAACTGAACAACGCAGAGCAGAGCAGAACAAACAGAGCAGAACGAGACACAGTTGGAATGTGGCAGGCACTGGAAAAGGAGGGAAATACAAGGATTGGTTAACAATGAAGACAACAAGGGTGTGGCAGGCAACAAACAGGGCAAGGCTAACGAGACAAAACGCTGAACAGGTGTGCAGGGGTAAACAGCCTGAGCAGGACTACAGCAACACTTGAGAAACACAAGGTTACAAACTGTCAAGAATAAAACCAAAGCAAGGCAGAGATAAAACTAAAGAAAACAAGAGCCCTGGACTCAAGGGAAAAGCAATACCAAGCTCAAGCACTACACAAAGAGATAGAAAATGGCTAATGTGGTTATCAAAACAATTTGTAACTCAGAGCACATTCAAAACACAGAAACAGAGTCCATGACACAGAGACCCTCATTGTTCCTGTCTTTCCCCACATAAACTCAAAATAGCGATGTTGACTGCAGTCACACCGGCACTTTAGCGAAAGGAGCTAACAAAGAAACATTTTTTCTACATGAAAATACCCTTTTCATTCAAATGAACTCTACTTGTCCACAGTGTAGTGGTGTGTGAAGAAAGGGATGGAAATTTTATTCAGAACTTTAATTTACAGACATTTAAATTACAGTTATGTCGCTGACCACCTACACGGAGAAGGACAGAGACACATATCAGTGGGCACTGAGTTAGCTGATAGGCACAGATAATGCCAGTCCAGCTGCCATAGCATCCATATGAGATATCACTGCCGCCACTGACTAGGGATGGGAATTGATAAGATTTTTTGATACCAATGCTATTATTGATTCTGTTTATCGGTCTGATTCTTTATCGATTCCCTTATTGATTCCTCATCAATTTTCTGTGTGGAAAAAAAGTAGGCCTACACAGGTTTTCAGTGTCATCACTATTTCTGTATAAGATAGGATATTAACCCTTGGTAATGGACGTGCTACTCGGTTGGGAAGCAGTTGCACTTGTGTGTAAAGTATCAAATAAATGGCATTCTTGGAATTTAAGCCCATGTTGCATTGAAAGATGTTTCAGTATATTGCTGGTGTTTCCGCCCCTACTTGAAATTATTATTTTACAGACATTTCAACTAGCACTTTTGTGATCTTTTTTTGTGAAATGAAGCCACACTTTGGACCATTTCTTCCTCTCTGCCATGACTTCTTATTGTTGCAAGTTTCTAGCAGCGTAGACACATGAGTTTGACATCATTGTTCTGTAATGCGCAACTGTCAGAAAGACATGCTAGCATCGAGAAAAGGAATTGATAAGCTCGGAGGCATACGATTGCGATGGATCGGACAGTTTGGAACTCGTTCTCAACTGGCACCGGTTCTCAATTCCCACCCCTACCACTGACACAGACTTTCACTACTTTAGACACAGTCCATGTTTGTGAAATACTGCTTTTTTTTGTTTGTGAAGTGCTACTTAACTTACACAAGGTGCCAACTGGTGTTTTGGCACCTTGAGTAAGTTATTCACATTTAAAAGACTTCCCATTAAAAATCCCATCTGAAAGACTTCCACACAACACTCTGCTCATTCTTATACTGTACAAACTCACAATTCAAACACACTTGTTAAGATGAAAGAACATGACATCCTTTCTCAATCTCATTCAAACACACACCCGGTGACTCACACACAGACAAGATTCAGACAGAAAATTATCTTCACACCAATTACTCAATATATTTTCCCTTAGAGCATGATAAAATAAATCATTCTCAAGTCTTCACACATATTCTGATGGAAAAACTACCTACGACTCTCTTTGTTGCACTATATCCTCCCATTCTCTATGACATCATACTATTCACTACAGTATCCTCCACCTTTAGTTTTCTCACAAAAGTTCTCTTCATTAGTCCCACTTCATACTGGTTTAAAATGATTGCATGCATGACAGCTGCAGTACCTTCATGATACTCAGCTGGCTCCTTGTTGTCTCCCCGCGCCCACATTCTCTTGTCAGGCATCTCCTTAATAACCAGACTACTTTGGTGTTCCGCAGGTTACATTTGATTAGCAGCTAAAAATAAGCTGCTTGTCAATGGTATGAAATAGAGTTTTTGATGACGCAAAAAGATAACTGCAAATGAACTTCCGCCTTTATTTCTGTCACACTCAGAACCACTTTTTGATAGTGGTTTTTGTGTGTTTACAGTGTACATGGATTAGTGTTTATATGAATTAATGTGGTATTTTTTGTGGTATTTAGTGTAGAGAGTCTCAGTTCCACTAGCTACTGTGCAACAATGTATTTTAATAGTAGTAACATGTTAAACATTATGCTGGGATTGTCTAATGTTACAATAATGTATTGATTATCTGACTGAGCTTCGACTCACGCAAGCACTGCTGATGCAAATCTATTGGCAGGAGAGTAAATGTTCCACTTTTCAATAAAATCTATTTAGTTTTTAGTTATTTTTTCCTACTAGACCATTTAAATAATTTCAGCGGATGACATGATTACTCCACACTTAATTTACTGACCATGAAATAGTAAAAGGTGTGGTGCAGTTACAATTGTATCACTAGCTACAGAAGGGTGCTGCACCAGTGGGAGGTGTTATTTCAAGTTGAAGCTGGAAAGCCTACACCTAAGATGCTCATCCAATCAAATCAAATTTCAGATGTAGTAATTTTTAACCATGAAGGCAATATTTCTCCTTTACCAAGTAGTTTTTGTTGCCTAAAATTAACCAAACCTCAATCATCAAGGTGGCAAATCAGAGAATACTCTTTTTGAGTCTGTTACAGAACAGTCAAATGTAAGTGAGTGAGAATGTAAGTGAAATCATTAGTTCCACTCCAAAATACACCTGCACACATTAATAAAAGGAAACATTTTGGAATAACAACATTATTTCACAGAGGTTATCCGGGGTGATTAATCCCTTCCTCATTTGCTACCAGCCAGCTCTGTCTTTCCTTTTCCGTCAGTTACACTTTTGGTAGAGCCCAGGTGGTTGTGTGAGATAAACGTCAGACCTCCAGCAATCACTGAGCAAAGGTCCAGGAGAGACTACTGAAGTTGTGTGTTCCCAGGGGGAAAGGGCTATTTCACATCCTGAGAGGCTATCATTAGCAGAGTGAGCAAGGGCAGGACTGAGTTGACTGAAGTCAATTGGATTTATACAGTATGGGCATGAAGACAGGTGAAAAGGAATCACTGGCTAATTAATGAGGAGTGGAGAGATCCTTGTTACAACAAGGATCTCCACTCCTAATTAATCTTGTATTGGCTGGGAAAATCCTTGTAATTAGTTTAGATGTCAATCATTGGTCAAGACAGATGGCCAGACATGTTTTTCTCCTGTGCTGGAAGAGAAAGTGCAGTGTGGTCTGGCGATGTGAGACAAGAAATGTGTCACCTAAATACTTGACTTTCACTATAAATTGCAGGCACTGCAAGCTGTTTCCCTTTCTCTGTGTCTAAAGGAGAGCCAAAGTTCTGCCCCACTTCCAAGCATGCTTCTTTTCTAGTGTAGCATCCGTTTCACCATGTTACTTTTCTTCTCTCTGCTTTCCATTGATCCGCAAAAAGCTGCAACATGGTTTACAGCTCCCACTAGCTTTTGACATAGGTGCACTCTCTGAAACAATTACTTGATTAATCAATTAGTTGATCAACAGAAAGTTAATTGGCAACAATTTTTATAATTGATTAAGGGTTTTTTAAGCAAAAGTGTCAAACACACAAAATCACAGCTTCTCAAATATGAATATTTGCTGATTTTCTGAGTCTTCTACAATTCTTTTAAGCTGGTTATCTTCAGCTTTTGGATTGTTGGTTGGACAAAGGAAGGAATTTTAACATTTTATGGACCAAACAAATCATTTAATTTGTTGAGAAAATAATCGACAGATTAAATGATAATGTAAATAATGCTTCGCTGCAGCCCTAAAGGTTTGTACTAGACTGTTGGGTTGATGACATAAGCCTTATCCACTATCCACTAGCCGACTATTCTATCAGCTGTTCTGATATCAGCCTCAATAGGAGCTTAATTACAGGTAATAATTGCAAAATTTGTTACATGGAAATATTAACTGTTAACCTGGCACACTGCCAGTCAAATGTCATAACTTGTGAACGTGGGTATCAGAAACTTGTCCTAGGTTTCCTCTTGTATTTACATTTTGTCTGTCCTTTGAGGGCAACTTCCTGGTGACAAATTTATGACTTTTCATGAGGCACGACATTTCATTTGGCGTGGAGGAGGTTACAGTAAGCCTGGCCTTTAGGTCCTCTGAGAGGCAGACCTCGAGCCACATCCTTCGGGGCATCCCACTCCTTAATGGGGACACAGCTAACATCTTTCTTTCTCTCCCTTACTCACGCTTACAAACTGTTTTGAGTCACACAGACACAACTTACTCAAAAACAGAGCTGGTTTCTCCTTTCAGAAACAAACAGAAAAAAAAAATCATTAAACAATCTACCATACTGTGCACTGGATTATGAAGATATCTTGTATGCTTATGCTGGCACTACCCTTAAACCACTGGACGCTATCTACCACTGTGCCATTCGATTCATTACACAAGATGGCTATCACGCTCACCACTGTGAGTTATATGAAAAGGTCAGA
Organism: Thunnus thynnus; assembly: GCF_963924715.1. Lineage (NCBI taxonomy): Eukaryota > Metazoa > Chordata > Actinopteri > Scombriformes > Scombridae > Thunnus > Thunnus thynnus. The sequence goes on along the minus strand of NC_089517.1, from coordinate 22,661,218 downwards.
TGGTCATCACTGACATCTAGAAGCACCGGCACACCTGCGTTGTGATTTATGAGGCCTTGCTATCTAAGTTGGTTAGATATTTAACATCCTTATTTGAGGTCAGAGCTAATAAACATGACACCAAATCACAGGACAGCTTGGCTTGAAAAGTCATACAAACTCAGCTGAACTGGGGTGGACTATACACTTTACTGCTGGAATGAAAGTTAGAAATGCTCATTCCTCTTCAGTACTTTAAAGTTTTACCAGCTGATATTTTTCAGCTGATTGTTTTGTGTGAATTATCTGTCTTGTTGTGGTCTTTTGTAGATGTATTTTTTTCTGAGGTCTCTCTTACAAAAGAGATCTTGACCCCAATGAGATATCCAGAATATATAAAGCTTAACTAACTCTCACTCTCCTCCTCAGGCGAGCTGCGCCTTCAGCTGAATTCTCAGTGGACCGCACCCGTCACCTTATGTCCTTCCTGACCATGTTGGGGCCCAGTCCAGATTGGAATGTGGGTCTGTCTGCTGAGGACTTGTGCACTAAGGAGTGTGGCTGGGCTCAGAGGGTGGTCCAGGACCTTATCCCCTGGGATGCAGGCACTGACAGTGGGGTGACATATGAGGTCAGTGAGAACATCCTGATATTACATTTTCATCATTAGTTTATTAAAGCATTATATCATCCCAGCTTTCACTCTCTAACATGCAGAACTACACTCTGTTAAGTAGTGAAATGTATGCGATATGTAGAGCTGCTGTGGCTGATTTATCTTTTCAAAAAAGTTAGTGATTTTAGGTAGGTAACTGTTAGGTAACTGTAAAGAATACTTTTAAACTAGGAACACTTTTCAACACTTTTTTTCAATTTTTTCTTCACAATATATTATTTTGAAAACTGTAGCATTAGAGTCATTGGGTGGGAGCTTCTCTAGAAAGCAGTTCTCAAAATATCAGATAGAAAATGCCAGCTCTTAAGGTGCTTTCAGACAGCGAGAAGTTACCACTGAGTCTGCTTCCTGGCAACGTTGGTGTTCTGTATTTTGAATGGGCGATAACATGGTGTAAGGCTATACCCTACTAACAACATGTAACATAAATTAGAGGTTGATGCTATCTACCTACTCTAATCTCATCACATAAGTCAAATAGATCAGATAGGCCTACACCAGTAAATTTTGATACTGTATTGTTTCCCTCTGTGGTTGCCAAGATTAAATTTCATTATTTTTATATTAAAATACTTGAAAACAAACTCTGTAACATTCTGTCAACTGAAGACTATATCATTTTTTTTTGTTGAGACTACTTGCTGTGCAACAAAAACAGCAATGTCCCTCATGTAATGAATGTGTGTCTCAACTCATGTTACAACCCTAAAGTCCCATAGCAATCACAGCCTTTTTTCAAACTGTTATTCTCTCCACCTTTGACCCCTGGATAACCTTCCTCCTCACTCTCATCACCAGCTGAGTCTACCCTTCATACTCGCACTGTGACCTTGTCATTATGCCAACCTCTTCCTTTTCATCTGCCTGTCTGCTCACATTCACAATCATTCCCTTTCTCACCTCTTCACATACTGCCAGTCTGCAACAATTCAAGTGTCATCACCCATCCAATTCTCCCTTAACAGCCTTGAACGTCTTCCCCTCCCGCCCTCATCCCGAGGTGCTGTCTGCTGCGTGCTCAGTGTCTCCAGTCAGCACTAATAGATTAGGCTGTGTGTGTGCTTGTTTGACCAAATTCTTACTATGGCTACGTGTGTGAAACCTTTGGCTGATCCCTCAGAACTCACAGATGAACCCACTGAACTGGGCTCTCTTGCTTGTCTTGGCCAGCTTCAGGAATAATTTCACTCTTCCTCCTCTTCTTCCTCTCTCACTTTCTCTCTCATCCTGTCAGGCACCCACGCACACACACACGTTTTCTTAGGTCACCTTTGGGGACATTACATAGACTTACATTAATTTCCTGGACACTTACCCTAACCCTAACCATAACTACTGGTTGCCTAACCCTAACCCCTTACCCTAACCTTAACCACTGACCTGAAAATCTGCTTTTTCCTCGTTTCCCCAATTAACTGGGCTTTAGTCTGAAATGCGTCCCTGAAAGTAGGCTTAGTCAGAAATACACTCACTGAGTGTGAGTGTGAGCTCACACGGACGAAATCAGACTATGTAAGGGAAACTCAGAAATATTCAGTCAAGTTTGGGCTCTGTTTAACACTGACTACTATGACTAGACTGACTACAACATGTCCTGTGTTAGGAGACTGACAGCAATTACTGATTCTGTTTTTTCATGTTTTTAGCAAGCATACAGCCTCAGTTTGCCATCTATATTAATAACAAGAAAAGCAGGAAACAGGGAAACATCTATAAAACCTTTTTGTAAAAATGAAAGTACAGACTTTGCATAGTATACACTAATCTGAATATCAGGTATCCATTCTAATGCTCAGTTTCCCCAAAAATGTGAATTTTCGATAAAATCACAAGAAAGGTGTACTTGTTAAAATGCCCACAAAATAAATATTGCTATATCTTTGCAGAGTTGACAAGTTGCTTAAATGTTACTTTCCATTTGGCTGAGAATATGGACAGAACCTACTAGTATCACGTTTCAGCTGTATAGAAAGATCAATGACAGACACTCTCAACCAAGAATAATGTGCAACAGAGGCAATTCTAGAAGTGGGGTGGGACTTTGGCTCCCTGTTACAAAATTGTTAAAGGCACAGGTCTGAAACAGAGTAATGAGATGCATCCTTTGTCCCATTACTTTTCCTGTATCTTTTAATTAGTGGCCACTCATTACCCCTCTCCCTATCTCCCTCTCTCTCACAAACACAAACACTTCTGCTCTTTCCCTGTTTTTTTTCTTGGTGGCCTCAGTGGGGGGTAAAGGATGAGCAGGTCCTCTGCCTCCAGACTGCCTCTGGCGCTGGTGCTTCTATCAACCCCATGCTGGCAGACCTTTACTGTTGACTAATAAGAGCATCTCTCATATATAATCTACAATAAAGTGTTCCTCCACAGCTGCTCTCTGACTTTGTGACTTGTCCTTAGTGTAACTTTGAGTGACTTTGTGCTCATTGTACTTTGTCATTGTACAAATCCTGACAGTGTGTTATTTTTGAAATCCCAAGAACCACAGCTTCGTGGCCCATGTTCTTCCTCTGTCTTTCTGTGTGCTTCTTTTAGTCTCCAAACAAGCCCACTATGCCCCAGGAAAAAATCCGTCCCCTGACCAGTCTGGACCATCCACAGAGTCCTTTCTATGATCCTGAAGGGGGCGCCATCACTCCTGTGGCCAGGGTTGTGGTGGAACGTATTGCTAGAAAGGTCTGTCTGTTCTCATATCATCAGTTCTCTGTGCAAAAACACACATATGCTTGTTATATTTATAGCTTGGTGTACTCTTGTCTGCTCTTAGTTGTCACTCGTTGATTCTATCCTACATTAATAAAGCCAAATTAGATTTACATCAAATCAACACTGGCTTCCTTTAACATATTGCACGCCATCATTGTTAAATATAGATCCCTTGACATGGGAGAGAGAGACCTTTCCTTTGTCTTTATCTCTGCTTAGCAGCAGGTACATCAATACTGTCCATCAATGAAGCAGTTGATCAGCTGTCTATAGGTCTGCAATTAGAAAGGTGTTTTATGCAAGTCCATGGCCCTTGTAGACAAAGTATAAAAGGCATAAGGTGAATGACTGTAATAATAATAATCTACTACTGGGATGTACTGCATTCATCTCCCCAAATTGAACAAAAAAATGTGATTTATGCTATCAAATGTCAGTCACTATTAGTGTTATGAAGTAATGTGTTCAGTTCATTTTCAAGTATATGAAATAACTTCAAAGATAAATTTCAAGTCGTCGCTAAATTACCAATATTTTACCCTACTTGAATCAGTCGAAAGTAATATCTGAGGCACTATATAAGGACAATATTTTGACCAATCACCAGTGTCAAAGTCAACACATATCTACAATGGTAAATCGCATAATACCACTGCATAATGTGTTACAATCCAACTCCTAAAACAAACACTTAAGCTAATCAATTCACATAAAACAGAAAGAACAAGCTAAATAAAACATTTATGGTAAGTATTGAAATTCACTCTCTATGCCACAGAAACTTCCCTACTTATGATTTAAGGGGAGGTGAAAAATATTCCCTTGGAAACTCAGGCAGCAAAGCAGAAAGGGATAAAAGGTTAGCAGTCCTTCAGTGGCATCTAGAGGCAGCTGTGGGGATTTTAGAAGATTTTCAGCTTGATTTCTTTACTCTTGCCACTATCCATTTATCATCATTTAACTTGCTCTAGATGCAAACAACACACACAGGTCAGAATGTGTGGACATATATTCAGTAGTCTTCTCCTTGTGTTCTGTGTGTCTGCCACAGTTGAGAGAATTTGTAAGCTGCAGGCTTAAGATGACCTTCCAGTCACCTGCTCTCATTCTTTCTGATAGCTATCAGAAGCAAAGAGAAGGACTTAGGCGAAGTCAAACAGAAAACCATAGTAAAAGAACACTAACATGTATTGTCGCAATATCATAGTGTGTATGTGTATCCACAGGGTGAACAGTGTAACATTGTGCCAGACAATGTGGATGACATTGTAGCAGACATTGCCCAGGAGGAGAAAGAGGAAGGTCTGGATCCTGCTCTCATTTCCCTCCCTCTCCTTTACACAAGATTAAAATCATAGGTAACAGTGGATGGCTTTTATAGTATCCTTTTCCATCCTGCAGATGATACTCCGGAGACATGCATCTATTCCAACTGGTCTCCATGGTCTGCCTGCAGCTCAGCCACTTGTGAAAAGGGCAAGCGGATGAGGCAGAGGATGTTAAAGGCCCAGTTGGACCTTAGTGTCCCCTGCCCTCACACACAGGATTTTGAGCCTTGCATGGGACCTGGATGCAGTGATGAGGGTAAGTATATATCAAAAGATGATAATGTAATTTTGTAGTAAAATTTATACTGGAGAGGAGCCCACACATGATTCCAGTCTTGAGGTCCAACAGACATTGGAATTCATTTTGAGTTCTCTAAAGGTTCAGATGCCTTTAAACCAGATTATGATCATATTTGATCTCTGTATGTTTTAAAACTAGACTTAAATGGTGTAAGGCCATTGTAAATACGCAAGGTACCGCTCTACAGCAGCAATTAAGTTAGAGAGAAGAGCGGTGAAGGAGAGCACTTTGTTTATATGGCAGGGTTTTAATTTTTATATAATGTCAAGTTAAATTGCATGAGGCCACTGAATATTTTGTAAGATGTTAAGAGAAATTCACTCAGGTAATTTTGTGGGCTGGTTCAAGGTTTATTTTCTTTTTACTGTCATCTTTACTCATTATGTATGTTCTTGTCTCCTTAAAATTCATTTTACCCTACAGACATCAGGATGTCTTATTATTTGGTATAATCTAATTACTAATAAAACATTGTGACTCTGATGGCCTGACCTTTTGCTTAGCACCACCATCAGGTCACACTTTCCCATTGGCCAACATGTCCATGACAAGAACTGATTCAGTTTAGATTTACTGTTCTGTTTAATATAGATGATTAAATGATTTTATGATGAATCCAAACATGGCTACTCATTATGGTTTATTGTAAGATACATTTTTCTATTAGTGAGTGAAGCCCTTTATTGCCAGTTTTATAGCAGACAGATTGTTCTTTAAGAGGTTAATTATTGGTGTCATGTTTTACACCTTGAATGCTGATTACGCAGAAATATTAAAACACTAAAAATATAATAATAATACACTTTATTTATAGAAAATCTTACCTTGCTTCCATTAATTAAAATCAGGCACATTAAAGTGAAATAGAATCAAAAACACCATGATAAAATAAGAGTGAGGAGAGTGAAATAAACAATGTGATTTAAATCTGCCAAAAAATTATACTGACCGTAGATTTATCATATCACAGATAGTCGATGTATTCATCCTCTGGCCAACCTTACGGCCCATTTACTCCAATAAAATATGCTGAGAAAGTGTCTCCTGCTTCCCACTGTGGGTGACTGTAAGCATGCCCACTGATGTCAGTCTCTGGTTTAACCTGGCTGACTGCCCACACACATGAATGGCACGAAAATAACATTTGGTATTATGAGTGGCTATGTATAAAAAGGGGCCGTAATTCCTCTATGGTTCTTCTGATGTGGATGTAAACACCCTGCAATTAAAGATGAAAATTAGCATTTTGACCTCACAATCACTCGATTCTAAATCCAGTGAGCTGGAGTACACAGCCAACTGCAACTTTGCCTCCATACTAAAGCTGAGATGTTAGTGGACAATATGTATCACTTACAAGATTCAAACTCAATCTTTACTCATATTTACTTTTCAGATTAGTTATTTTTATCCTTATTTGACAGCTCACAGTAGAGATTGACAGAAACATTTAGGGGGTAGAGACAAGAAGGGGACAACATGACTATTATTTAATGGCCATCACAATCTCAAGGTATATGTATCATCTCAGTTCTTCAACCTTTTAATATTCAAGTATTTTCAGCTGTTACTATTGGCTATCAGTGGACTTTTTTAAATTATAATGAAGATTTGAAAGATGCTACTTTGCTATCTATCTTTAACATTATATTTCATCTACTCAACTAGTGATAATGAAATGTGGTTTCAGAGCATGGTCCATTAACTTAAATATTACATTATCTACAGTACTATAATGGGCTTGGAAATAAAATATTTAATTTCTACCCCTGGATATAAAGCATGCATATCATGACAATATATGAGCCCTGGTCTTATTTGTTAACATATGCTTGTTAACAAGAGCAGCCTCTTGCATGACCAGGTCATTTTACCTTCTATTCCTGATTTTGTTGATTCTGTTGTAATCATGTCATTACCTATACTATATACATATTTCATACTGTATATGGATGATTGCCTCAGGCTACTGTGAATACATGTCTGATTAATATTATAACATCTGGCAGCTACTTACTTTTGTACCTCTTACAAGCAGAAAAGTGATGCAGAGCTGACAATGACATCCATTAGAGGTGCATGTGTTCACTAATCTAAAATAACAGGCATGAATGAAAGTAGACTACATCTAAGACTTTTTCTTTGTCCTGTCTTCTGTCCGTGTCATCCTTTTGACAACAAATGACTACAAATTTATGGGGACAAGAAAAGAGATCTGTTGTTTTGTGAAGCGGAAGCTGAACATTTTAATGAGCCTACATCAACAACATTCCTGTCTTCTTGTAGATATGTGTGTTGGTTCAATGATGGTAAAAGATACAGTTTGATGATTAAAAGACTGTATAAGACATCTAAGCAGAAATAAAAAAAATAATAATGCTCATGATCAGCTCAAGGAAAAAAAACAAACTCATGAGCTGTATCAAATACACACTACTATGATCCAGATTTTTATCATCATTATTAATATTTTCATAGCACCTTTAATATAAGAAAGTAATTTACACTGAGAGAAAATCACAATTAGAAAAAGTTCCTGAGAGATAAAACAGTTAAAATAAAAATACATACACATATATTGTTAAAAAAGAAAAGATTAATAATTAAAGCAGGTGAGTTTTTTTTTAGCAATCACTTAAAAGCTTGATTTGCTGTCCTTAGATCCAGATGGAGACTGGTCCCAAAGGCAGCTTCACTGTCGGTCTTTTCTGTCTCTCACTTTCTTGTACAGTGAGCAGTAGAGAAACCAATCTGAACACTTTACTAGCGACCTATCAAGGAGCATATCAGCAGCATAGTCATATCAGGCCCATGAATAGATTAATAGACAGGTAATATAGCCTATCCTGTGACTAACTGGAGGCCTATGCAAGCGCTACAACAAAATTTTCCGCATCATGTACAAGCTGTGATGGATTTATAGTAATTTTAGGGAGACCTGAGAGCAATATACTGCAGTAATCAAGCTTACTTGTAATCAATGCATGCACAAGTTTCTTTGTATCTAAGGTAGCAGTGGCTGTATTTCCTGAGATAGTGTAGTTAATTGTAAGGACAGTTTCTACTCTAAAAACTAGAGCCTCTCTTTTCAAGTTTTCTTTTCGATTGTTCCTTTCACATACTGTAATGCACTTGTGAATCACCACTTGACCTCTTTGATTCCTGCTCTACGGTATGTGTAGAAATATTACAATGCACTGAAGTGTGCTGAGGTCTCTGACCAGATCCAGCTGGCTGTCTTGCTTGTGGCTCACATATAACCAGCAATTAAGGAAAACAAGTTGCAGTTGCCTCACACAATTAGATGTGATTGTAAGCTTGAGCCATAATCTGTAAATAACTAACAAGGTTATCTACATTTATATTGTGCAAGAACAATTTATGTCTTTGGTGTAATTTGTTTGAATACAATGCAGTCAGTGCTAAAATTGAGCTAAAATTTCAACAAATACAAAATTAGTTAATTAGTCACCAAAATCACTGACCACTCTTGGGGCTCGCTGACATCTACCTCTTTGTCCTTTGACTCTTTAGATGCATCCACCTGTATGATGTCAGAGTGGATCACCTGGTCTCCATGCAGTGTGTCTTGTGGGATGGGCACACGTTCTCGGGAGCGTTATGTTAAGCAGTTCCCCGATGATGGCTCAATCTGCACCCTGCCTACAGAGGAGACCGAAAACTGTGTGGTCAACGAAGAATGCTGTGAGCTCTCCTCTTTCCTTTCCTTTTGTCAAATGTTTCTTTTGACACGCAACCTGCCAAGTGTATTGATTTATACTGTAATGTAATGTCATTTAATGTAAGGAGCATTATGGGTTTACCTTGTCTTCCCCTCTTAGCCTTAGCTCCCAGCAGTTGCTGGGTTACAGAATGGGGTGAATGGGATGTCTGCAGTGCCACTTGTGGTCTTGGCATGAAGAAGAGGGAGCGCATGGTGAAGATGAGTCCTGCAGATGGCTCTATTTGTGGAGCAGAGGTGCTGGAAGTGGAGAAGTGCATGATGCCAGAATGTCGTGAGTAGCAGCATTATCAGGACCACAACTATTCTGACACCTCCTACACTTCAAATCTGGTGAAAGCTGCCTCATTAATCAACAAGGGGCCAACAGGAGCCTAACTGTATAGCTATGCAAGTAGCACTGATGGGACAATTTTACTGATTATTTTTCTGTAGTAACTGTCTGAACTTAAATCAAGATTTCAGATTTAACACCCAAACAATAAATTCTGAACAAAAACTAAAACTTTAGAATCATCTAACCCTCTTCCCTACATGACTAAATTGAAATGTCTGAGTCTGGTCGCTGTAGTCCTGCTTGTAGCTACAATTCATAAAGGTTTTCTTTTTAGAAATGTGATTGATCAGTTTCACTCTAGTTTAGAATATATCACATGTGCATGCATTTTGGTTTTTAAAAACACACTTGAATATTGTATCTATGTGTAACTGAATGATTTCTGTTGTGTGTAGACACAATCCCCTGCATGCTTACTCCATGGTCTGACTGGAGTGACTGCAGTGTGACATGCGGCAAGGGATTAAGGACCCGCCAGCGCATGCTCAAGTCTCCTGTGGAGTTGGGAGAGTGTACAGAAGAGTTAGAACAGGTGGAGAAGTGCATGCTACCAGAATGTCGTAAGTAATTAACATTCCCATCCACATCCTCTACCCACTAACATGTATGCACATGTGTGATTTATGGTAATTAATGATAATGTCGTCTTTGTTATGCAACCTGGCGTCTTGATGATGATATACACACTACTAATGGAAGTTACTTAACAGTATACAGTGCAGAGAACGGAAATCAACAGCCTATGTCTAAATTTGCAGTAATTTGGTGCTTCCTGGCTTTTATGTGATGTAAAAGATGTTTACTGGACTCACATTTGAGCTAGAATTAAAACTCCTGTCAAGTGCAGCGAATGATTTGACAGATATGAAAAATTAGTTAAATGAGAGGTCTAACATTAGGAAGGAATTATAAAAAATGTCATCAAAATCAGAAGGTTAGTAGGAGCTATAAGCTATTGTAATGCATTATCAACCTGAGCAAAATTTTATTAGAACCCAGCCAATAAATCATCCAGGTCCATATATAGCTTAATACAGATATATTGGAATCAGCATATATGTAGTACACAAATGCCAAAGATATGTTTGAGGTAATTAAGAAACAGTGGCTTCACTACATAGTCAAGTTTATTTTCCAACTGTTTGTTTTTAAGTTAAAAAAAAAAAAAGAAGAAGATTGTTCAATATGTTGTTACTGGATTTAAACTCTCAAATATAGATATTAACATCTGCTAAAGTTTATAATCACAATCTGTTTGCTCTGTCAGATTATGTAAACGATATTTCATGAAGAGCTCTGTGGTAATTGAAAAACAATCCATGATGCAGAGGCTTATTCTTTGAATGTGAAATGTGTTGCCATCTTTATCTGACAATGCTGGGAAAAATTGACTTTTCTACTCCAGAAGAAGCACTTTTTCTCATACGTTTTGTGTCCCCCCAGAAGGGTTGTAATTTATGTGTAAATCTACAGTATGTTGTTGTTGTTTTAGGACTTATTAGCTCTAGTTTTTCATGAATATACTAATCAGTTATATATTCTGTATATTCCTTGTATATGTATTACCGGAAGATGCATGTTTTGTAAAATAGCAGTGTCTTGTAATCCCATGTGGGATGGGCCACATTTTTGAAAATAAAAACAAGAAAACTATAAGGATGCTATATGGTTATCTGAGAAAAAGCACAGCCCCCAGCCAATCAAAGGAGTACTCTCACTGGTGCCACTTTGTAATTAACACACACTACGTTGTGTAGTGAGATTAATCAAGGTTGCGTTTCGATATCTGTAACATTTATTTAAACTTATTTCTTGTTTGTCCTCTCATCTCACCAGTTACCACTCTCACTCCAGTTTTCTCCTCTGTCACAACTTTCTCTTTTTGTCCACTTCTGTCTCTTCAGCCATAGACTGTGTCATGTCAGAGTGGAGCGAGTGGTCAGAGTGTAATAAGTCCTGCGGGAAAGGTCATACAATCCGGACACGCATGGTGAAGCTGGAGCCTCAGTTTGGCGGAGACCCCTGTCCTGAAACCATCCAGAGGAAGAAGTGTAAGATCAGGAAGTGCAACAGAGGACAAGGGAACAGTGATGAGAAGAAACGACGCAAGGAGCAGCGTGAAAAAAGGAGGAGCAAACAGGGCAGGGCTGAGGTCACCTCCGAGCATCCAGGTTGGTATCCCTACTAGTAACATTCATGAAAAGACCACACAGAGCAGCACAAATGATTCTGACACTCTATCTCTCCTTTTCCCTCAATGTCAATCTTCTAGGGTGTAAAATGAGACCGTGGTCAAGTTGGACAGAATGTACCAAGCTGTGCGGTGGAGGTATTCAAGAACGGCTCATGACAGTGAAGCAGAGGTTTAAGACTGCCCAGCTGTCCAGCTGCAAGGACAGGAAGGAGATCAGGGCTTGTAATGTGCACCCCTGCTAGGAAGGAGTATGGGAGCAGGGGTGGTGTGGAGGGGAGGGAGGGTGAGGAATGACAGTGGGGCTGGGAACAGGGCAGGGTATGGCACACTGTCACACAATGATCCAATGCACTCTGTTTGGGGCTGAAATGGCACATACTGGATTCTGTATTGGTTTAATCCAGAGCCCTGTTGGTGGCTAAAGGGAAGGTTATGGATCTCTGAGGTTTCCATCACTTATCCTTCACCTTCAAGTCATGAAAGGGTAAAAATCTTTCTGGAAAACTCTGGATTTAAACCAAGCTGATTCTTCTGTGCTTTCAAGCGAGCTCTGATACACATATAGCTCTTTTGCAAGATTACTGTAAACTTGTTGTGGTATAATATATCTTGAAAATATAATTATGAAATATGAATTGATTGAATAAGATAAAGACCTGTTATATCTTGTGATATCCTTAAGTAGTACACTAAATTCCAGAATTTAAAGCACAGGTGCCCAGCCATTCCAGTGTTTTATATGCCTTCATATTAAAGTTCAGTTGTTTCTAGGACACAAAATGCCCAGTTGACTTTTTACCCGACTATATTGTTGTACATGTAGATGCACCACGATTGAGATCTATATGATTTTGAGCATTATTAGAAGATTTTGTTATTTTTTTGCTGTGGAATTTTTTGATAAGAATGTGTCCCAGGATTCTTACCAAAGTCTTGTGTAGATGTTTTCTAGATGTCTTCCCCTCCTTTTCTTTATCTCTGTTCCTCTAACATATTAATATTTTGGAATAATATCACCTTTACAATAAAAGTAAATGTGACAACTTGTCACCTGGATCTGTCTTTTTATTCATATGGAAAGAGGGTGTAATGTGAGCAGTTGATGGTTTTTACTTTTGCTGACACTAGATGGCGACAACTAGCCTAGATCCTTTGCCTTTTATCAGGAAACTGGTCATTTGAGAGTCTGCTTTTTTGAATGTCATGCTGTACCAGCTGACTTCTTGCTCTACCCCCTTACACTATGTATATATATAGGTAGCACGATAAATGGAAGATAAATTCAAACTATTACTATGTGGCACCTTATCAGTAAACTGTAGAATTTACAGACAATTCAACAAAATAATTGTGAGCAATGGCCTACACAGAAATAGAGGAGCATCCAAAAGTCTTTTGCTATTCTATAAAAAGGGTGTACTTTCACTTTAAATGAAGGTTGGAGTGTAGTAAGCTTTTACATGCATGTGCCTGCTGAAATCTTGAAAGAATCAGCCCTCCCTCCCCCTCTAGTGTAATAGGTGGGGGGATGGGATGGTGTCATGCTTTCCATGTGAAACTCTGGGGACAGGGGTGAAAAATTCAATACACACAATGCCATTCCTGTTTCCATGCCAACACAACCACACATGGGGGAAGCCTACACACTTCACGGGCGATGGAAACATGGAGGGTGAATTATTACGACTGTGATTGACCCGCTAAAACGGAAATTGCTGTGGAGAGGGAAACAAAACGACTGTGGCAAGAAGTGCATGGGTAAAAAAAAAAAAAAAATGGACAAAGGATATGTGTTTGTTTGTCTTTGTGTGTAATCTGGTTGGTAACCCCTCTAGAGCTCATCCAGTCTAGTGCTGTGCAGGCTGTTAGCACTCAGACTCAGACAGGAAATCAACTCAAAGATGCAATTATGCAAGTAGATGTTTTATTTCTGTGTGATTTTATAATGAGTTTCCTCTGTGGACATATTGATAAACATTAGTATTAATAAAATGTAGCATCTTGTTGCATCACGCAGCTCAACCATCACCTTTTTGGTAGGTTTTACTTTTGTGGGATGACATTTTTGTGAGGTGAGATTCATGTTGTTCTTATTTCAGAAATGCCTCAGGTACAATATTGGTCAAAGCTATGCACAGTTGCTTTACGCATGAGAGGTCTTACAGTATCTATAAAACCTCCAACTTCCATGGGTCATCAGTCTATAAGTCTCTAATTTATTATGTATAAAGTAACATATCACAATCACAAAGTATCACAAATATGTGATAATGATCATTGAAGACCACTCTGCATACCAAAATACGAAACAATGATGAAAAAGTAACTAGACTTTAGATGTTCATGTGAACATGATTAAGGCATAAACATTTCCAAGTTTAAAATTTACAGCCAGCATGAGCATACATTTATACAAGCACATTCTGTTTGTCAAGCATGTGTCTTGTAGAATAAATCTTGTGGCTTCAAAAGCTTCAGTTAGACTGTTTAAACCAAAATAGAGATTTGTTTCAGATTTGTTGTCCCCTGTCAGGTGTCTTCCAGGTTACATACCCTCTGTGTATGTGTGCATGTTTGCAGACAATCAGTTGCAAGTTCATTGGGTACACCAAGGCTAGACTAATGCAGTCTAGTACAATAGATGTACAATATAAACTAACTTCAAACTTTAAGGTTATAATGTTCAGTTCTTGTTCAACTTTTTTAGAGAGGTGTTGATTCCACTTGATGATTTTGGAGGCTGCAGTTTGTGATGCTGCTCAGTTGTATTGTACTACACTGAGAGGTGTTTCTAATATTTTGTCCAACCCATTTATATCACTGAGAATAAAAATAGAACCTTCTCCATTGTTATGTTTCCCTGCCCTCCCTCTGCTCCCCTCTTGGGGAGTATATCTTAGAGCTCAGACAAGAACAATTGCTGTTGTGTGGTTTTAAAGCCAACTGACACACTGTATATGATATTGGGCTAGTCAAAGAAATTTGCGTTGGCTGTGGAGTGTAGCTACTCTGAGATTATTTGGTAAAGTGGTAGGTATTACTTTCAACTTCAAAGTATTTTTGTGAAGAGAGGTTGACTTCTGTACTGAATTAATCAGCAGTCACACCACAACTGTAATTGTTTACCACCAGTTATGAAAAAGGAATATTACAAAGAATAATTTTAAAGAAATAGTTTGTGGTTTTTGCATGTTTTTACATAATAACTAAATCTTTTCCCTCTGAGTGTTTGTTAAAGAGCAAGCTTTTTTCACAGGTCAAATTTTGACTTGTCATAGTGGGAAAAACACATGTGTTACTAATAAGATTAACAACGGATCTGTTCTATTCAAGTGCCCTAGTGAGTCATGACAATGTTACAGTGAGTTAGCATTAAAAATACCAGGACCTTGAAACTGAAGCAGGTAAGTGACATGCCGTCTTCACTAAAAAGAAAAGAAAAAATCCTAGCTATGATAATAATAATAATAATAATAATAATAATAATAATAATAATAATAATAATAATAATAATAATAATAATAATAATAAACAACTTTATTTATATAGCACTTTTCAACAATGTTACAAAGTGCTTTACAAAAAGGAGATAAAACCAGTCAAGGCAGATAAAAAGAAAGTAAAGACAATAATGAATGAAATGTAAATAAAATGAATAAGATCAAACAAATAAAAACATATATCAAACATTTCCAAAAGATTTCACAAAGACAAAAGTTTTAAGAAGAGATTTAAAAGAAACTAATGATTTAGTGTGTCTGAGTTCAGTAGGCAGAGAGTCTCAGTGTGGGAGTTCTAATAGCAAAAGCCCTATCACCCTTAGTCACAAACCGCGACCTGGAAGTAACCAGCAGGGATCTGTGGATCTTAATGGCCAAGAGGAGACATACCATGTCAATAAATCAGAGATGTATGTAGGTGAAAGGCTGTTTAAAGCCTTAAAAGTGAGCAATAAGATTTTAAAATCAATGTAAAATCTAACGGGGAGTCCATGCAGGGAGGCAAGCACAGGGATAACGTGATCATGCCTTTTTGTCCTGGTAATTAGTCGATCAGCAGCGTTTTGTACAAATTGGAGACTGTGGAGGGAGCCTTGGCTGATACTCGAGTAATGCGCATTGCAATAATCCAGCCAAATAGATCAGAAATCAATAAAATTACTTAATTTTAGAGAGTATCTTGAACTGGAAGAAACATGATCGAACAACATTTTTGACTTTATCATCAAAACAGATGTTAGCATCAAATATTGCCCCTAGATTCCTAGCAGCCTGCTTAATATTATTTAACAGATCGCCGAGATTAGCACCAGAAGAGCTGATGGAATTTGGGGGACCAAACAGAATTACCTCAGACTCATCATCATTAAATTAAGGAAATTTTGCCCAAGTTTCTAAGCAATGTAAGAGGATACCATGATCAACTATGTCAGATGTGGCACTTAAATCTAAAAGAAATAGGAAGTAAAATGGAGCAGTCACCTCTGTCTGCAGTCAGCAGTAGGTCATTGGCAACCTGAGCAAGAGCTGTCTCTGTACTATGAGGTGGTCTAAAATTGGACTGGAAACAGTTAAAAACACTATTGTATCATAAAATATATCTGTTGGGATGAGATTACTTTCTCCACTGTACACTGTAGATAAAAATGACAATTTTGAGATTGGTCTGTAGTTACTTAAGGGAAAGGGGTCCAAATTAGGTTTCTTTAGCAATGGGTGAATAATAGCAGGCTTAAAACCGTTTGGAAAAGAATGAGAAGCCAGAGAATTGTCAAAAATTTGCAAAATAACAGAGCCAAGAGTGGAAAATACCTCCTTGAGCAGTTTAATGGGATGATGTCTCAGATGCAGGAGGAGGAATTTGTATAGGAGACTGTATCCTCTAACACTGAAATTGTGATGTGTTGAAACTGGGAAAAAGAGGCAGAACTAACATGGGAAATGAAAAGAATACAAGCATCAGGCTGGATTTGGGACCTGATTCTCTCCACCTTATTAACAAAATGAGCAATACATTTTTCGGACAGTTCACCATCAGGTACAAAAAGAGAAGTGGCGGGACCACTAATAGCCAAATCAATTACCTTAAAGAGAACTTTAGGATTGTGGTGATTTCTGTATATCAATTCAGAGAAATAGGCCGATCTTGCATTCTTAACAGCTTTCTGATAAATTAATTTAATTAACAATTTAATTTAATTAAAAAAAATTAATTAATTTGGTTTTTAAGGGTGTTATCTGCTATTTCAGACCTGTTTAGACCCAATGACATTCAGATCTTCTACTTTCTTTTAAGGGTTCGAGTGTGATCATTCAACCAGGGAGGGTCATTTGATTTTTGTTTCCTAGTTTTAAATTGTGCCATTTGGTCAAGGATGGATAGGCACTGATTCTTAAATGAATTTAACAGAGCATTTGGATTTAGAGGAAATAATAATAATAATAATAATAATAATAATAATAATAATAATAATACTAATAATAATAATAATAATAACTTTATTTGTATAGCACCTTTCATACAAAAAAGAAGTGCAGCTCAAATTGCTTTACAGCAAAAGAAATTACATGCACTAAGTGCTTCACATCAAGAAAGAAAGAAAGAAAGAAAATGAACATAAAAACATGTAAATGTAGTGTAAATAGAACACATAATAAAATAAATAAAAGTAAAATAAAATAAATAAAATAAAAACAAAGTTAAAACATAAAATACATAGAATGTATAAAATCAAGTAAAATTCAACATTTTAAAAGAAGTGCAGTGGTGCATAAGTGTGAAACAGACAGAGACAAAAGCTAGTTAAAGGCTAAGGTGAAGAAATAAGTTTTTAGCTTTCTTTTAAAAATATCTAGTGAGCTGGCTTCCCTGATATCTATCGGTAGTGTGTTCCATAGTTTTTGGGTGTTATTGACAAAGGCTGCATCCCAGATTTTCTTTCAGGTGTTGCTGGGAGTCTCCAATAAACCAGCAGCAGATGATTGCAGTGCTCTTGAAGGCAGATAGTTAACAAGGGAGTTAGCAATGTAGTTTGGTCCTAGCGCATTAAGGGCTTTGTATGTAAGGAGGAAGACCTTGAAGTCAATTCTAAATGTTACAGGAAGCCAGTGCAGAGCAGCTAAAACTGGACTAATGTGATCTCTCCTCTTGGCTCTGGTTAATGACTGAGCTGCAGAGTTTTGAATGAGCTGAAGTCTCTCAGTGTTTTTTTCCCCAGAGGCCAGTAAAAAGTGCATTACAGTAATAAAGTCAGCTTGATATGAAGGCCTAAATCTGTTTTTCTGCATCTTTTTGATTTATAAACGGTTGTACTTTAGCTGTATTTCTAAGGTGGAAAAATTATGTTTTCATCACCTTGTTAATGTGTAACCTGAAGCTTAGATCTAAGATAACGCCAAGACTTGTAACCTCAGATTTAATCCAGGGACTTAATTTCCTGAGATTATTAAAAACGCATTTCTCTTTTTGTTTTGGGGCTGACTAGTAGGATTTCAGTTTTGTCCTCATTTAACTCTAAGTAATTATTGCTCATCCATTTATTTATTGCCAGAAGGCAGGTAGTAATGGAGTTTATAGCTACAGGATCATTTGCTTCAGTGGAAATGTACAGTTGTGCGTCAAATAGAGTGGAATTGAAGGAGGATGTATTAAAAACTTTATAGAATTTAGCTGCAGAACCAGCGTTGAGAATGCAAGCATGCATTGTAGGGTTGAGACTAGGAGTAGAGAGCTGTAGTGGAACTTTAAAAACAACAGCTTTATGGTCATTTTCCAGCACATCCACCAAACTAAGACACTTGAGAGAAAATCCAGATGAGAGAACCAAGTCTAAGGTGAGACCTTTCAAATGTGTGGCCCCTTTAATAGATTGAATGAGGTTAAAAGAGTCTATAAGATCTAAAAAATGAGAAGTGAGGGAATGGGAAGGACAACATACATGAATATCAAAATCACCAAGAATAAGCACCTCGTCATATTTTGGCATAACAATAGATAAAAGCTCAGAAAATTCAGAAATAAAACTAACTGATTTAGGAGGCCTATAGATTAAGATTCAGAGTAAAGGGTGATAAAGATTAAGTCATGAATACAGCTCAGAAAATCACTGGCTGCCCTCTTCTCTCCCTAGAGGACATTGCCAACACCAGCTACCTGTCCAGAGACACAAACATTGCACAAGACTGTTTACACCCTGGTCAACACCTGTTTGACCCGTTGCCCTCTGGCAGGCGCTGCAGGTCATTCAAAACACGGACCACTAAACTCACGAACAGTTTCTTTCCAAAGGCCATCGGCACTCTAAACTCCATCAAAAAGTAATCAACTCAGCATGCAATATGAAAATTGTCCTGGTGCTACAACTCAATATTTACTCTCATAAAGTGCAATAATATCATATCATTCTCGTGAATTTCACACTGTGCAATAATCACATCTGTTTATGTGCAATATTTCCTATTACTCCGGTATATACTATACTTATTTCATGATACACTTTACTGTTATATATATATATATATATATATATATATATATATATATATATTTATTTATTTTAGGACTTGTATTGTGTGAGACTATGTTGTACTGTCTTTTTAATGCACTAACCAGGAGTAGCACTCCTAATTTTGTTGTATTTATAATACAATGACAATAAAAGCTTTCTATTCTATTCAATTCAATTCAGTTCTATCCTATTCTATTGATAGATAGAATAGATAGAGTAACAGGATAGCACTTAAGACCTAAATTATAAAAAAAAGCTAGACCACCCCTCTTCCAGAAGACCTGGGAATGTGACAATATGCAAATGCATCAGGTGGTGTAATCAATCAGGGGAACTGTGTCCCCTTGTGACAGCCATCTCAGTAATCATAAAAAGTCCAACAATAAAATCACTAATTATAAAGGACTTATTACCAAGAGATCTCATATTCAAGAGGCCAAAATCATTTGGTGACAGGGCAGAGGGAAAGGAAATGGGCATACAGTGAAAAGGACATAAATTGCACATATTCGCTCCTCTACAAGGCCTTCTGGAAAAACAGCGGGGGGATCTGTTGTGGCAAATCACAGAGATGGTGGAAAGAGCAGATGGCCAGCAGGGGGAGTAAGGGACAGCCTCTGGGGGAGAGGATGGCGAGAGGGACCCGACCAAATGAGTATTGGACATCACCTCACATATCAAGTGTCTCAATTTGGATACTTCCATTGGTACTCTTCCGCGTGTACTTACTTTCATAGTGCGTGAATTTCGACAGGGTAGTGTTGTCTCAGATCTAACATGGCCATTGTGCACTTACCAGAAATGATGATTGCAACATTTGACCACCTCTTCTTCTCTTCTTTTTAATGGTGAATTGCAACCGGGTGGAGCATTATTGCATTTAACATTTGCAATATAACATTTGATCGCAATTGTTACCCACAAAAATATCACTTGACTTCAATTCAATTGAATTTCATTAAATATGAAAATGCTTTTATGGCTTTTTCGCCATCATTCTGCAATTGGAACAGCAGTGTGCTTGTTGACAGCACCAGCTCAGCTTCAACACACCTACCTGGCTGTACTATGACAAAAAAAATCTCAACTCAAAGCTCCAACACTGTTTTTCTCACAAACAAAAAAAACTGCATTGACGGAGAGATGCAGTAAATGATGTTATGCAGTCTGTAATGTAGCTATAATAAAATTTCAAACTGTTATGTAGCTTAATAAAATAAAACAAAATTTGAAGGGGACCTTTTATGTGTTTTCATTATTTTCAGTCATATATACAATGATACAATGTCAGATATTCATATTAAACATGGCCAAAGTGTCAAATAATGAGGTAAATGTATGTAGAAGTAATCCCTGTGAGCAAAAATCACCAGCTTCAGACTGCTCTGAAGACTCGGTTTCCATCAGTTTTTTCTACTTTCAGCCTGAGCCGACGTCAGCTTGTGACAGATTTCATTATATGTTCATCTGCTCCACGCACAGTGTGCGAGTTCACTGCTCCACTCTGCTAACATTATAGCATTTTTCCATTATTTTGGGGGTAGTCATGCCGAGCCATGACTCGAGACGAGCTGGCACGCTGTGAATGTTTTTCCATTACACAGCACGGCAAAGTAAAATAAGTAGTTTATCTGTTGGACGTATGCTAGTTGTCTGCAGCTCTTCATCAAACATCATCATCACTGTGGCTGTATCTGCTTATACTATTCCTCCCTGCATTATTTCTGATCCACTGAACAAAGAGCTCCAAATATGTCCATATGTTGTTGTTTCAACCATTTTTTTGCACTGCTAATGAAGCTCCACTAATTTGGTAAGGAACACATTTCATTTCCTGTTAATTCTGCACAATAACTGTCTCCCCTTATTTAGTCTTTTAAAAGCTTTTAATGTGAAGCAGAAGAGCAGGAAATATTGGCTTTGCATTGGTGGTAACTTGACACGACTCTGATGCGGCTGCCCCTTGGCAGGTTTCCAGAAAGCTGGCCAATCAGAACGGAGTGGGCTCATCTGGAGAGGGGCCTTAAAGAGACAGGAGCTAAGACTGCATGTTAAGAGACAGAGGCTGAACTGAGGGGCTACATAAAGGGCTAGTTTAAGATAAATAAGGAGTTTTTTGAACTGTGAATCATGCAAAGATACTCTAGTGGAGTCCAGAGCTGAAAATGAGATAATAGGTCCCCTTTAATTAGACTGATCTGTTCATTTTCATGCATTTATATTTATTGAAATGTGGTGATATCTGTACATACAGTGCTGCTTGAAAGTTTGTGAACCCTTTAGAATTTGATCTATTTCTGCATAAATATGACCTAAAACGTGATCAGATTTCCAGGCAAGTCCTAAAACTAGATAAAGAGACATCAGTTAAAGAAATGAGACAAAAACCTTATACTTGTTTGTTTATTAAGGAAAATGATCCAATGTTACATATTTGTGTGAGGCAAAAGTATATGAACCTCTAGGATTATCAATTCATTTGAAGGGGAAATTAGAGTCGGGTGTTTCAATCAATGGGATGACAATCCAGTGTGAGTCTGGGAGGCCCTGTCTTATTTAAAGAAGAGAAATCTGGGTCTTCACTATCAAAGTCTGAGCTTTACAACACAGGTTTGTGGAAGTCTGTCATGGTTCAAACAAAGGAGATTTCTGAGGACCTTAAAAGAAGAGTTGTTGATGCTCATCAGGCTGGAAAGGGTTACAAAACCATTTCTAAAGAGTTTGGACTCCACCAGTTGACTGTCAGGCAGATCGTGTACAAATTGAAGACCAATCCAACACCATGGTTTCCCTCCCCAGGAGTGGTCGAACAACAAAGATCACACCAAGAGCAGGCGTGTAATACTCCGGGAGGCCACAAGGTATCCCAGGGTAACATCTAGGAAACTAAAGGCCTCTCTTGTAGTGGCTACAGTCAATGTTCATGAGTCCACCATCAGGACAACATTGAACATCAATGGTGTGCACGGCAGAGTTGCAAGGAGAAACCCACTACTCTCCAAAAAGAACATTGCTGCTGTCTACGATTCGCTCAAGACCATGTGGATAAGCCAGAAGGTGATTGGAAAAATGTTCTGTGGATGGATGAGACCAAAATTAAACTTTTTGGCTTGAATGAGAAGCGTTATGTTTGGCAATGAGCAAACACTGCATTCCAGCATAAGAACCTTATCCAATCTCTGAAACATGGTGGTGATAGTATCATGGTTTGGGCTGCTTTGCTGCCTCTGGACCAGGATGGCTTGCAATCATTGAAGGAGCTATGAGTTCTGAGTTGTACCAGCACATTCTATAGGAAAATGTCAAGGTATCCATCTGTGAGCTGAAGCTCAACAGAAAGTGGGTCATGCAGTAAGACAACGACAGTAAACACACAAGAACACACAAGTTGCTATACCAAAGAATGGTTAGAGTACAAGAAAGGTAATGTTTTGGAATGGCCAAGTCAAAGTCTTGACCTTGATCCTGTAGAAATGCTGTGGAGGGACCTGAAGCAGGCAGTTCATGCAAAGAAGCCCACCAACATCCCTGAGTTGAGACTGTTCTGTAAGGAGGATTGGGCTAAAATTCCTCCAAGCTGATGTGCAGGGCTTATAAACAGTTACCGGAAACATTTGGTTGAAGTTATTGATGCAAAAGGAGGTCACACCTGTTACTGAAAGCAAAGGTTCACATACTTTTGCCTCACACGAATATGTAAGATTGGATAAATTTCCTTAATAAATAAATTAATAAGTTTAATGTTTTTGTCTCATTTGTTTAATCAAGTTCCCTATATCTAGTTTTAGGACTTGTGTAAAAATCTGATCATGTTTTAGGTCATATTTATGCAGAAAAAGAGAAAATTCTAAAGGGTTCACAAACTTTCAAGCAGCACTGTATGTAGCCCCAGAGGCAGCACTGTTGTTCTGTCCAGTAAAAACATGAGGTTTCACTTTACATTCAGACAAACTAATGTGGCAGTTAAAATTGTTAGATTTCATCTGGGAGACCAATATTTATCTTCCAAAAGAAATTATATCATATATCAAAATGACATTAGAGTCAGCAGTAAATCACCAAGGATCTGCAGATCAGTTTATCGGATCATTTTCTCCCCGGCATGATGACGGACATTGTCAGGCTGCTAGCAGCTGAGATGACCAGCTGGTCCCACCCAGCCAACAGCTCTGAAACATCTCCAGAAACATTGCAACAGATTTATAAACATGTGTTACTTGGATAAACTGACCACATATTGGGAATCTACATGGTTACTTCCTTGCCTGAAAAAATATTAAAACTTATCAAAGTGACATAACAACAGTCCTATAGCGTAAATTACAACAGCTTTTAGCCTGCTTTAAAATTTCCACTAGGTTGGTGGTCCCCTTCCACTACACAGCCAAGATGGTGACCATTGAGGGCGAGAAGTGTCTAGCATTCCACACTCAATTTTTTGACTGTTATGAGTATATTAGACTCACGGGTCAGTCTCTAAATGCTTCGCTCATAGAAACTGAAGACAATCTCCCAGATTTTGTTGTTGAAACTGGGTGGAAACAATTAGAGAGTTTAACAAAAAACCCTGCATTGCAGAACCAATCCAAAGTCTTTAGGGCAGCCCTTCATATTGGGGCAGTGACATGAAGTTTACTATGGAGGAGAATGGGGTGAGAGCATAATTTCTGGTACGGCGTGTCCTTGACAATACTGCTTTTATTACAGTAACATGATCATATCCATTGGTCAGTATTGGCTGTATCACCTCTTACATACCTTTACAACTATGCCTTTCGGCATTTTTGGGTAAGATTTACCACTGTTTTTCTAAAGCAAATTAAGGAGATTAGAGGAAACATTGGACTGAAGCAGATCCCAGTGAACAACGAGTGAAAAAATAAAACACTATGACCCTGTAGTGCTTCAAACCCAAACACAGTTATGATTACTTACTTATTATTACGCTCTTATTATAATTTTCCACTTTGTTTGTCAGTATACCTTATCTTCTCTGTCACCTAGAACTAAAGTTTGGTTTTTGACAGCGCTAAGAGCTGGGGGAATGTGTCCATCCACTTACCAACACACAACTTTTAATTTATATCATCATGAAGCAGTTTAAGTATTTAAGCTCTTAATAATGATACATAATTGCCCCCCTCCCCTTATGTAATTTACATTATAATATACATGTTAATGAAGCTCAATATATCAACAATGTTTTTTTGTTTTTTATCTAATTATACTTTTTTTTTTATTAAACATTGTCTATATAAACAAAGCCTAATCTTCACATCGTTGCATGGCAGATAGGCTTACTGCAAGCATGCCCCATACCGGTGTGACATCTGTCTCATAGTGTGACAAGCTCTCATTTCTGTTTGCTTGACTGAGTAATTTAAATAATCATTCGTCTCCTTTTAAAGTATTTTGAGTGACAGTGAAAAACCTCTGAGTAGGGTTAGTTTAGAAAAAGTGTGTTATTATTATTGTTTTCTTTCCTTTTGACAGCAGACATTTTGTATAGCTTTGCAAAGGCAGTGATGCACAATAGAAAAACAAGTTAAACCCACACTGTGAAGAACTATGGTGGGTGATTGAGTTGGCAAATTATGCTTGCTTTGGTTTGATTTGTCTGTGAGCCCTTTCTGAATGGGACAGGATCGATCTATTCATTGACAAAACAAAAGGGAGGGAGAAATAAATACAATTTTAGAAGCCCTTCAGTTTTTTTAAATGGGGAAGGAAATACAGGTACAATATAGCTCCCCTTTTTATTTGCCTAGGAGGCACTTCCTCAGCCTGGACAGAGAAACAGAGGAAATATAGGATTTCATAAACTAATAAACCTCACAGGGAAAATCAATATGGTGGCTAACCCTGCAAAAGCTCTTTTCCACAAATTTATAGACCACTGCAACAATCAATGGTCTTAGTTTTTAACCTGTTAAGACTTGGAACAGGAGGTATCTGTGAAATGTCAGTAAGCATTAGGGCACATTCAGAATATTTAATTAAATAAACAATTATAGCTGGGGCCCTTATGTGTGAAGATTACAGCCTCAGGCTGCAGACAGCCTCCCTGAGGGTAAGGCTCATTATCTGGCTCCAATGTTATGCATGTTTAATTTGAAAACAGAAATGGCTATTCTGCTTATTGTCCTGCTCATTTTTTCCCCCTCTTTCATTTGCTGTCACCCCTTTCTAGTGCTGGCAAAGACTAGGAAAACCCTTTTACAGTGATAGCACAAGATGATTTTCCTGTCATGTTATCTTTCCGTTGCTGGGGAAACGCATTTTGCAGGGATTCACAGAGCAGTAATCTAAAATTGACTGGCATTCCACAGCAAGGCCACAGACTCGCTATGAGGCCTGATTGTCACTGTAAATTAAACACAAATGGAAAACAGAACATCTGTTATATGATTTTGCTAAATACTTAAGGAGGATTTATTATAATCCCAAATTATCTGTCTCTCTTACTACTTTCTGAGTCTCCTGAATTTAGTCTAAAACATTGTCTTTGTAAATTATAATCTGAACTAAATAAAGGTCTTGGAGAACTCCCCATGGGATGTGCTGAAAATTTAGGTAGGTTGATAGTTTTTCATCCAGAAGATCAAACCATAATCTATATTAGCTCTAGGGTGTAGTGTGGTGGATTTTTCAGATCGATAGCAATCACACACGAGTGAGGTCCAAAACACTGCCCTTGAACTTCACCATGCATGTGTACAAACACAACGATAACACAAACAGTGGGCCTGTGAGCTACAAAGTGGTGGCAAAGTGCTCACAAGCATTCATGAAAATTGCTGAAATTTAAATTCTATGTGTTCCTGAGTTTATATTAAATACAAATACTGTGTTCTCATTTGCCACACCAGATATCAATGGGGAGAAGACGGAAAACACTTTGCAGTGTTAAAATTCTGCTTTAGGGTCTCATTGTTACCATGACAACACAGCCATCCCAATAGTTGGACCTCTTAAATTACCATATGATCTTTAAAGGGATAGCTCACACATTTCTCAATGATTCTCCTGCCTTTAAAAAATGCATTTCATCAGTAGTGACACAGACAACTTCAAGGCAAAAGCAAGATTTTCTCCACTGCCAATGGATAACCTTCCGCAAAATAAGATCAGTGGGGGGTTAATGTCAGGTTTAGTGTTGCTGTCAGGATAGCTTAACATTTAAACAACTGTTAAATAAACTCTACATTTAAATATAAAATTTCACTTCCAAGCGTATAGACCTTGCCTTAAACTAAATTTAACATGTTGAAAGTCTTGGATATATATGATTTGTATTATATGCTAATGGAAATGACAATTTCAGCCCTGGAACCAATGAATCACTGACAATGTGTAGTATAATGTTTATTAAAATATGATGCCAGTAGTATGTGTTGCATCAGTAATTAAGGCTTTGCTCATAGCCTTTTCTATAAGCCGCTATAGTGTAATAATAATTAAACAGACCTCATTTGTTTTGATTTTTCCTCACAACAGCTTCTAAACCAACAGAGATTACACTACTTGTTTGTTGGTGTGTCCATATGTGGGTGTCTGTATACAGTATGTTTCTGGTATGTTCAGAGTAGCTCAAACCCCTTTCTCTCTCGCTCGATCTGTTGATTCCTTCCTTCCATCCAGATTGGTCTGGGTCACAATGAATCAGAGGGAGATGCAGAAAAAAGCAGCATCAAACATCCATCTGCTCTTATCTCTCATCTCAGCCAAAGTACAAAAAAACAGGTTAATTAGGAGACTCCACAAGAGTAAAAAGCTTTGCCAACACTGGGCAATTGTTTAACTTGAGGCTGCATCACCAAGTTCCACTCCTGTTTTTGAAATGTTAGGTTCAACAGTTTTCTCACCCTGTAAACACACCCGTAGGATTTGGAATCATGTTTTTATCTCTGTTAGTTTGATAGCTGAAAACATTTTTCATAGTCATGGTTAAATAAGGTAATCATTTCAGGATAGATATCCCAGATCCAGTTCGCCACCACAACAGAATCAATTATTCCATGGCTTGAGGCCTATCTGTCTACCGAATTTCATGAAAGTCTGTACACAAGTTTTTTGAGATATACTGCAGACTATCAGACACAAAACATGACCTCCTCGGCAGAGCTAATTATTTTTGTGGGTGCTTACGATGGATGTAAGGATTTTGTGATGTTATAAGGTTGATTGTGGGCTAATTTATTCTACTGTTAATCCTCTGACATTTCTCACTCCATTCACTGCTGCGAAGACACAACAAAAGCTTTGAGACCTTAAGGTTGTGACAAAGCCCTGTTTCCTTATTTAAAGATCATGTTGTCACGTACACTCCTACCAACAGAATTACACAGAATGACATTACTTTACATTTTAGTTTAAATGTTGTTTAAAACTTCAGTTCCTATCCTGCAGAAATGCCTGCTGACCAATGCAGAGCAGTTGGCAGCCAGAGTTCCACACAGGTATGGAAGAGCGTTGTGAAGCCAGGTTGGATGGCAGTGGATCAATGTGGGTTTGAAGTTGTATTACAGAGTGTCTGTCTGGCAACATCTGATGGGATGGATATATTTTCATCTAACCAATGCAACTGTCCACACCAGAAATGTAACGGCTCATGCTTTAGCTCTTGCTAATACTGTAACCCACACCATATTTATTTGCTTCAAGTCTTTTCATTTGTTAACACTCCATTAACTGAAAAGAAAGAACAAAAACTCACTGACAAAGACGACATACTGTTTCATAAACTCATGAGTTGTTTTTGTGGTGATCTGTACAATATTTTCTCCTTCAAACCACTTCAAAACAAAACACTTTCTGATTGGATTCGGTCTGTTACCTTAGAGTCACACCTTGTCCAGCCAATGGACTGTTGATATACACCTACCCCATCCTTGCTTTTAGAAATTATTTTACTCTTTTGTTGTACTAAGATTACTAGATAAACAGTAGCTTTCTAGTCAAGAAGATGTTCTTTAAAGCTTTGTACACTTTGTGGTTCTAAAACAAGATGTAGACAGTAACTGAGGACTTTGTGAGCTGCGTGTGAGATGCTTACATGCTGCTTGTGTGTGGTGTCTGCTGTAGAGTGGGAATAAAATAGGGTTTCCATTTAAGCAGGGATTCATTGACACCATGCTGGGAGACGGTTGGCTCCTTTTGCTCCTGAGTACAGACCATGTCTTCAGATACTGTAGAATAAAACACGACTGGTATTTGCAAGGTGTCTTGCCATAATTTCAGTAGTGTCTGTCATGAGCACTCTACCTGAGCGTTGCTGAGAATTTGTTGCTGCTATTTTAAATTTAGTAAGGCACTACAAGAAAGTAGCAACCATGTGTGGCTCCCTCGTGTGCGCTCCCTTTCTGTTACACTTTTAAAAACTAAATTCCCATCTATAGTTTCACCCGGGCAGCAAATGGGAAAATGTTTACAGGTGTACTTGCACTCACTCTCTTGTAATTTATGACCCTACAACATCAACTCACCTGAAGGTGTAAACATTCAGGTCATGGCCTCCGATGAAGTACTGAATCTCAGAGTCAAGTCAAGACGTGAAGCCTCCAACAACCTGTATTAACTGTTCTTTTGTTCTCTTCTGATTTGTGTGAGATAGTCAGATAAAAGCATGTCTCCTGACAGATTACATCACTGTTTGTGTGCCTGGTAGCACAAAGGCATCACACACCTTGCAGATGCGCTACCCAACACTGTATCTGACAGGATACCAAAGCTGTTATGGTGTGATGGTTGCAGCAGTAGGGGAGCTTTTTCCTCACATCACCATCAGAGATGCTTATTGTCAAAGCTGATTTTCTGCGATAGATTATAACCTGCATGAATGAAAACACACAATAATGGCTATCCTCTTGCTCTAAGATTTGAATTGAAAGTCTTAAATCAAGTGACAGAGCAGATATTTTTGGCAGCACATGTAGTGTAGCTCTGACCAGTATGTGCTCACTTTAGTGTGAGCAAGAGGAGCAAAGACAGATTATCTGCAAATCAATGAATAGAGCTCAGTGGAGGAATGACCTGTTTATTCAAGCTAATGGCTCCCATAGCAGTGCCAGAGCATGTAATGGTTCCTGCTAATGTTTTCTCACGTCGTTTAGACTCTTTCTCTCTCTCTATCTCTCTCTCTCCTACTCCTCCTGGGTATTCCTTATCTCAGGCAATATTACTCTTGCTTCTTCAAATCCTGTTTATTTCTCTCCTTTAAACAAAAAGGCTTCAAGCTGTGTATTTGTTGGCTAGCATGTGAGGTGGAAATCATATGTACAGTATATGTGTATGCTTATGTCATATGCAGAATAAGCATATGACAAGAAGACAAAGCAGCTGGGTGATGCAGACTCATCAGCAAACAAGCTTCCGGCTGTTTTATTATACTCTTACAGTGTGCTCCATCTTTCCCACAATATTCAATAAAGTGGAACAATACATCAAGCGTCAATAGAAAGATGGAAGTCAATGCTTCACTTATGGCACAAAGGATGCAAGTTAATCTATCTTTATGAATATGTGGTGGCTTATATTCCTCTTTTTTTTTAAATCTTCCATGTTGTGGAAATATTTTATGATATTAATGAGAGCATGCAGTTGCAAATGAAGCATGAGGGGAACTTAATGGAATTGCAGACCATGGTTTCAGATCCAGAAGGTTTCAATAGAATTGGTGGAATGAATTATTCAAACACAGAGCATCCTCTGAGCACACTGTGAGCACGCATCTCAACTCCAAACAACAGATTGTTCTATCTTATGATAAATTTTTTTGTGGCTGTTGTAAAGAAGCCTTTTCAAGTGTAAACAACACAAGCAGCAAGAGGCCTCTGAATATCATCACTACAATATAAAAGCTGTCATGAAATACATGTAGAATACTTCCATGCAGTCTGAAGTTGGGAGAACAAGTGAAATATTTGTTAAATCGTGTAATGAACTGACAGAATGTTACTACAGTATGCATGGCTCAGTAATGCTGGTATAATGTATTATAACAGCTATTATTTTCCTGTTAGGAGAGACACAGTAGGTGCCATTTGTTATGGTTATTTGCATCTAGTTCTAACACTGTTATCATATGATAACATTGTGCTTCAGAGCCATGCCCCAAACACACAATTTCTTTATTAGCTTAGCCTACTTCTGTGTTGCTAAGCAATCTCTACTGTACCAGCAGATACAGAAGGACCCAGAAAATTATCATTTGTAATCAATAATTCCAAATCAGTCATGCACAGTTTTAGTTACAGAGGATGTCAGCTTTCTCATCAACTGTAGTGAAGCATGCTGGTTTGTTCTCTGCTTGAAGAATTTTATTTAATGTATTTCAGCATTCAGACTGAAAATGGAACAATGATGTATTATTTTGTAGTGATAACAGTCACAAAGGCACTGGTTGGCACTGGTATCCCTCAAGTATCCACATGGCCCATTTTCGTGTGGAAAGAAGAGATTCCCACCCTGATGGAATTAGTGGTTTCATCAGGTTTTTCCCCTCATGTGGTTTCTCAAGTACGAGGCAGGTAGGTTGTCTCAGTTCAGGCCATTCCCTGCTGTTCTGCACCAGTGCCACCCTGATTTGACACTCGGTGAGCAGAATAGTGATCAATCCCTCCACCTAAGAATGGAAACGGACAGCCATAACCAGAGACATAAGAGCTAGAGGTACTTGCTGCACTGTTACCACGGCAACGGGCTGTGCAGGGGGGCGGGGGGGGGGCATCTTCATCGGCTCTCTGAGATTGGCTGTTGGTGGTTTGGTGCAATGGTTCAGCCTAGTTGGTTGTTCTGCCCTCTGAGAGACACAGAAAGTGCTTCAGTGGTCTTCAATCTACCTTGATCTCATGGAATCTGAGCAGATTTATGATGGAATGATGGGAAAGACTGTAGCTCTGACATCTCATTTCCTGACATAATCACATGGAGCCTGAAAAGAAAAATGTATGATTTTATAACATAATAGCCATGTCAAAATTTGCCATTGAAGAAGCATCTGGTTCATTTTGTGTATCACAGTTCTCCACTATTTTTCTTAACCATTTTCATTTGGTGGAATGTACCAGTCAAAAGCTGTTTGTTTTTTGTTGTAATAAAAAAAAGATATCAAATTAAGCACAGAGACATACCAAATAAATATATAATTCTACTTCTTCTACCACTACTACATGATAATGCATAAATTAAATATTTATAACTCTATCATATCCTGCATATAGTTGTATGTTGCCTAATTGCACCGCTGTCCTGTCTAGAACATTCAGGCGGTAAAGCATGTTGTGCATCCCTCACCATACTGAACCCTGGGGACACATGTGCAATATACACATCCAGCCTTACAGATTCTATCCGATAAATTATTACTGACACGGCAACACAGTCACAGACATGAGATAACTTACAGTCCCTAGGTACATACTGACATTCAATATAAAGTGAGTGAAGAAACATGCATTATATAGTATATTTAAGTACACACATTAACACAAACAGATGAATTCTTGCAGACATATGCACACACGGACACAGACACACAATTGTGAACCTAAGCCCTGCCCTGCTCCCCTGAGTGTACTTACATAGCTCTCTCACTAAGATGCAATGAACCCACTGATGCTCTGGGAATGTGTCAGACTAACAGAGAGGATAGTTACTACATTGTTCACACTGGTAACCGCTCTCAGGATATAGATATCACTCATAGACAATCAATTGAAGGCTGCAACACACAAAACATTTCAACATTATTATGTGCGGCGCACAAGTGTCCATGCTCCCTGTTAACAAGGTGTAACTCTCACTGAATGCAACACCTGCATTTGCTTAAAGTGTTTTGTGCTTACTGTAGGTATTTAATTTTGTAATCTCATGTCATTTTAAATAAAAAACCTTGATTGTTTCATCAAACTGTGACAAATAGAATCTGGTAATGTCAGCTCCATTGTTTCCTTGTGTTCATGCAAGCTATTTTCTTTCTAATTGCTATAATGTTCCATGACCAAATATGGAGCATCTGGGTATTTGCTAGAGACTGTGTGAGTACTAGCAATTTTGTGTTTTCAGAGTGATTCAAATTGCAATAATGATTAGCAAAGCTGCTACATTCCCCAGTGCCTCGTTGCTAAATGATACAGGGAGCAACTAAGCATTGCAATAATGGTCCCATCCCTTTCAAATGTAAATTCCATTTATTGTCTACAAGTGAAGGAATTCTATTTCCAAGCTCTGGGGCTGTGTAAAAGTACAATAAATATAACAATTTGTTAAAGTGTGTGTCACATACAGTGCTAATATAAAGGCAAAATAATTTGCACTTTTGGTATAATTATGACATTTATATTCTTTACAATCAACAAGTGTCACATGAAAACTCATCGTACATAATAGTGATATATATATAGGCAAGTTGCCTAGTGTCTATTGTAGGCTTACTTCTGGATTCTGAGGCTTACTGCTTGGGCATTTGCTTCTCATGCTTAAGGTAGTAAGTCCTTACCTTAAATACGTAAAACTGACATCTGATGGCATAAAACACATACACAGATAGGTCAGATAGGTTTCATACATCCTGTACATGTGCCATTTCATTTTTTCTTTGCCCAATACAATAGATCAGTGGAGCTGGAGCTGAAGAATGTGTGTGTGTGTGTGCGTACATGCGTGTTTCTCTGTTTATATTTCTCTCTCCCACCTAAATCCTTTTTATAGGAGCATCCTTCCATGAGCCTCAGCAGGTTTAGCAGGTGTTAACCTCTCTCTGGGAGGCTCCCTCCTGGGGCAACACACAGTCTAGCAGAGCAACACATCTCATTCCCTGAGCAGCTTGCAGTCTGCCAATCACACAGGTGGAGATAATGGACAGGCAGATGAGTCTTCTGCAGTCCCTAAGTAATATAACTTTTTCCTCCTGTGCAGGAAAAACACACACACACACACACACACACACACACACACACACACACACACACACACACACACACACACACACACACACACACACACACACACACAGTCTTTCCAGTAAGTTCACAGGGCGGCTGCACCAACAACTTCGCTTGTTCCTTAGATGATTTTGACAGCTTCATTTCTAATCTTCCAGTCTTGGTTATCTTTGATATCACTGTGTAAAGACTGACCACAGGTTCTTGAAACCTTTCTGGACACAGACAGGATGGACACAGAGTGCTCATTCAGCTGCAGATGCATTATGATTTCAGAGAGGATGTAGTGCGTGTCAACCTTATCAAAACGGTTTGGTGCATTTGCTTTTTTTCACTTTCAGGACTAATAAATTGATTACCGATCAGTTATTTTATATTAATTCAATAGTTTTGCTGTTAATGAATTATGCAAATGATGTCATTAGACACAGATTTCTCCAACAATAATTATTCCAATGATAGGGAGGCCACCATGTGACCCCTGGAGGGACATTTTACATGGGGGCCCCTTATGTTACATTGGCTGTAACTGCAAAATTAAGTGAGCTTATTGCCCCATTATAGGGCTCGTTTAAACCAGTGGTGTTTGTGGTGTTGTTGTTGGATTGCTGTTTGGTCCACCTCTTAATATATAATTTGCTCACTGAACTGCCAGTGTAGTGCATTGCATCATCTTGTAAAACATTCCTTTTATTTTCACAATTACAATTGAAAGACAACTATCCCTTGGAGGTTTGCCCATTGATAGCCTAATTATGTGAGAAGAGATTTCACACCAAAATGACTTCATTTTTTGCTTCTTTTTGCTTTTGAGCAACACTACTTACCCAAATTAGCTATGTGCGCGTGTGTGTACATATGTGTGTGTATGGTTATTGAAAATATGTTTCAGTCTTAACACTGTGTCAGCTACCTTTCTTCTCATTGTTTGACAACTGCGGTAATGATGGTTAATAATTATGGGAGGAGGCTCCTACCTCTCGCCACTGTATTGGGGTTCTTGAGAAGTTTGCCCTTATTTTCAGAAATTACTGTCTGCACATAAAGTAAGACAAATCAGTGCTGTGGAAGAGAATACAGCTAAACCATAATCTTGCTTCACAGCATCTCTCTAATAAAGGAAGGAATCTCTATATGTATGTATGTATGTTTGTCCTTCACATATCCCGACAACTGTTTTTCTGAGCTACTTCATACCTGGCTGTATTGCTGAGGACTCAAGGAAGTGCAGTGTCGAGTGTGAAGTTGTTTGGATGAGCGGTTCTTTAGAAATATATAAAAATACTTCATAAACAACGTTGATTTGCTTCTTCCTCTGCCCGTGGAGTCAATGAGTGGAAATACAGACAGTGCCACTCTGCCATTGTAACCCACACTGTGGTCAAAGGTGGGATTACATCCATAGGCCCTGTTTACACCTGGTATTAACATCCGTCTCGGGTGATCCGATCACAAGTGGACAGCTCTAAATACAGGTGTAAACGCACCCAAGACACATTTGTGACGGGTCGAGATCCGATCACTCAGACCACATTCGGAGGTGGTCTGGGCTGCATGTGACCACATTCTTTTAGTAGTGTAAACGCAATGCGTCCTGGGCCACGCTAAAGGACCGCCTACTCAACCAACATCCTCTATTTTCTGACAGACCAGGCACACAACCCTCCATCCAAAGCTGTTCAACTTGTTTGATAACAGGATAAACAAATAATTTTGTTTTTCATGTGAATTAAAAACGTAATCGACCTCTCGTTTTTTCCTGTTTCCCGTTCCCCTAACCGGTTTTCCTCTTCAAATCGACAATTAGAATAGAAATTATACCATTAAGTTTTCACTTGTCTGTCTCTAAACGTAGCTGGATAGTTTCATCTGTCCTGTCAAGTTGATAACGACAGTTTTTAGTTTTGCTGCGCTGCTCGACATAATGAGCTCAGGATTTATCAGGAGGACAGCTGCTTTACTCCAAACAGTATGAACCTGGACTGTGTGTGGGTAACAGCTGATCTTTTGGATGTGTAGAAGAACACGGAACATTAATTAACATTAGATCCTGACCGATCCTGTCGGCGTGTCAGAGATTTAAAAAATCAATGAAGTTATGCCACTCTGTCTTGTGCGTAAATGCGCACAGTGTCTCTGAATGGAGAGACGCAGCTGCAAGGAGATCACTGCATATAACTCTCTGTCTCTCTCTCTCTCTCTATTCCGACGTGGAATATTTATATATATCCTGAATGTTTATCCTGTTATCAAACAAGTTGAACACAGCTTTGGACGAAGCGGACCCGGTCTGGTCCTCC
Source organism: Thunnus thynnus (assembly GCF_963924715.1). Classification (NCBI taxonomy): domain Eukaryota; kingdom Metazoa; phylum Chordata; class Actinopteri; order Scombriformes; family Scombridae; genus Thunnus; species Thunnus thynnus. The sequence continues at coordinate 22,626,202 of NC_089517.1, read as the reverse complement.
CGCTGGTTAATAATGAACAAATTGGTCTTTGAAAACGGAAACAATGCCTGTGTTTATTTGCATATAGAGCAGGGAAGTGAGATCTGATCACAAGTGGTCACTCAGGACGCATGTAGAGATGCATGTTAATACCAGGTGTAAACAGACGTACTTAAAGCTGTCCACTTGTGATTGGACCACCTGAGACGCATGTTAATACCAGGTGTAAACAGGGCCTTAGTGTTAATGGCCTGAAAACGTTTAAGAGACTTAAGCTCTACAATTGAATTGTGTACTTGGCATGTACATTCAAGACTTGCAGGATGTCTCAGGCACGTTTTGAACTAAAAAGCAAGGAATCTCTGTCTGTCTGTCTGTCTGTCTGTATGGTTGTCCTTTGCATATCTCGAGAACTGTTCATCCGATCGACTTGACACTCGGCGGGCTTATTGCTGGGGACTCAAGGACATGCAATGTTGAATTCGGTGAAATTTGGAGTGAGCCGCTTAGCTCCGTGTCTGAGTGCAGGGGGCTGTTTGATATGAACACCATCACATCACAGTGGTCTTCACAGTCTTCTGCCCCACTCAATTAAACTGCCTGAGAGAAAAGAACGAGCCTACACAGGAGGAAAAAGCAGAGGCAGAGGCAGTATAACTAGCCAATAGGGGGCAGACACATTTGATTGGCAGCAGAATCAACCAATAAACTGCTTCTATGGTTCAACCTCAGTTTAGTCTCAGTGGTGAAGTTTCTGTCTGGATTTAAACCATTTAATTTATTAATTCTTTATCATTTTAATTGATACATTTGTCAATTGATACATATATATGCGGTTCTCGAGAAGTAATCAGCGTATTCTGAACAGGCCAATTTGAACGGGCACTACACTAGTATGAACTAATTTTATATCATCAAACCTACAGTATGTACTGATGAACAGTTACAACCAAGCTACTGTAAGTGAAAAATGTCTCCACGATGAAAATCTCGGAGTACATAGATTTTGTGCATCACAGGCAGATAATGAAATTCAAAATCAAGATAGAGAGAGAGTAATATCTAATTCTATCTAATCCAATTCTCTCTGGTTACAGAGACTAGGATGTGCCTCTGTGGCTATTTTTAGCATCATTCAGACATTGATTTGCATTCAAGCATGCAGAGACATACGTGGCCATGCCAACATTCAGCTATCACTGAACTTTTCAGAGTTGATGCTTTCTTTGTTGAAATTAATTGCCTATTTTTAATTAGCAGATATTTTGTATGCCCTTCCCTTACACTCCACCCCCACTTATCTTCAGATGATTAGATTTTTTAAAAACATTTTTAATGGGCCATTTGTTGCACACTTGGGAGTATGCAAGTCTGATTGTTGTGCACATAATAGCACAGAGCTGTGGAAGTGATGTGGTTGGTGCTGCTCTGACAACTCTTGGCCCCTTTGACAACTCTGCATTTTCCATGTACCATTAGTGCACTATTGGCTGTACTGCTACAATAGCAGCAGGTGTCACAGTGTATTGGCTGCATCATTACTATACAGTCGTCTGGGATAAAAAGCTGTATGCCATAGAAATACCATGAAAGTAACCCCAAACTCAGTATGTGTTGTCATACATTATGAAAATACAAAGTTTCATCAAACTTGAATAAGTATTTGAGCACCTGCAATAGTTTAATCATTAATATTTGAGCACTAGGAAAAGTAATTAATCACTTATTAATTATTATTATATTATTAATAACTGTAAAATTCAGGGTCAGCACCATAATTGCCTTTTGCTGATGCAAACTCCTAGTTACAGCACAGTGGTCACTCTGCATGGACACTCAAAGTCTGTATTCTGAAAACATCAGACCAGCCTGACTGCCAATGGCTATTTGTCTTTTTTTTTTTTTTTTTTTCTAAATTTTTCATTAGAACAGTAACCCCAGGATGACCATAAGAAGATTAAAAAGAATAAAAACTTGATTGATTTAGTCAACTACTTTGCAGAACAGCACTACAGAATAGTGCAAAATGTCCAGTGACACAAATTTTGCAATATACATCTCACAGCTGAGAGAGGTACTGCTATCACTGGTTTTGCTCTTGAGTGGTTTGTACATCATCTTTGTGAATGCCTAATTTCAGAGGGCAAATACTGCAGCACATAACATTCAATAACCTGAAGTGCTCATACCCAACACAAATCATTGACTTTTGATGTACTGTCATTATGGGGGCCAGCACAGCACAGCAGCCCTTTGCACTTAATTGTCAGAGAGAAATGTATGTCTTTGTGATTTGGCCTGTGCAAGTTAGTTGAATAATTAGCCATTAACAGTTGGCTACCAGCTAGAAGAAGCTGAGCTCAGCGTTATATTTCTCTCTTTCTTTCTCTGCAGGCCTAGCAGGCCACAAAACCACAGAAGAAACAGAGACTTTTTGTCTTAGCTCAGCAACAAGCCAAGGGATAGTAAGATGGTACCCGGAGGCTAAGTGCAGGTGTGATTATATCACATAATAGCAGATAGTGGAAAGCTCTTTTGTTAAGGAGTGAACTTTGGTTTAAGATATGTAAGGTATCTTTGTAAAACATCCAGCCATACAGCCATAATCTGGATCTCAATTTAGTCAGACAATTTGTACACAGTTACTGTTATACCTCTCTCCAAACAGACTAATCTGATGTAAGCAAGAATGAGGACACACAACTGTTTAATTTGTATCTTACACAAAACTAAAATATATCAAAGCATTGAAACAACTTGGGCATGTTAATCAAAGGACCAACACAGATAGCCTGTTTATGAAATATCCAATTAAAATGATTTTCATGCTTTTGGAAGATGGGAAGAAACCAGGGCACATAATTCACTTTGAGACGTGAACATAATTGAGGAAACGGACAAAACAAAAACAAATGAATCCGGGCTTTGGAAATAAAGCTATTGACCGTTGTCACACATGACAAGCAGTTTTCCCCTGTAGTTTTATTTACTTTTCTGTAAAGCTTGATGATCATCAGTGAAATGGAGTGGATTGTTCGCTAGCAAAGAAAAATGCCTTGAGGCATTTATACCAACTAATGCTGAAGCGTGACTGAAATTAATGTTGAAGCTTTTGCAGAACAAGTTTTCTGGATTGGATGAAAAAGCAGCAATAATATGGTCGTACTGTGGAGGCAAGCAATGTTTTGTCTTTACTGTCCAGTTCTCCTTATTTAATTGCTAAACCAAAATGAATTAAATCTATGGGCCTTGGTCAAATTGAAAAGGGAATAATTACAAAGCTTAGCGTATTAACCTGGTAACCCCACAAGATTGGGAATGAAAGACTTTACACTTAGTACCGGTGCTGTTGACGTCCGTCTTCTGTTCAAATCACTGCTGGATTGTGTATTCTTCTCATCCTCCCTCTAGACAGAAATCACATTTATAAGGCATTTGAGGAGCTCATTTGGGATACTTTCTGTTTATCTCCCTCTGTGGTTTCAGTGTCTGAAGAGACATCGTAAGTTTAGAGTTTTCTCACTTCAAAGTCAGTGTCTTCTTGAACATTTTTGACCATGCTGTAAGTTTGATGATAATAATGAGGGTGCAAGCTTAACTCAGAATTTAGTAGATAATGATGAGTAACTAGAAAATATACTGGAAGATACTATATTGATGAATCAATAGATAGCCATTTAGTTCATAAATATGTGAATCAACATATTGACCACTTTGTTTCTGATGAACTCTGAATGTATGATGTTCCACTTTGATTCAGGCACAAAAGGGTAAGTTATGGTAAGATAGTCACAAAGTAATGAAGGACTACTTAGTAACTACTCAGTCTGATGTCTCACTTTACATGAGGGGACACTACAAAAGTAATTTATGTTGAGTAATTAATGAGTCATTACCAGTAATCAGGAGCAAATCATGAAGAAAATGGCCTGTATCTTGAATCACAGGTAATTACGAACTAATCATTACCTAATGATTTATCAATATAGTATCTTCCAGTCCAGTACTGCTTTGTTCCATCTTGATTAAATAAGTGTGTGACAGCATCATACTTAGCATGCAACCAGCCATTTAGTTAAGGTTAAAATTTGTCAAAGAGTCATGGCAACACCAGCACACACTACCTTTTCTAGGCCCCTTTACACTGTACGATTCTGGGCTGCCTGATATGAAAGTTGACAATCGTGAGAGAAACATGGCAAAATCTTTGGTCATCAATCCAAAATGGTGGTGCTAGATCCCATGTGGAGCTTTGGTCACCAAAGACAGCCTGAGGCTGACAGTGACAGAAATTTAAGACCAAATTCTCACAATGTGACTGCTGTTACGACCCATGTCTACAAACAAAGCAATCAGAGTATGACACAAAATGACACAGAATACACTGGCCGACATGACATTTCATAAGTGCATTTCTTTAAAAAAAATAAAATTTAGGGAGAAAACCCACTCATTCTCCTTAATACATTCATGGTACCCAAAAACCAAGACGATGGAGGGAAAACAAAAAAGAACATTGTGTTACTTTATTGTATTTTATAAACATCAAAATGGTGCAGATGGATGACACAAGCTGATGACGTGTTGATATATATAATGATATCCTACAGTCTGACACAGATTGTATCCAAGATCTTATCATAGGCATCTCGCACAATTGCAATAAACTTACACAATTGTTGTTGTCGTACTGTCTAAAGGCACCTTACGTCCATGTCACATGTTATTTTCAGGTTTGGCTGTACCTCACCTGCCCACCAGGCCCCTATGGCAAGTTTCCTGCTCCTGCACACCTGTTTCCCATCAACTGATTACCCCTGTGACCTGCTGTTTCCCTGCACAGCTGTCCCTCACTGGCTCATTATGTTGCCTCTAACTATACCAATGCCTCTTTCCTGAGGGACTTGTCATATCATCTGAGCTGCTTTAGTGTTTGAGGCATCCTAATTACCTTGCATGTTATCTGCTCATGTGATTGCATGTTGCCTGTGTTCTGCTTTCCTGCTGATTTGACTGAGCTATGTTTGTCTGATCCTGCCCACCGAAAGCTGCCAACTGGCAGACGAATCAAATGCTGTTTAACTTGCCATTATTTGTCTTGTCTCACAAGTCTGCTTTTGGATCCAAGTTCTCCCTTCCTGCATCACCTTAACATACATTTATGTCAATCTGTTAGCACCTAAACGGATCTACATAAGTTGGGTATACATAAGAAATGAAAATGTTTTATGTATTCTGTCAATAAACTTGTGTGAAGTTATAGTTTAGTACACTAGGAAAAAGCTCACCTTGGAAGGCAGAGAAAAATAGGCAGCAAAAATCTCATCGTAATAATGACTTTTCTTGTTTTTCTGGAAGGTGTACAAACCCTTTCTCTCAGTCTGCATAAGATGTTAATATAATGCATAACTATGCCGCTACACAAGAGATGGCTTCTGATCTGATTCAGCCACTGAAAGAGAAGGATGCATAATGCACTGCTACCACAGTCCTAAGGTTTTTAATAGGGTCAAGATTACTGTCTTTTTAAATCGACATATTTTAATCACTCATAAAAAGAGAGCAATTGGTCTAAGCTTGCAGATAAAAGTATTATTTTTAATTGTTGCAAATGCAAAACAGTTTGCGATATATTAAAAAGGAAAATCTTAAAGACTTCATGGTTTCAGGACCAAATTCATAAAAGAAATCCCACCACTAAACAGCGACTGAATTTTTAAAGACTGATTAAACAACAGTCAATACTTTGATTTGTCAGTGATGTTTGCCTGCATTAGAGTAAAACAATACACTTACTTACTACATTTAGCACTTTCTGTCTGACTGAAAACTATCTGAATATACCAAAATTGGCTCTACTCAATGTATTCAAATGTGCTGTAAGATTCTTAGTTCTGAAATTTGAAGTTGTTGGAGCAGCATTGTCATCCATGGATGATAAATGTATGGCACACAAATCTCCATCTGAGAAACCTCTGTTGGCTATACAACAAATATGTCTCTCTGTATTGCCTGAGTGTATTTTCTTCTCTTGCTTACAGTTTTTCCTCCTTATCCCCTCCCCCCACACACACTAACACCCTACATTATTCTGTATTCTGTTCTTCATATACATAGCTGGATCTTTCTCTTGTGCTCTCACTCTCTCTTACATGCTCTGTCTCTCTCACTCACACACACTTACCAAAATGTCTTGCATTGGTTTTGCCTTTGTGTCTTTGTATTTTGAGACCCGTTGATCATACCCTCAAGGCTTCTCTTTTCACCATAGAGGGAAAATAGAGGCAGAGAAAGAACAATTTAGATGAGAGAGAATTCCAAACCATCCTCCTCCTACTCCTCTCTGCGCAGCTCCCCTACGAAATCACACTTTGTTTGATTCAAAGAATGCTGAAAGGCTTAGGCAGCAGATGTGAGATTTCGCGGAAAATAACTAGCAATGAATCTTTTCAACCAGCACGCCCTCACAAGAAAAATGACATAAACGACCTATAGTTACGTATACGCCGTCTAGTGGCTGTAGTAATTATGACCTGGGGAAGTGATGCAATTCAGATAATGTCAATATAAGGTGACAATTTGCCTTATTAGGAGGAGGTGGGTTGGGTTGATGGCTGGATAGCTAGATGAAAAAAAGTGGACTTAGCTGCAGGACACTGCCGTTCGCTTCCCACTTCCAACCATGAGTACCATGTTTCCAACTGTGAGTTGGGACAGTTTTTTAAAAACCGTAACAACAATTGTCATTGTGTTTGCTGTTGCCATGATGACAATGGTTGCGTAACTTTAAGGAAGTAGAAACCACGTTTCTACATAATTATTTTTTAACAGTGATTTGTAACGGTTTTGGAAAGCGACACATTATGCTCCTATGGGTCGTTCTGGAGTGCAGGTATAATCGACCTATGTCGTTGTTTAATTATGAGGATGTGTTGCTTCAACACATATTGCATAAAGGTATGCTGTTCTCCTCTGTCTGTGGTTGATGGATTAATTTGTCAGAGTGATGCTTCTCATTCTCCCTCTTATGTCTGCACTTAAAAAGAAGATTCAGAAAACTGTATCTATGCCTTTTATAATCATAATACATGTTTCACATTAATAAAGCCTTTGACTTTGTATTTTAAATTAATTCTATTCACAGTCTGATTTGAACAGGATCAAATTAACACAATGGAAATGGGAGATTTTTGTTTTTTACATGATGGTGATCCTCTTCATGTTGAACATGTAAAAAAGAAAAAGGAAACATGTTTAATATCTCCATCTCAGGGATTCAGTCAGTGTGAAACATATGTTCAGGAGATCATTATCACCAAAGCCCTGAAACGAATGAATTGAATTCTGCAGCAGCAGAGGCAAGCCATAGTTTTATTGAGATAATCTCTTCAACATTGCAAAGCCAGAGGCAGAAACTCCTACCATTTCTATGGCCTTTGGAAAAGTGGAATGAAAAAGCAATCAATAAAACAATAACCACCTCTCATTACAGAAGGTCCTCGTCCCAACAAAGTCAATTAGGATTTATTTAGGAAAAACAAAAATCAATGCAAATTGGAGGAGAGGTCACCAAACCCTTTTTAAACAATGTATTGTGTTAAGTCCTACCTGTAACTGTATATACATTACCAAAAAACTGATAACACCTCCTTATCGCATCTTGTTAATCACAATGTTTTTGTTTTTTACTTAGTTTTTGCAGACATGTATTTAATATTTGATCAAAATCTATTTCTATAACACCAATTAAGCCTTTACAAAGGAAGATTTTGGGAGATATTGCGTTACAAACTAGTCTTGTGCACCATGTGTATATACTGTATGTGTGCACACGTTTGAGTCTTGATATTCCAAACATAGTCTCAAGGGTCCAAACCAATCATGGTTCAAGACAGCACACTGACAGAAACAGCCAGACACAGAGGTATTTCTATCTCCTGGAACAGCTGGCCTATTCTCAGTTCTGATACTGATTGAGCTCACAGCCTTTGACACACTGAACAATCAGTTTTTTCTACCTGTGCTGGCTGTCCAGCTGTCAGTTGGATATTTCCTTTTCTTCCTGTACACAAGATCTCTTGGAGATTTAATCATTTCACATGGTTTTCCATAACTCCCCATATGCTGATAAGTCTACAGTCTTTTTTTTTCTCCTTCTGCAACTCAGGTGGCATTGCAAATGTCTACATGTCTGGCAGATGTTGATTACCGGATGATGGCTCACCACTTATAGCTCATCCAAGCCAAGAATGAGCTGTTTCTCATCCAAGGGAAGGGCTTTGCTTTCTTTATTATCTACAGTTCACAGAAGAAAATCGTTGGCTTGTCCTGCAAAATGGATTGATGGGCTGATTAACTAATTGATTGCCTGTTTGATTGGTTGATTCAAATAGGCATAAGGTAGATTGGGAATAAACTCTCTCAATTGTGTGCACATCATAAATGAATGATTTAGTGCCTCATGGCAATTCAGAAAAGAACATAACACCTTTGGATCCTCATTCCACTGAACCATAACGAGTAAGGAGCAGTGGCAGCCTAGGCAGAGCTGGGAAAGAGCTGATTATGAGGATGCAGCCTATGCAGTGTCAAGAGTGTCTGCAGGCATTTTTCATAATGGCCTTTTATCACTCTGTGAGCACTGCCCCAATTAGGTTGATCTGCTGAGCCACCAGCTGGCAAACCAAAAAATATACATCAGTTTATGACCAAAAGAAAATGAGTTAGAGAGAATGAGAAACAGAAAGAACGGGAAGTAGCCTCCAATGAAATAAGACAGCAACAAGAGAAAAAATATTGTAAAATTAAAAAGGGGGGTTGTAAATATGCTGGGAGATTAAAGGGGGTGTGGAGAAGAGAGGCAGGCTGGGTGATGAGGGCTTTCTGTCTTTTACAGTTGCCATGGACACCAAGAAAGCTGATTTACTGCTGTGTGAATTTTTCTTGAATGGAACACACACACACACACACACACACACACACACACACACACACACACACACACGATTACCACACATTACTGCCATCATAACCACCATCACCTACTCCTTTCTCCACTCACAAAACTCCCACCTCCCTGATTGTTCAAGGAAGAGTGTTTTACATGAATAGCATGCTAACCACGTTCACGTGTACTCTAGTGTGATAAAGTTTTTTTTTTAGGATGCCTGCCAGGCTCTCGTTATTACAAGGTAGGAAAGCACAGCATACTATTTGTAAGACAGCAGAGCAACAAGATAAACGCACACAGGGCACAGCTCATTAGCAGTGGTGTTTATCTTTGATGGTAGATGACTGCAAGGCTCTTTGTTCTTGGTGGAACATGCATGAAAATCACCAACACAGCAGGCCAATTTATCTGTCATTTCTCTCATATCCTTCACCGCCTCTGTCTTAGTATCGCTCTTTCTGCTTGTCCCTTTTGAAATTACTGGTGACTGTGGAAGATCCTGAAGGTCTGATATATTAATTAAAAGCATTTAGATGAGGAAATTATTTTACTATTGGCATCCTCTTTGAACTTTCATCTCCAATAATCTCATTAATGATTGCTACACATCCCTATAACATCAAAGTTCCATTTAATGTCATCATATAAGAGTATATTTCTCAGTGAATGTTATATATTAGTACATGCCTTTTGGTGCTGCTTTTGGTGTGAATACACACTCAGGCTCTTACTTTTGTTTTTAAACTCAAGTGTAATGGTATGCACCCTGAAACCACATAGAGTCTGTGATATAATTAACGGGCTTGTCAATCAATGAAATGAACTCAGTGAAGGTGAAACTGACTGTGCGCCTTCAGAAAGACTACTTACTGATCCGTTGAGTAAATGCATAACAGGAATGACAGCACAACAATGGAGTCCATTGAAATATTGACATTGATTGTCCCGTGAGAAATATACGGAGCTGTTGATTATGATTATGCCCCGGGCACTCCAGAAACGATTAGGAGCAATAAAAAATAAAGAGGAAGATAAATAAACGCCTCCTCGTGATCTCTAATTAGTTCAGTCTATGGCAAGACAAATCCTAAATTTCATTGCAGATGATTCCAAAGCTGCAGTTGTATTGGCAAGTCGTGAAGAGCCCACTGTAAAAAAAAAATCTCTCAGAAAGGGAGTGACAGCGCTGGTTTTAATGGTTTCAATGGTGCGGTTCCCTTTCCTTAATTTACACAGAACGTACATATGCAGCGTATTATGAGTGGCTTTTAAGTGTTACATTGCTTGTTGTACCTTAAAAAAAGAAACTACTATCACAAAAAAGGGAGAAAAAACACGTCATTCTCTGATTGGCCACGTGCAGGCACGTAAAACCACACCAGGTTCGTCTTAGCGGAGAAGTGATCAGCGATTTCCACAGGTAGTGCTCTCATAAACCAGCTAATTCTCCTCAGAACAGAATGCTGCTCAACTTTCCAGAGCTTTTCACCGTCTGAACGCGTAAAGACATTAGGCAAACAGACGACGGAGCGCCTGATGCAAAGATTCACTGGAGCGAGAGTCCGGCTTTGAAGCGCGCACGCATTTCAGCACCTTGGACAGCGCGCGGCGCCGCAGTGGCAATGCGTGGATTCAACCGGTGGCTTCCAATCAAAGCAGCAGTGTGAGGGGACCATTTGACTGAATATTACATTAAAAAAACTCTTTGTGTTGCACACGTAGGAAAGGCTACATGCTCTCTGGATCACTTGGACTTTTTTTTTTTTTTCGATCTTTCTAATACACAGCCGTTTCCATCGTACTGGTAGGCGTGCCGCTGGATGAGTGGTTGACTCCAGAAGCCGTGCTGAGCAGCGTGGAGTAGGTGTCTGTCAGGCGGGCGAACTGGTGTGGTGGTGGTGGTGCCTAAGAGACCCTCCATTTATAAGGATGCTGGTGGGAAATGCCTGGAGACAGAGATGACGAGATTTGTCAAAAGGCACTTGAACTCCTGTCAGATCTTTGTTCGAAAGGGGAAGTGCAGAACGATAACTGTCTGGATTTTATCTACTATTTCCGAGACCTTGCCAGGCCACGATACACGGATTCAGGTGAGGCATCATTTGATTCAAACATTGCATTGAATAGAAGTGATGTGTGACTTTTTTCATTGAACGTTCTGCGCCTAAAACTCGAAAGGAGGTTCAAACATTTGTGCTTTTTCAACAGCCATCCCATGTTTGAAAATTCGGTCAGCACCATTTTCCCACACTAATTAGCTAATTAATTATCCGATTTAATTATGTCATTTTTCTTTTAACAAAAATGCATTTGCACGGGGACAGCCTCTACTTTTCACTGACAGCCAAATACGAGGTTTGAAATTCTAAGTTATGATTTACAATCTACAAAGCCCAGTTAATTCTTGACACTTGTGCTCACAGGAACTGGTATAGTGCCATCGTGGAGTCACAGAGCGACACACATCATATAAAACTGGTGCATTCTCTACCATGGATGAGTTGATCCTGCACCTGTGCTCGCCGGTAGCAGTTACTATAGTTGCACGTTTACTGCATTCTGCTTCTGCAAAAGTTTACTTTAGATTACTTTTTTTTTTTACGTTTTACCCAAAACCTGTATGTGAAACATTAATTGAATTGACTTATTGAACTTGCTAAACTGTATTGTAGAAAAGGGAGGCGTGTATTTTCTGAAAACCAGCGCGCACATTCAGTCACATGTGAAAAATGTATGTGAACATACAGTCACGTTTTCTAATCACCAATGCGCAGGCTAATCACCTTCATCTGATTCGTTTGCATGCATGTGTGTCTGTGTGTATGCGCGCGCGCGCGCGTGTGTGTGTGTGAAGAAGACAGAGAAAAAGCGTGTGACATAATGTGAAGGAGCGAGAGAAGCACAGTAAGTGCAGTCCCCCACATACCGGTCCACTCATTCTTCTTTCATTAGTTTGAATTATTATTCATCTTTATTCAACACATAAAAGCCCTTTGAGAATCCTCACTCATTTCCTCTTGCTGTCCTTCTCTGCAACCTTTCCTTCAACATTTTTCTTCTTATTTCCTCAATTCCCTAATCTCCCAGCTTCCACCTCTCTCCCCTCATTCATCATACACCCTGTCTTGTCGTTTTCATTGCAGTGACACTTTCAAAAGTGGAACTGCTATTATAGGTAGCGGTGTTAGCCATCAGGATGGCTTGCCTATGAGGTTTAATTTCAGTTCCAGTTGGCATGTGTCACCCAGCATGATGGCAGCACTCATAATAGAATGACAAGGGAGGTAGATAAAAGAGAAAGGGCAGGTCCAACGCCATGTGACCCAGAGTTCAGGGTTAGATACAAAGCAGAGCTGGTTGGGGTTCAGTGTCTTCCACAAACATTTTTGACTCTCAAACTGCCTCTGGAGGGACAATATAAGTTTTGAATGGAATTTCATTGAATTGTACATAAATCATAATGTTGACTTGATGGTGGGTTACATGCCAGAATATTTCTTGGCTGGGTGCAGTGACTATCTGCAATCTCTGCTGGTGGCCTGGCCACCTCATGACGATGACAAGACTCCAAGAAGTCATTGCTCTCAGCCAAGAAATCATCCTGACCCACGTAAAAACAACTTGACATTTTCACACTTCAATTTATATACAGATTAAACAAACAAGATATAATGTGTTAATCCATGTGCTTTAGGTGAATTTTGTTACCTTTGTACAGAACCAAGCTAACTGTTTCCCCATTTTTATGCTAAGCTAAGCTAACCGGCTGCAGGTAGTAGCTTTGTATTTATCATACAGACAAATAGGTGGTATTGATATTCTCATTTAACTTTTGGCAAGCAAGCCAACTATTCTTTCGAGGATTTAGCATGTGCAAAAACATTTAGTAGCGGTTCTAAAATTAGGACTCTCAAATTGCCCTTGAGGGACAAATTAAGTATTTTGAATTTAATTGATATAAAACATAATATGGACTTGTTGACAGGGGATTATGTGCTGGATTCTTTCTTGGTCAGGTGCGGTGACTTTCTGCAGTCTCTGCAGTTGCCTGGCCACCTCACAGAAATCCAAATCCGGACCCAAAGTGCAGCGGTTTTTAATTGTAGCCATTTAATTAGTGAGATTAGTGAAACACCATGTCTATGCAACAAGGGTCCTGTGAGGATAGAAATCAGCACTCTGGGCCTTTGAGAACAACCAATCCCAGCCACTCATGTGTAATATGCTATGTTGTGTTCTCTGTATGGGTATTAGCTGTACTAAAAGAGGAAAAGTGTGTAATTTCCAATAATTGTTTGCTTTTTATTCATACATAGGTACAGTATGATAAAGGCAAATAACATCTCAGGAGGTAGAAGTTCCATATACTGCTTTTTCAGCACTTGCTTGCCTCCCACAGTATTGCACCTTTGAAAGTCCTGTGCTCTAAAATTGGTCTGCGCTCTTTGTTGTGATACAGTCTCTGAATCCTTCCAGAGGTCTATAGATTTTTCTCCGCCAGGCAACACTCTGGCAGCCTGCCAACCTGACAGTGGGCTCAGTGTCCTCAGATGACAAGTCACTCAATTTCTCCAGATTATTCTCCCAAATCACACATACTCTGGTATTCACAGAATACCAGAGCACAAAAAGGACAGTTTGTCCACAGAGTTCCTGTGTGAGGTCTTATGACAGCGCCCACACACAGTATTAGTGTGGTCCTGTATTAGGCAGTCCCTTTGGTTTTGGAGGCCCAAGATACCTTGCCTACATAAACTATTCTAAATGCAAAACTATTATTGTCAAACCTATGATAGAAAGATAAACCAAGTTTTACAGTTCTTTTTAGTTGATGTTTAAAGTGTTATCTTTAAATAAGCTTTCCAGGTCGGATTCAGTTCAGGATGATTCCTGGTTGCATAAGATGTTGTGTGATTTCAGTAAAACTCTGAAAGCATGTGTTTTTCTCTTGGTGAGAAATCTGTGTCTGTCACACCAATCAGATATAGAATCATCAAAGAACTGAAACAGAAATACCACTGAAATTGCATGCAGCTCATTTAGAGGATGGAGATGAGATCTTAACAAAATATATAAATACTAAACTGCATAATTTAAAACAACAAACTCGTATGGTAAAAAAAATTGACAGAGCACATCTGATATCCTGGATTTCCTATTGAGACGCAGTGCTATTGGAAAATAAATAAAGCTGAGAAGATTAAATGGGATAGTTGTGTTTTTTTTTTTTTACTTGTAACACATTCTCCAGGCCTCAGTGAGGACATAGCAACAGCTCTACAACACATAATGGTAATTTTGTCTTCTTATACAGTTCCAGTGCAAGGTTTGGACACACCTTCCCATTCCCTTGAATGAGAAAGTGTGTCGAAACGTTTGACTGATACTGTACTAAACTGTATGTCTGTCAGCTGTGACACAGGAGAGGAATAGTGTATCTATGGGGTGTTATTGTAGCAATATTATTTGCAAATATGTGTGGAGAGTTGTGAGACTGTGTCTCAAAATATGTGCATGTAATCATATTTGTAAATGTGTAAAAGAATCTAAATGCGTACAGCAAATTGTGAATAAGTAACAGATTTGTCTACACATTCACAAATCTTGATACACTTGCAAATCTGAATACACATTTGCAGATTCCTGTACAAATTCACAAAATTCAGTGTGTATTTAGAGATTGTTTTACACTTTTAAAAAATCTGATTGTGCAAATAATATATACTGTTTTAAAATTCTAGATAAAAGTAAAACCATGCATTAGTCATCAAGGTGTTTTAGATATGCCCTGTTATTTCAGGCACTGTTATCTTGTGTGATGCATTAATTTAGATATACATTGTGTGTCATTATGCTGATAATGATCACAGTCAATTTACAATCACCTATACCTATAATATTATAATATAATTAACTATAATAATATAATTCACCTGAGAAGGTATGTCCAAACTTTTGACAGGTTCCATATATATATACTGTATATACAGTATGCATATAATAACATTATCATAAAGCTTATCATTAAGTCAACAAGAAACTGAAAAGGTACATGGTAAGTTCATCAGCTCATACACAAATATTGTTATTGTCTACAT
The DNA here is from genome assembly GCF_963924715.1 of Thunnus thynnus. NCBI lineage: Eukaryota > Metazoa > Chordata > Actinopteri > Scombriformes > Scombridae > Thunnus > Thunnus thynnus. The sequence goes on along the minus strand of NC_089517.1, from coordinate 22,611,175 downwards.
TCTCTATGCTGGTAACCATTAGGGGAAATTCAATTTGAAATGACGTTCAACTTGATTATAATGATTATCATTATCATTATCTCTGTTAACCAGACCAGTATGCATTTCTTGTGAAAAGGCTGATATTCTGGAGTTTTCGGCTACTAAATTGAGTAGGCTTCTCTTACTATTAGTCACTCAAGAAAAGCAATCATTAATGTCTCTAAACTGAAATTGGATAATTTCACTAATCACTATGATTAAACTAATTATACTAATTATACACTAATGACTTTTCTTTTGAGTTACTTTTTGGAAAAACCAGGCAAACTGCATCAATATGAAAGGTCCACACATAGATGAACACAAAATCCCTTTGCTTTATTAAGCAAGTAATCGTGTGTCAGCACAAAAACTGGGCATAAGTCTGTATCACTGCCCTCGCACAGAACGAGGCACAGCGAGCCAATAATAGGCATGGTCAGGATGATACAGCAGACTGAAGCTATTAAAAAACACTGCAAGAGCCTGTACTCAAATATAGATTTACCTCATGTATTGCCTCAAACTAAAATATTTCAATACAGTAAATGAAAGTAAACATTACAGCAGCTATAGGAGTGGCTGAGAAGTTCACCTGCACAGTAACCACAAGATAAGAATACATAGATTGATGAGCAGAGGCCTGCAGTGTCTTATAATGTACTGCATCAACAAATTACATATGCCACAATAAAAGAGTTGGTAAAGTAGACCAACAATGCATAAACTGGACAGCCTTTCTTTACAGAAAAAAATGGGGCACCTTAACATGAAATGTCTGTCTTCCCAGCTTCAAACTGTCTTCACTACAGTTGTTGCTGGGCAACAGATCACTCCGGCACATGTAAATTAACATTATAGTAAAACAATATAATTTTTTATGAATAGGTGAATTAATGTGAATTAATTTAATTGAACATCATAAGAGAGTGTAGAAAAACTATCAATATGGAACACATGTAACCTTAAGTAACATTTTCACTACAGGTCAATACATATAATGTGATTACACAGTGACTATTTAACAGTAAAACTCTATGTCAAAATGTGACAGTAATGTACACCTTAACACTAGTCATTTTATGTGAACATCTACCATAAGCCACAAATGTATTAGTATTTACGGTAGGTTACTGATATGAGGCTATGAATGAATTTGACTGTGAGGAGACTGATAGATATTAAAGAAAAAGTTCACATTTTTACAAAGTCTATCTTAACACAATACTCACATGTTCATACATACGCTGAAAGAGTTATGGGTCGCTGTAATCACTCCTGTTTGTAGAAGTGATCAGCCCTAGCACAACTCCTTTGTAAGAAATGAGGGTAAAAATCCACAGTCCTCTGTGCAAACCTGCATTACATACTTCAGACAAAGCTAATATGAGACTTCAGAAGTCTGAGTTAGTGTCTTTAGTCTTTTTAGGGGATAATTGCCTCTTTGTGTCACCATCTTTTGCCACAGCTCAGCGAGGAAGCACAGTCTTGGGAAACCCAAAGACAGAATATAAGACTGTAACTTTGGAAGATACAATATTCTATTTTGCTAACTCAGACTGGTGAGGCCTTAATATTAGTATCATCTGAACTTTCAACTGCATTTTGCACAGAATGAGAAACACTTCACAGCCAGTTTGGAGAGGAGGTATGAACATGAGTAATATAGACTTGAAGAAAATGTGGACCTACTGGTTAAGAGAAGAAGACGGCAAAACCTGATGACTTCCATTAACTGCTCTGTTTTGACATATCATGCATTGAAATTGCAGAGTATGGCAATTAATGTAATCTTTGCTCTTGAAGGCTATCAAATGGACTGGGATGGTATTAAAGCACTTTAAGGTTCAGAACACTATATGTAATGTAAGTTATTATTTGACCACATTATCATCATCTACTAATTGCAAAGCAACTGCCTCTTACATTTTACTCTCCAGTGGATATATACTGTATGAAAGGTACTTTGCAGTGATAAGATTTAATTAAGCTGCACTGAGTGAGCATCTGTAAGACACCATATCGCTCATGTGCAGACTATGTTTTCACAAAGATAAAAATTAGTTATGTTGTGAACTGCATTCAGTTATCTTTTTGTTGAGTGATTAAAGTAATCATCACTTAATCTTCTTTTTTTGACTCATACAAATCTAAGCATGGACAAATGCACAGAGAATGAGGGGGCGCAGTACAGTAGATTGTGACTACCTGTGATAATAACACATAATGAGAGACAGTCTTAAAATAATCACAGAAATGCACTCAATCCTTAATACAATGTGATCTACAGTACTCTGAATGCGAACCTAATCTCTACTGGTAAAAAACACACTACAATAATGATCAAAACATTTTAAAGCGAAATCTCACATTAAAGCACAGTGAATAACTATGTTTTTGTGGCACAAATTAGTGAGATTTATTTTCCATCATAAACTCTGTTCAGGTTGTCTTACAAACCACATAAAAGAGATTATGTTAAATGTTTTGTGTGATCACTTTGTTTCTTGTGTTCAACCCATCAGAGTTCTTAAAGATGGCTCATGGCTTTAAATGTATAAATCTGAGTATAAAGCTATAAAGCTGAGATGATTCAGAAAGCCCTTGATGATTCTGTTGGTTCACACCTCACCTCCCTTTCCATGGTGACTCGCACACCCTGCCGGGTGTAAACAAATGCACTGCAGAATTATTCAATCCATAAACTCTGACTTGACAGACAGCTTGGTGTGATGCTCCTGTGAAACCTCTATGCAGTTACTGCACATTTACTGGAACGTGTGGTTAAACTACACCTACAGAAGACTTTGTAGGTCTGGTTGGATTGTATTACATGGTCGAATAATGACAACCAAACTGTTATCTTTAAATGGAAGTTGAAGCAGACTCCGTAATTTGCTGTTATGTGTTTTGTATAACAACTGCCTGACAGAAGAGATGCAGCTACAGTTTATAAAGTAGGCAGGGGTTTTTGGTTGGCTTCTACTACTTCTACTTTAAACTTTTAAACATGGTTAAAAATGGCTGTGAATAGCAGCTCAACACTTTGACAGTGTTATAGTATTACAATGTAAGTTTATGAACAAGCATTTGCTGCTGCTTTTGTTTTTCAACACATGCTATTACTCCTCTGTTATCAGCAAAGGACTGGAAATTACAGCTTGGGGTACATCCCACTTGGGGCGGGGGCAGATATGAGGCTCCAGAGGATAATTAACTAATCCTAATTAATCTTGTCGAGGATTCTTTGCAACAATTTAGAAAACAAAAGGAGCAAATTCCATGGAACGTTAACTCTACTGTTGTGATTCAAGGTTTTTGTTAGGCGGTGCTTAGTGGCGGGATTTAAAGACATTCTAATGAAAAAACTATCTATTTTAGTAACACTATGATAATATTATTGTATTGTATTGAGATTTAGAACTACTTAATACATAAAAGTTGCTAATGATAATGGTGGTTAATGAGTGTGCCTGTAATAAAACTTTGCAACAAAAAAGAGAGCAAACAGAACTCACTGTCTGATTCTTATTATGTCCCCTCAAATTCTCAGATGTATCGGTGAGTCTGCTGTCACTGGTAGTGACAGCTTGTGGCTTGGCCTTGTTTGGGGTCTCCCTCTTTGTCTCCTGGAAACTCTGCTGGATACCATGGAGGGAGCGTGGGCTCTCCCCCACAACCAAGGAAGTCCATGGGCACCTGAACCCCACCATGAGCCCTTTGCCCTCACAGCCTGCACCCAGGCAACCAGTTTATACAGCTGTGGACCCCCCCTCGCACAACCGCCGTGAGTCGTTGCACTGCTCCATCGCCAGAGAGCCCACTCCAATGGCATCTGTGGTTTCGGTGGAGGCTCCGGTGACACCCGTATCGCCACCACCTGTGGTCATGGCCACACCAGAGGCAGCTATGAAGATCAGTCACACATCTCCAGACATTCCACTGGACGCCCAGAATAAAAGCCGGGAAAATGGGGTTCACACTAACCCTCGTATGCAGAGACAGACTACTGAACCTCCACCCTCCGGGCGCTCAATGTCTGAAATTGGGTTAGTTTGACATTCTTGCTGTTTTGGGGTTTTTTGCCTCTATCAGATCTACCCATGTTTTCCTTGGAAAGCTTGTAATTCTTGTTTACATTGTACTGATACATTCATATGTGTTTGAACTGCTCATTCCTCTTCTGCATGTCTCTACATGCCTATTGTGATTATACCTGTTGATGTTGTGCTGTGATATTTGTTGTTGATTTGCTTTGTCCACAGACAAGGGTCCATTCGCAGACATATGAACCTGTCCAACCCAGACTTCAATGTGGCCCAATTCCAAAGGCAGGATTCACTCACTGGAATGGGGCTTGGCCTTGGCCGTCTCAAACCAGAGCTCTACAAACAGCGCTCCCTCGAGGGGGATGACAGCAGTCGCAGAGGTGGAGGCTGTGGACGCCTCCACTTTATCCTAAAATTTGACTGCGACCTTGAACAGTTGATTGTTAAGATTCATAAAGCAGAGGACCTCCCAGCCAAGGACTTCTCTGGAACCTCTGACCCTTACGTTAAGATCTACCTGCTGCCTGATCGGAAGACCAAGCACCAGACCAAAGTGCACCGCAAAACGCTGAACCCTGTGTTTGATGAGGTCTTCCTGTTTCCTGTGGCCTACTCGGAGCTTCCCACACGTAAGCTGCACTTCAGTGTCTATGACTTCGATCGTTTTTCACGCCATGACATTATTGGCCAAGTGGTTGTGGACAACTTCCTGGATCTGGCAGATTTCCCCAGGGAGACAAAACTCTGCCGGGAAATCCAGTACGTCTCCTCGGTAAGTAAACACTTACGCTCAAAATTATGTCATGTTGACTTAGATGTGCCGTGTTATATTTAACTGTTATTTAAATCATAAATGTAAAAGACAAGAGAGTTGATATTTTGCAACTTCATTGTGAGATAAATATTTTGTGTCAGCATAGTGTGTCTCACAAAGACAGTATAAAGAGTAAAATAAAGATGACTGATTCTTTAACACACTGAGCTGTCAGCTTTGAATAAACGGGAGAAGAATTAGTTGGTAGGTAAGGTGAATAGGTCTCACTTTGAAAAAGACGATTTCCTTGATGACTTTGCTCTTCCTCTCCCCGCTGATGAAATGGAGAGTCTTGTAGCATTGACTAAAGTGTCTGATCAATACTAGATAGTATTTTAGAGACAAGCCTTTTTTAAATAGTTTCTTTCAGTGTATTTTATTTCCATTATACAGTAGATGCCTATTTTGTGCCTTTCTTTATACACTAACAAAACATCTCAGGCATCTGTATTGATATATTCTTTGTAGAACACTTCATAACATTTTTTGAAAGAAAAAAAAAACCTTCTAGATTTAACCTCACCTTTCATTTGCAAGAGCTGATCGACAAAATTTGTATTCCTTTCTTCTATAATAGCAATTATTATTGCACACAGCCAGTTGACACGGGTGAAGGACAGTGAGGCATTTTCATTAGGAAACACATTTACTGCATCTACCACCACTTATCTAAATTCAGTGCCTTCTGCTGGGACCACCCATTTGCCAAACAGATGTAAATGAAATTCAGTGTGAGACTGCCTAAGGTCAATGGGATTTAAAATCCCTTGCCATGGCACATTACTAACACTACTTGTGTGTGTGTGTCTGTGTGTGTGTGAGAGTATGTCTTTGTAAAAGCCAACTTGCGTACGAGGGTCATACTTAAGTATGAGGTCACCCATGCCACTATATGCTTTACCAGCTCTCTTAAATGTTGTCACTGTCCACACAAGTCAGAGCTATTGATCATATTTTCGACTGTTTGCTATTAGTGTTGACCTGTACAGCTGAAAGATATCTGACAATCTATTGAGTCATAGACAATATGTGCAAATATTAATGAGTATAATCTTCTAGTGATTGCCTCATTGACAAGCAGGCATCTTAGTGTGAGAGCTTAATTAGCTGTAATGCTGAATTGATCCTGTTGATCCTTTACTTGCATTAATAAAATTACCATTGATTGCTCTAAACAATTTATTTCATCCCAGGAAGGTCAGTGATGCAAGATCAATGACGCATAGATATTTATATTAAGATGGATTACATTTTTAGCTCTGGCCCTTGGTTGTAATCACTGAAGTAACTGCTGAGATCTTGGAATGAGGCAAGGTTGCTAAAAATAGGTCCAGCAGGGCAACAAACATGGTTGGTCAGTCTATAAGCTGAGGTGGATGTTTGCAGCAGACAGTTTGGATCATAATTTCAGTGTTCGCCTTTGTTTTGTCTTTCAATAAAGTTTGACTGACCAGGGGTTTTGTTTACAATTGTCTGCCTCATCATGTTTGTTGCCCAGATGGACCTATTTTAAGGGGAGTCACAGCCTCTCAAGATCTCAGCACTTACTTTGATAAGTGCAGTGTTATCATAACTGTTAGCGTGAGTCTGTCTCTTGTGTCTGCCTCCACTGGTATCCAGGTTTGTTTCCTGCAGCTCTGTTCCTAACAGCATATGCAAATGACTTATCTGCACTGCAGCCATTTCAGTTTAATGAGCTTTGTACTTGTGTGCCTTACTGATCCATTGATCCACTTGTCAATCCAGGCCAAATACAGCAAGTATAATAATGTGGTGTTTGAAATTTAGCCAGGAAATTTTTTTAAAAAGTGTTAAAATCTTGAAACTTGTTAATATGTGTTTCTGCTTTGGCATCTCACATAAGAGAGCTGAATAATTAAATTTTCATGACCATTTTCATAGTCTTTTATGCTTTCCTTCAAAATAACGGCTCCATTGTGTAGAATTTTTGTGTAAGAATCTTATTATATCTGCCAGATGGTAGTCTTGCTTTACAAGAACAGAAATGCATATGAAAAGGCATCTAAAGTTGGTGAATAGATTTAAAAGCCGTATAATCATCTAAAATAAAAATAAATTATTTTTCCTGATGCAAAACAGGAAAAATAATGACTGATGACATAGTGAAAATTTCTCCTCACATTATTGACAGGGTTATATGCAAAACATAAACCACAATTGTAATGAGACTGATGTGGTTTTATTTATTTATTTTTGTACATGGATATTCTGTGGGGATGAGATGTGCACTACCCAACAATTTGAATGATTTGTTTTTATTTTAATGCAATCATGGAGTTTGAAACTGGAGTTTGAGTTTCAAAATCATTGTTAAATGTAGTCAAACTTGATTACCTCTACCCAACCTCAGAAAAATCTGAAATCAAATTTAGTGCTTGAAATCTGAAGGGTCATCGAAATAACCAGCCCTGGGGAATTTTGTTCCCCTCGTTCTGGCAGGCTGCAACTCACTAGCACTGAAACTGCACTGTACAGGTCAGTTTAACTGGCCAGCTTGCTAACCTTGCAGTGTATTCTTTTATTGATGAAACATAACATATATGTTGGTACTCTATGGCAGAAGACCACATCTATAGAGAATACACCCCTTACATTTGGCCATTACACTAGACAAGCAAACCTGCTAGAGGATTTTTTTTTCAAAAAGACTGTGTGGCATATTGTAAGCATCCTTTTGTTTTAAAATCACACACAGTGATGTTATACAGTATAATAAATGTTACATTATAATAAAGGTGGATGGTAGGTCAAACTTTTTCCCCAGTTGTATGGATAACACTCCTTATATAAAAAATATCTAGGAAGCCAAGCAGTTGTAGGGAACTGCAGGGAAGCTACGGATCATTGCAGATGCCTGATAAGAAGCAAATGCAAATGTCAGACAGGCAACTATGATGGCAGCCAAGTACAAAACATTACCTTTTTGAGCTGGGCCAGGAATATACATACAGTATATGTCAGTTGGTGCAATAAGAGGTGGTGGTGCACAGATACTGTGAGATTCATGATTCATGTCCTATCCCTGTGTAATTTTACACAGATTATTATGTCATTTCAGTCATAATAATCTCCACACGACTATCACTGATATTGTATAATGTTCAACATATTGTACAACTGTCAGGCAGTAGTGTGTTTTTCCACACAATGGGTGGATGAGGTAGAGGAACAATGATAATTTTTCTCCTAATTGATGTTTTTCTTTTTTTTTAATTTATGCGACTTCAGTGTTGAGCTCAAATCTGTCTATTCCGTAGGCTACCGATTACAGCAGATATCAGCTTGCCAAAATATGGCAAATGATCAAAGTAATACAGCCGATGGTGTACTGCAGATAGTCTCACATACGGTGCGCTGAAGACCATTAACAGCTTCCTACTCATGCCCTCCAAAAATACTGGAGGGCAGAATATTTCTGCTTTTCTCCCTCTCTCTCTCTCTTTACACACACACACACACACACACATACACACGGTATACACCTGCTACAGTCTTCATGGGCTTGACAAACTGTGGAGCAGTGCGCTGAAATTCAGATATGTAGTTGCTTGGCTATACCAGGAAAAGACTGGCTCTTCACACAGTACAAGCTGTATGCAAGACCATTATAACCCTACTTGGCATCCACAAATACACCAGCTGTGCCCCACTTTCATGATACATTTTAATTCTAACTGGGTTTTCTGTTTATATAAGTGATAAAAATATAAAGCATAACCCTAGATTTTTGAGTACAGTGTTAATAGACACGACTGCCTCACAATACAATGCACACAACACAGTTGATGCAAAATACTTTACAGCACAGACAGAAGTAGAGCAAATTAAAGAAGTAGAGTGCTCTCCCTGTACTTGTAGATCTTGGGTCACAAATTCTCACACCCTAAGCCTCTAATGAACCCTGTATGTCCACAGGGGCAAAGAACATGAACTTGACACCTACCTGCAGTCTAATCGATCTCTCATAAAGCGAAAGCAAGCAACAGCACTCCTCCCATATTAGGAGGGTGATTCTAATGCTTGTCTACAGTCATCTCTTTCTGCTAGTAAGTCATGGTCCTGCCTTGTGTGCAGCCAGTAACATGGGAATGGCCAGATTTGTTGGTTGTGCAAGTACATGCATATTTCAGTGTGCTCTGCAGTTGGAGTGGTCTCACCAGTAAAGTTCATTAAAGGGCAAAAAGAAATAGAATATAAGGATGTTTAGTTACAGTTGCAGGTGTCATTGAACAAAAGAATCCCTTACAAAAAAGTGAGTATCTCACCGTTCTTAATTGGTCTCTATTTGATCTTTATACATTTATCATAAGATGTTTTTGGGATTTGCAGAAAAAAATAAAAACAGACCGCTAGTGTGTGAGGAGGAGAGGCAGTAAGATGTGTGTTCTGTCAGTGCTCCAGATAGAGACTTGAAGGGAATATTGATATCGACAAAAGTATTGATATTTTTGTGTAAACTCTCAACATATGGCTGTTTTGTGAGGCAGTGCTGATGCTTCTGCCCTTTTAATATTGATTATTAATCAGTGTTACCCAGCTAGAATAGAATGGTATGTGACAGGTAGTGATAGGCACCAGAGATTCACAGCATCTGGCTTGCTCCATTCTCACACTGTTCAGTTTTTCCAATTTCGCTCTACTCAGCTCATGCACACCCACACACACGCACAGACTCTTACACATGCCCCAACACAACACATATACCCTCATATGCAAGACAATCACCTTAGGACACCAGTTCAACGATAAGACATTTTACAACCAGTGCAGAAGAGCCCATTTGTCTTAATCACTTTAAAGAGTCATTGCCTTAATTGATAGAAACAACAGGATTATTATTAAATCATGATTGCTGGTGGGACTGACCATATGGTTCATTTGATTGCCAGATTTTGCTTGTTTTGCTTTTCAGTAGAAGCAGATTGTTTATTTTCATGATTTTAAAAATGACAAAGGTAATATACTATTAAATTATGTATGGTACTATTAAACTTTTAGTATGCTAGGGCATACACAAGTACAGAACAGTGAGTATAAATTGTGAAATTTGGGATATTACCCGATTATCATAGACTCGTAGTGTAACATCTGACATGCAGGTATTAAATGCCATGTTAAGTGCCTAAGAAGGATTCAGGAGCACTTGAAACACAGCACTAATCTCTCTCTTCCCACCTATATCTCAATTTGCTCAAAGACCATGGTCTATGAAGCAAGCCCACGAAATTCTTCTGGGATGTGGAATGCTTTTTCTGGAGGGGTTGTCAGTTAATCCATCATCCAAATTAAAATGCCTTATACCACAGCCTTGTTGAATACTTGATCTTGATAGTAATAAAAGACCCACACCAAGAAACAAGGTAATTTCGGTCTCAGGAGGGGAGACTCGTCTCTCTGTCTCTCTCTAAACACTCTCTATTTCTCAGTCTCTTTCCCTCTGCCTTGCTTTCTCTTTCTCACACTCATGCACACACATTCGCAGATACAGACCACAGATAAAAACAAGTGCCATGTCACAGAATAGGACATGTGTGCTTAGCCATGCTGACAAATGATAGAGACAAACAATTGATTCCCTTTTATAAAGTAAGAAAGGAGAGAGAGCATGTGTGAGAGAGTGTGTGAAACAAAGATGAAAATACTGAATGTATTCTTTTTTATTCAGACCATAATGAAATGATTATTTTCATAATGAAATTTCAATATGTTTCAATTTCCTCAAACTCTGCTAAGCCAAAACCATGCCTCAAGAGGTAACCCTGTTTTCAGAGAGGTGTTTTCTATGATTATTTTTTTGTTCAGTGAAGCTTAATCAACCAAGATCAACCATCCAATACTGTCTGAGAGTCTGAGACACCCATCTAAAACATATTGCAAAAGTTAAACGTCATAAGGCAGATAGCGAGTAGACCTGTCCCTCTTAAGAAATGGAAAGCAAGAACATTTTTGTCTCCTCCCTTTTTACGGTAGCCAAGTGATCAACCACAGTTGCAAACACTTAGTAAAAATATGTGCTTTGGCTCAAAAACAAACAGCTGGCCATACTTTCCAGCTCAGGCAGTGAATGTTACATTACAAAGGCTAAGGAACCTTTGAAAAAGAGACTATTTTGCAAACGGAACGGCTTGCCTAAAATTGGATGTTATTCTTTCAGTCATGGTTAATGGAGCATCTCTACAAAGTCAATGTGTTATCACAGACTTTCAGGTTTTTGATTTTCACACACTGATTAAACTCATTGAACTTCCCTTCACAAATTGTTATAGCGAATGTTGATAACAGATGAAACCTGATTCAACATACCAACACAGTCTTCCTGGCATACCGGTAGATCAGTGAGAGATTCTATCGTAGGAGTTGTTGTCTTCACCAGACACGTTTGTGTGCTTTCTTGGTTCTCACTTCTTTAGCGGAGTTATTTTAAGAGCAAGTGATAAGTGAGCTTTTGCCTTTCTGAAGCTGAACAGAAGTCTCCGTCTCTGGTGAAATGGGGGAGGCTTTTATTAGAGCGATGTGACAGAAGGGAGTATTCCTTAACAGAAACCTGCTTCAACTCTGTAACCAAATGTCAGATGGCCAAGCCATTGTTCTGCAGTAGTACTAGAAATAATATCATTATCACTGAGATTAGACATAAGAGTGACATTGCTTTTATTGTAAGATAATTGTGTGACAATATCTGAATAATGTATCTTGAAATATGTCTTTATTTCACATTAAAGCTTAATGTACTATAAATGTGTTTTGTTTTATCTTATAGGATAATGTGGACCTCGGGGATCTGATGTTTTCGCTCTGTTATCTGCCTACTGCGGGCAGATTGACAATTACAATGATAAAGGCTCGCAATCTCAAAGCTATGGATATCACTGGTGCATCTGGTAATTAAAAACTGATACTATGTGGATAACTACTGAGCCTCACCGCTACCCTGAATGTAAATGAATGTCTTCAATTTCTCTTTCTCCCATCTTCACAGATCCATATGTGAAGGTTTCACTAATGTGTGATGGTCGCAGACTGAAAAAAAGGAAGACATCAACCAAGAGGAACACCCTGAATCCGGTCTATAATGAGGCCATTGTTTTTGATGTCCCTCCAGAGAACATAGAGCAGATCAGCCTTTTGATTGCAGTGATGGACTATGACCGGTAAGGCACTTCTACCACGTTTTAATTAAGTCATACAATATTTACCTCTTTTATAAATGATAAACAATACAGGAATAGATATTTTTTGTGCATTTTAACGATTTTGTAAATTAATTTGATATTTTCATTTTTCTCAACACCTTATGCATCATTATTTTCACATCACAGGTTAGGCTGAGATCAAATGTTTTCTCTTTCCCTCTGCACCTACAGTGTAGGCCATAATGAGGTCATTGGTGTGTGTCGGGTTGGCAATGATGCAGACAACCTCGGTCGAGACCACTGGAGTGAGATGCTCACATATCCTCGAAAACCTGTCGCCCACTGGCATCCTCTTGTTGAGGTGAAGACTTTACTGTGATGGTTCTGACGTGTCTCTTCATGCATGTATGAGGAATGACCAGATTTGACCAGAGGAATGACCAGATTTAATTTGCAACTAACATTATGAAAAAAGCAAACTGTTATGTACTGTAGCTTAACAGCAGCAGGTTTCAGTCCTCAGGCAGAAAGAGGCTGAATCTAACTAACAGTGAGAAATTTGGTAAATGACTATGATCTGCTTTTATCAGACTCTCAGACTTTTAAAGGACCAGTGTAATAAACTATTTGAGTAAGGAGATAGTTGCTGTAAAATTTCTAATGTAATTTTATTTTTTAGCTTATATAGGGAGGGTTTGTTAGATATTGTGGATATTTGTAGATATTTGTTAGATATAAGCCAATACATGGAAAATGTAGCCTACATTTCCAGAAAATTAGTTTCATTTAGATAAGATAAGCTTTATTTCGCTTTATGGTAAATATAGATAATTGCAATAGTAAAGAAAATAATATAAAATATATATGACATAAAATAGTATGCCACCAACATTTTTAGCAAAATGCACTTTAAAAGTGAAACATAAAGACAAAATAATATAACTCAGGGGAAATAGAATGAAAGCTATTATTAATGAAAAACACACCATTTTAAAAAATAAGTATGAGCAACATGAAAGATTTAAAAGCAAGAAAATGAATCCCGTTTATCCAAAGCTGAAGAGAGCTGCTGGAAGAAAAAACTGGATCAAGTGTAACTGAATAAGTGATTAAGCTTATCACTGCCCAGTCATTAAGGCACAGTGGACTCATTAGTATTCACTGATACAGCAGTGTGTTGCTAAAATGAGGCAGCAAAAAGATTTTTGGCTAGCAGTAATGTGAATGTGGCTGTAAGCTGTCATTTGATAGAAGCAATTTTTTAATGCCAGAGCTGAAAAGTCGCCTTGAAACATTTATACAAATAAAACAGCAATATCTGATTTAATTATCTTCAGTGAAAGCAGAGTTTGTCTGAAAGTACATATCTGAATATGATAGCGGAAACATAACTTGCTCTAGAATGGATCAGATCTTCTGCCAAAGGTACTGAGGCAATGTACAGTGCCTAGTGTAAAATTGTGCTTTTTTTGACTAAAAAGCTAGTTTTAAGCCCACAGTTATCTTGCCAATTTATTAGACTGTCAGGTCCCTATACAGGACAGGCCCCTTGCCTTTCATAGTGTGCCAGTTCACTCAGTCTTTATCGTCTTTCTTTTTTTAGATAGTGCAGAGGGAAACCAGGGAGAGAGAAAGAGTAGACTTGACGTGATTTGGCCTCAGGCATGAAGGGCTACATGTGGTTCCAGAGGAGAGCCAATAAGCTCTGTGGGCAGTACTTGTGTGATAAAAAAAATGAAAAGTAAAAGAAAATGGGTGAAGCAGAGAGCTATATAGAACTGATATTCTGTCAGAGAGGAAGGAATCTTACTGAGAATTTGAAGGATGGTATTTCTGACCTGTGCACTCAGCCTGGAATAATGGTTTTATTGGGTGTATTTGTGTGAACATCAAAGGTCTGCACCTGCAAAACACAAAGAGACAGCAAGAGTCTGAGGAAATGGAAAATTGAGCTTGTTATGTTTCTTTCAGGGCTATTAGAGTATGTAGTACTTTGAAATCTTCACTGGAGCCTCAAGAAACCACATTTATTATTTACTTCCTCCAAAGTCATTTCAGTCAAAGTTGTTCTGTCTTCTCAAGTCCTTCATCCTCTTCTACGCTACTCCAAAAACTGCAAAGTAGTCCTAATATGCCAATAGGTTTCAAATGCTGATCTGTTTACATGTTTGCCTGCCAAGTAAGCCACTTTTCTCTGCAAAAGCTTTTATCATTTTGCTTGCAGTTGGCATACAAAACAATCACAGCAACAAAGTCTATTCCAATAAAAATAAGTGAATGCATAAATAAACTGACCTTACAAAAATAAAAAATGGAAATTCACTCTTTGTTTCTGTTGCCGGTAAGTACATTTGTTTGGAGGTTTGAAAATGTGGCTCTGTTATATATATATATATATATATATATATATATATATATATATATATATATATGTACATCTGTTTATTTCACTATGTGAGACAAGATTTTTTTTGCAAATGCATAGCACAACTCTAACTGTAGTTACATTGTTTCTGCTTGACTTGTCTTTGCAGTACCAGGGGACCACAGGTAGTAGCCAGGGAGGATCCTGTAATTCTCTGAGGACGCCTCCTTCTCCGTAGCCTTGAGCAAGAATTTAAATAAGAGTATCGATCAACCTGAAGCCTCGGCTGAACCTTTGGACAGTGGTGCTGCAGAGTGCAGCACACACATGGTCCTAAAAGAAGAATACAGACATCCATAATACTATGGAGTATGGAAAAGAGAGACATAAACTGTCTTGAGCTCTGCTCAACTGGATCAGTTGCATGTTGAATGACCGCAAAGATGAATGTTTTCTTTTCTATAATGTTCCATAAGAAAAACAACAGGTGTATGCAGACATTTTAAGTCTGTGCTATTCCTGGGTTTATACAGTAGTTACTGTTTTTTACATAGTCTTGTTACTTGTTTTATTGAGGTGAGTCTGTATTTGCACAATGTACTTACAACCAGTCGAACTGCCATTCTGTTTTTTAATTTGGTGGTGAATTGGTGCATGAGGTCATGGTTTAGTGGGATATCCTCTTCTCTTTCTGTTTCTATTTTGGGAATACGATGTGTTGTTCTGTCAGTTGATGTGCAGTGGCAGTTAATTTCTAGACAAACTATCTGTAAGTAAATATGTTAAATGTTATCAATAAATATTATTCCATAAAAAAACAACCATTGTTGATCTTCGCCAACTAAGTTTGTGTGCAATAGAATATAATTGTAAAATCAGTTTTTTCCCCTCCATTTTTGGTTTATTATTTGGTTATTTTATTTATCTATTTTTTTTTTTTTTACTTCTTTTCAAGAATCTTTTTTTTTTTTTTTTTAAATCACACTGTATATTCCTTAGTGATACATAATGGACAACCAAAACATCTGTGAAACAATAAAATATGGAAATTAAAATCTAAAAAGAGTTTTCAAACAATTATATCATAAGAAAGTTGTAACTTATTCTGCAGCATGTTTACTGTTTAAAATAAATGTATAAGAAGTACAATAAATAAAAAAGGCAGCCAAACAGATTTCTGTAACAGGCAAGAAAGGCTGCTTGTGTAAGCAGATTATGAATGCCTGTAGGCACAGCACTCAAATGAATGTTTGCCAAATTAGCAACTACTCTAAAGCAGTTTAGGGGGAAAAAAAACAACTTGGAAATACATTATCACAGCACACATTTGCAACGGTTTCCCTGGTAGTGAGCAATCAATTTAATTTTAGCCACGGTGTTGAATGGTCATGGGAAACACTCTAACGTACTTCTCATTATTTGGCAAGTTGCTGGTGAGCAGTAAACTCAACAGCTATGGCTCTGTTTTGTATGTAAATGGGAAGTGGTTAGAAGTTTGATACAATCTTGTTGCATCCAGGAGTTTGTCTGACTCTGGGTGAGTAGGAAAAATAGTAACAGTCTCCACAAACTGCACTGTCCTCCACTGTCATAATATTAGGCACTACAATGACTGCTGTCGAATCATTTTCCAATGTTCTTTTTTCTTTTCTTTCCCTTATTCTTCCAATTTAAAGCAGTCAAATCCCTTCATACTGTTTTCTCATTTCATTTGCTTAAAAGGCTTAAGATCAGCACTTCTCTCTACTGTGCCTATTTTGATGTTACATTTAGGCTTATGCTGTTCTATTTGCCTTGTGTGTTGGTAAGAGGCCAGCCCTGGCGGTGAGTGGAAGTCACAATAAAATTTCGTCACTGCAATAAAATGTCTTTCATTTATTATTACATGCACACACTACGTCCTTCAGGCTACATACATTACAGTGCTGTTTTAATGGAGAATTGAAAACTGCAGGAAGCATGATCCTCAGAACAATTGTGTTTTCAAAACAGCCAGAAGGAAGAGACATTTTAATCTGTGAGCCATTTCACATTTATGATGCATTTTCATCAAAATATTACACCCATATAAAGAAATACTGTTCTTTACGTTCACACTGTGATAGACAGTTTTGGTGTAATGTGTTTGGAATGTAGGTTAAAAACAATTCTTATATGAATCAGGACAACATTTGCCTTTTTCCATTACTCACATTTGTATTGTGGTAACATAAAATGTAATGCCCAGCAAGAAGAGCAACAGTAAAAAACAGAACTACAAAATATTAATAGGATGTACAGAGAGAGGAGCCAAGAAAAAGCATGGCATTTAAAAAATGTAGAAACTGATATGGCTTATTGAGAGTGCCCAGTTCTTCCAAAGTTTGGGGACCTTCATTTGAAATGGTCAAACTTCCCTTGAAATACCGTGTAAAAGAGATTTTAGGAATGCCAGAAGCGACTGTCTGACTTACATGTATACCCCAGTGTGTAAAAGGTTTATAGGCATATGCTGGGGCCAGACCACTAGCTTGTAATAATGTAGGAATCCAGTGCAAGGAGGCTGCATTAAAATGGGGGTTTGTGGTCTCTTTTCTTAGCCTCTTTTAAGAGCTGAGCTGCTCCGTTATGTGAAAACTGCAACAAGGACACAGATTGTGACAGTAACTGTTGTCTAAACAAGACAAAATGATGAAGGGTTTGTAATTACAGACCTTTCCTCATTTCATCTTATAGCAGTAGATAAAAACTATTATATATATATTTAAAACTTAATGCCAAGGTTATGAGTGCATGGTTTCACATTTCATATATGCATTTTAGAGTTAAGGTGACAGAGAACTGCTTGTCTAGTTTGATTTTAACTGTAGAAAGTTGATATATATATATACATGTATAATTTCTATTACTTGACGTTATTTAAGTTATATACATAGTAGGAAAAAAAAAACTGAAACTGATAATGCCTTATGGATAGCCAATTTTTCATCTTGTTTCATCATTTTTAATTTACTGTATCTATGCATGAACAGAATGTACCATAACATGTACACTTCCATATCATAATAGGATTCTAGTTAGATAGTCACTTGAAAGAAATTATAATCAGTTAAATGCTTTGCTACAGTTGTAATATCAAGCTGAGTGAAGTATGTTGCATGTTGCTGTATCAGTCATTCTCATATCTGGAGAGCACAGGATGTACTGTGAGGATCATGTTTTGTGTTTCTCTAAAAGTTTTGTCATCATACAGCTATTCTTTGGTCATACCCTAGTATCTTATGGTAGCACTTTGTTTTAAGCAGTATAATGTAGTTGTGTAGATATAAGACATTTTACATGTTTATTAATGTACAGTATTTGTCAACAATTACAACTTCTCATATAAATACATATCTTAAATTATTACAATTTCTGTTTAAGTACCTGCTTACAACTACATTAGTGTGTTGTAAACCTGTTTATATACTGCTAATGAATGCTAAATTTGGTAACAGAAATTCCAACATGGTGATGCTGCTCTACGTTGACATCCCCCCAAAATCTGTATTTCTATATCAAGGTTGTATTCCAGTTGTTTGATAAACATTGTATGTCATATTGCAGAAGCTAGACAAACAAAATGTTGTTTTCTCACCAGTTTCATTGTCTGCCTGAGCACTGATCTATTCCATCTGCCACACTCCTAGATTTTACTTATCTCACCCAGATTGCCATCAAGGCTGCTGCTATCCATGGATGGTTTGATGTTGTCGGGTTCCAGATGAATAATGCAGGTCTCCTTAGTAAGAGTGTCAAGGACTCCTAGTGCCACCATTACAGTTAGCCTTCAGTTGCTGCCATCTGGTTAATAACCATGACCTTGTCCACTTACTGTGCCCCTGATTATACCTTAGCCTGTGTGTATGTATCATGAGGGAATATCATCCTAAAGAGAGAAAAAGAGAGGGTGGGTGTGGGTTGTCATTTCAGAGACAGAGGTGTGTGGGTTGCTTGTTAAAGTCTTGTATGTTAAAGGCGTCGTGTATGACACATATCTGGTGGGCTGTACTACTGTGATCCAGCCAGGTTGATGGTAACAACGGTGGAGGCGCTCTTTTCGCTCTTTTTGGTGATATAATCATCTGTCTGACATTTACCACATATAGGCAAACAGTATGGTGGCCGATAAGTCAGTCTCATATAAAAAAAACTATTAGCAACGGTCTAATCCAAATTAAATTTGTGTGATTGTTGCCACTGATTCTCACATTTAAATCACACTTTTTTCCCCACAGAGGAGCTTCTCATGCTGTACTGGAATGATACTGACTCATAACATAACTCATACTTTGTGCACTAAATATCCACAAGTATGTGATCAGCAAATTAGAATGAGCCTAACAGCATTGCCTCTCCCCATCTACTAATGAGGAAGAGTAACTTGTTACAGGTTCTCTGTGGGCTGATGGAGCAAATCACGTGTTGCACTTTTTCTACCTTAGCTTGTTAATGGATATTAATTAATGATGTGCCATTGTTTAGTGTTTATTCTGCAAAGTATAAGGTGGGGATCTTTCCTCCCAGTGCTCTAGGTGGGGCAGAAAACAGACATAGTCTCTGCATCAAAAGCCTTACTGTATTATAAACCACTGGATAACAGGTAGCCAGGAATAATCCTATTTTATTTTATTTGCACACACATAAGACTGCATAAAATCCAGGTAATAGAACTTTATAAAGATGCGACAGTAGAGCTCAAGAAGCAATCGGCTTATATGACGGACCTCCCCTTAATGTAAATAGCCCATATCACTATCAACTGCATTACTGGGCTGCGAGTACTCCAGTGATTTAGTATTGAACTTTCTTAAAGTAAGAGGACTCGTCAGAGACAGATTTTAAAGAGGATGGTAAAAATCGATGTAGCATGAGGTTGAGCTGAAGCTGAGGTTGATTTTTAGCTTCTAATATGGGTCAAGCTCCAAAAATGCTATATTCATCGACTCACATAATGCAACTTGATAATGTCTTTTGTTAGACCTTAATCTCAACTGGTAAACACTTTTGTCTTCTCTAAGATATGCTTTGGAAAACGATTGCATGGGTAGGAACCTGAAATCTATGGCATGAGAACAATGAAATTTCACAAGGAGAACATTGTATGGAGGGATACTGTCAATGACTCTGTGATGTTAAAGCACCACTTCACTCAAAAATATGTTTTTCTTCTTGTTCTTTCAGTTGGATGTTTGAGCTTCACTGTGCAGAATAATGTATGTGCAGAGTTTGACACCCGGAGGCTGTTTTCACATTCACTGCTCTGTTCTCACTGAAAATCTGACTCTAAGGAGACAGCCTATGAGCAGGATTTGTGACATCATAACTTGTATGGAAGCCAATCCTGGTCCAATATTGAACTTACACAAGTGTGATGTGGAAACTTGAAGGGAGAAGGAGTAGATGCCATTTTAAGGACTTTTTTGTGGAAAAACCATATCAGATACACAGTATTTAAAGCAGATTATTTTTTAAAACATGTCTGGAGGGGATATTTAAAGATGCAATTTTACCTGGAAAACATTTATTTCAAATACAAATTATCTACACTGCCATGGTAAACAAACCAGTCTCTCCTTAATGGAATTTTGTAAGCATTAACAAACTTGTCTTGAGCCAAATATGTTTTCTTAAAATATACAGTAGATTAAAAGTGTAATTTGCAAGGTCTGTAGAGGGTTTAAAATGAGAAGCAGGCAGAGAAGATAATGTTTTTAATGAATCAGCACCGTTTATCACATACACCTGTTTGTTTCCTTGCTCATGTAATTAGATGCATTTCAACTGAAATGAAACTGTTGAAGGGTACAAGGATATGTGTGCATGCCTTTTTAATATAAAAAATGAGCATTTTCATAGACCAAACAACATGTGCATCATCGTAAAACAAGGCTGTACTCTATCAGTAGATGTAATCTATATTGTGTATGTCAAATTTAGAAATCTATCTTTATTTAGGTGAGAATAATGTAACACGACTTTGAGGTGCTAATTCTCATCTAAGCTATGTAACACTCCTCAGCAAACAGCTCTGGGACACAAGGCTCTTATGGCATACAGCATAAATATTTCTGAGCTGCAACTGCGCTGTGTCTGCAGCAATTATGTTAATGAAAATATAAGATAGGAGAGACGTTGATAAAATGACAGCCATTCAGCAGCCTTGTTCATAAGTAACTGCTTCTGTGAATCCAATGTTATGTAAACTACAACTGTAACATCAATGAAATGCTGTCTTATGAAGAAAGATAATGCAGAATTTAATTGCCTTCCTTGATTAAATTATGCAAAAATACAAGAGGAAGGCTAATGTTTCAGCTATGTGGCTACTTCAAAATGTAGATAAGATGGTTTGCACATACATAAGAAATGAAAAATAAAATTGAGAGATCAGAGGTTCAAAGTCAAAGTTCTTCAATGATGTGATTAACTATTAACTGCAAATTATATCTGTCATAGAGGCAACAGTATATGTAGTTTTGGTTGCATGCTAAGGTGACCACTTCTACTTGCTCTCTTTCATTTTGATGAGGTTTTGAGTGTCTTGTTATCCACACTTAGCATTAGCACTTAGTTTAGCATTTCAATGATGTGTTGCAGTATGCTGATCTAATTACACTGGTGTCTAATTACTTCTGTGAAATGGAGACTGTGGACACATACAATATTCAGACTGGCAGATTTGGTCATCATCATAAAAACACTTTACATATACTGTCTTTACGCAGCTGCCTTCAGATTTACTGTAAAGCAGTCTACAATTAAAATAATCTCAAAGTCAGTAAATTGTAGAAACATATGTTCTCTTCTGTGTGAGTGTTATAATCTCCTGATGTGTGGCTCCAGAGGCTACATATTCCAGGTTCCTACATGCACATACAAAAAATGTATACTCCTATGAAATAGTTTTACTGTATTTTTTAATTATAATTTCATTGCACGATTGAAAGAACCACATAAGGCACTATATCATATGTATATGGGATTGTTGACTCTGTATAGTGTCTGATTTCCTTTCGCTCTGTCTATGTGGTCTATAAAACCATTTGCGGTTGACTGAAGTAATACTAAGTACTCAAACTTCTGGCAGACTGCATGTTCACTTCACTTCACTTCTATTCAAATCTTAAATTCTCCTCACCACACTGGGTGTGACAGAATGAAGTCTTTATAATTAGAAAATTATAGGAGGATAAAACAAATTAGAGAGCACTTTTCAATTGTTGGATCCATTTCATGTAATAATAACAATAAACATTATTTATACAGCACTTTCTAAAACAAGGTTATAAAGTGCTTTACGTGATTGAACCAGGATTAAAATAAGTATTACAATTGAGTTGTAAGATCAGACAATAAATATAAAACAAAATTAAGTGGAGTACAATACCTCAAATATAAGATAAAAGAACAGAAACAAGAGTAGTAATAAACAGATTAAACATGTTGTTTCTAGGGAAAATATACAGTGGAGTGAACCTAGCATATACATTTCACATATGTATTCTGCATATTTAATCACTACAAAAGTGTTTTATCACAGTCTCTGACCCTAATCCCTTTGACTTAATCACAACTATATTGATGCTAAGTTACTTAAAGAGACAAAAAATAAACAAGGGGACAGAAAGAACATAAAAAAAAACAAAAATAAAGAAGAAGAATGTTGGGGAGACTGAGAGAAAATGAATTGATGTCATCCTCAGGAAAAGCTGTCTTTTCTGTTTTCTAGTGTCTTGCAGTGATGTTGGTGTTGTGTGGGTGTGTGGGATATAAAGAGGGCACCAGTGTAACTGCTCATACCGTGCATTTCCCCTCACCCTTGGTGCAATTATTGCTCCCATCAGCTGGGACAGGATCTGCCCAGAGCAATCCGTAAACTGACCGTGGCTTGGAAGCTCATCTTCAAGACAATCGATTCTCCACTCTGTAGAAACTACATTAGCCTGATCATACTGGTGATATCAAGGTCAATGTCTCTAAGTTGGTGAGTATTCAGTTCACAATAAAAAGTACACAGTACACATGCAGCACTCTTAACTTTTTACAACTATCTTATAGAGGCTGAAAAAGAGAAGTGATTTCATCTTGTTTTTACTGTAACTGTATTTTATTCCATGTAAATCTTGATACTATAGTTTCACAACACAAAGAAATTATTTTGTGTAGTTTAGCAAAATTGTCTTCATAGGGGGAAATTAATGAGTCACTCTGTGGTAATCCAGGCATAGAGCCTGAAATAAAGTCACAGTTCTGTTGAAAACTGAAACAAACATTTAGGACTCATCCCCTATCATAAGCATTTTCAAATACTGGAATAAACAAACGCACCTGACCACATTGCCTCAGGTAGCTCTCTCTTTCTTCCTCTGTTTTTGGAACATACACATGCACACAAATGCACACTGGCACAAAAATGCAGATTCAGTGTTAATTTGTTTTATTGGCATGACATAAATACATCTGAGCTGCCAAATCACATAGAGGAGAAATAATGGATGAAGTGAAAGGAAAAATAATTTAACAATAAAATCTGACAGTGAGTGTCTAAATATAAAATGCAAATAGGGAAGCAATTATTAAAGAAAATATACATGGATTGATGTTCAAATGTTGTATTTGTATAAAGGAACCGTGTAGCCAAATGTTAAAATTGAAAGAAAAAAGTACAAAAAATGAGTTTACTTATTTTGTCTTGTACCGTGGCAGGATTAGACTTACTTCAAAGCTTGCCAAGTGATACTTTTATCCTCCATCAACAGAAAACAAAGCTTTTCATTATTTGGCAAGGTCATGCAGCCGTTTCAAAACATTGAAACTATATTCCTTTCTGAAGTGTTTGTATTCAGAATAGGTCTCTGGGAAGTGTAAAATCCATGTGCATGGTGGACTACAAACATGCTCCCATTGGGTCTATGCCATTTTAAACAACAATTATATTTCTTGTTTTTGATATCTCTCTCTGTCCTCTCTCTGGATTTGGATGTTGGTACTTGCTTTTGACCAGGGGAGCGACCAGGGTTTGTTCAGCTTTACTAACCATAAGGCAGCACTCTGACCTCCTAGCACCTAACATCTGTCTGTGTTCTGGGAATTCGAAGACTAACACTGCAGTGTGAATAATGAAACAAAACAAAAGTATAGGGTACCACTCTCTCACCCCTCTGCTCTGTCTCTCTCTCTCTCTCTCTCTAAATAATAACAAAATGTCATTTGCTGTGCACTTTCTTCTTATTTTATGCACCTGCAACTTTGAGGCAATTGTGTCAGATGGAGCATGGAACTTTATGCCGCACTTTTTCTCAAAGGCTTCTACTTTATCCACTGTGACTTGGATTGTACCTCCTTTGTACATTGCTCTGAACAAATGTTAATGTAAATGTCATTGCTCTTAGCCAAAACAAGACCGGCTTGGACATTATGAAAAGGTGAGGAGAAGGATAGATAGTAAACATATATAAAATGAATACTAAGTAGTATAGTAAACAATATCTGTGATTGCAGGGTGTTCATTTAAACTCATCTCCTCTGAATAAAGATCTGATAATATAATAAAATCTGTATTCAATATTCTGAGAATGTAGAAATACATTATAAAAAAATGTTTCCCATTTGTAATATCTGCACTAACAGCACCGACAGATGGTCTTACATTTAGATGCACGCTACATCATATTTTCTGTCATCACACCTGTTCGTTTAGTCAATACGTTTCTTAACAAGCATATTCAGCATATTGTTTTACTTTTTACCAGTAAACTCACAGCATGACAGAAGGTATGATATGTTTTCTTGAATAGTGATGCACCCTGTTGGCCATAAATAGCATAGCACAGTTCATGGACTCAAATGAAATATGAAAAGATAGAAGGTGATAAATACTTAAACAAAAAGATAATTAAAGTAAATAAATGACTGGTGTCACTGGCACTGGAGTAGACCCTGCATAATCTTCATGGCAGTTTTGCAGTTAGGATTACAGTAAAAAATGTTGGAAAGGTTTATGCATTAGCACTTTCAAAGTTAAAACTAAGCTTCTCTACTCCAGCTTACCACAAAGGGATTCTTAAGTCTGAATGTAACACCATCCCATTTCTTATCAGACCTCATATTATTTTAAGATGATAAAGAAATTAATATAATTTAACTCATTGTGGATTTTTACCTGTCTTAAATGCAATGCCAATTGAACAAACTTCCTTTATTTTTGTTTCACTGGCTTACTCAGCTGAGAAGGTTTTGTTATAGCAGATGTTACAGCAATAAATCATGGTAGTATGCTGTGTGGAGGTTTGTTTGTTTTCCTGTTATGCAAGTCAAAAAAACTGACACTGATATCAAAACAATGAATGAAGAATGGCCAAACCTTGAGCACTCGTGGGTGCGACTGCTCAGTCAACTGCTGCTTTTTCCAGCTTCATTGTGCATTGCGTATCATTATGAAGTGTTCTCTCTATCATCAATGTCAATCAAAATCTGGTTACTATGGTCCAGTGTTCTGGTGTGACCTCTTTAGCTCCACCAAAATACTGACTTTGAGCTAAAGAATTACTTGTGTTCGCTCATTACATATTTCGGGGGTTGTTTTTGCACCAGCTGATCAAAATTCATTCACAATTTATTAGTTGGACTGAAAATATATAGAACTAACAATGAAAACTAAAGGAAAAATACAAGCTATTCTAAATATGAGATTTGGCCTCGTGTGGATAACAGCGCTGACAATGGGTAAGGCTCTGGCCACAAAATGAGAGGAGAGTTTAAAGCCAAAAGCCACATTCAGGAGGTTATTTACTTGGAAGTCGCTCAGATGTCAGGACAGCTGTTGTAGCTTTGCCGTAAAAAAAGGAAAAAAAAAGAGCTGAGAGTGACAAGGAGGGGGAGTAGTCTACGATGCTCTGTCTTACTGTGGAGAATCTCTCTCACTCGCCCTCAATCAGCTAACACTCTGTCTTCTTCATACCAGTGAATAAGGATTTACTAGTGCTGCCTTAAAAGACAGTGTGTTGCCATGGCGTCAAATGCCAGCCACATGTTGGAGGCTGCCTTGGAGCAAATGGATGACATTATTGCTGGTAAGAGTTTCTTGTTCATTATCAGACCTTAGACTGCCCAGTTTCTAATTGCAGGCCTCCATAAAACCGGCACTGCCCATATGATTTCACTTTGGGAGATTCATACATATATATATATATAGTACATAGAAAAACATTTGGGTGGTCATTTAAATTGTGATTGATGAGTACGTTTCTAACAAGCTAGAAGAAGAAAGTTAGTAAAGCACAGGAAACCAGTATGATTCAGTTGGAGATGACTGGCTTTTCTGTGATCTCTGTTATCACTGTGTTCACTATGTTCACTAACACTCTTCACTAGCAATTGTATTTTGAATTATTTTTATTGTTTCCCCTTGTGCTTATGTGTATATCTCTCACTGTGCACTAATTGCATAAACCCTATGTTACTTAACAAGTAACTTTTTAGTGTCTTCTCTTCCATGTTTTCTAGCAGAGGTGATACATTTTAGGCAGTGCTGTTTGTCACAACCTCAGCAGTGTTTTTGCACAGGGTCAGAAGACAAAGTTCTATTAATAGAGGTGACAGTCCAACCATTAGCACACTGTGCTGAGAAACTACACCCCTGATAACACGTAAGGTTTACATGACTTAAGTATACATCTGTCCATTGGTCTACATTATGTACTGACTGCTTTACTGTACCTTTGATTTAACTTCATATAGCAGCCATGCAAATACTTTCTGCTACTTAGACATGATGATTACAGTAACCTACAAATTGAACCTGTAATTTGTGGTTTTCAGAAGCCACAGTACAGCACTCAGCTATTTGATGCTATTTACGTCCAGTGAGCCACATGGTTGCACAATAGTGCCCTCAAGAGGTGATTTCAAGAACTATTCTTATTATACTAAGGCCAGACTGGTCCCTGTGTGCAGAGTTTGCAGGTTCTGCCTCTGTGTTCACATGGATTTCCTTCCACAAAAAGGAAATTGTCAATTCTTGGGAAAACAAAAAAAAATTAACATGTGTTAACGAACTGACAATAATATGACCATTAGTGTACACAGTATCCATTCACTGTTTTTATGAATACTCACTGCCTCAGGAGACTTTTCAATCCCAAAACATCTGCATCTTGAGGGAAAAACACACACACACAGACACACAGACACACACACACACACACACACACAAACAATATTAATTATTGGCTTACTAACAAAGACATGGGCATGCAAAATATTACCCAACAGCTCCGCACAAAACATTTTCAATATGACTGAGCTGAACTTGGTTTCATGAAACAAATTACTAAGAACAAATACAATCTCTGTATGTCTTGCCTCTGTTGCCTGACTATACGGTAATATATTGTTTTTTTTTACATTACTTCTCAACAGTCAAAGGTGTATGCCTATTGTAGTTGTGCTACAATCCGTTTACAGATGCAGTGGCTGTCAATTTACCATACCATCAATCATTCTACATGGTGGCACTGGTTCCCAATTTAGTTTCTTGGGGAGGCTTATGGTATCTGCCATTACCTTACACACAACAACTTACATTAACTTCAGATCAAACCGAAAATATTTAACACCATTGAGTAATTGAATCTGTCCATATCATGTGACAATATATGTGTCAGGGAAAGGAAAAGGGTGCTACCTGCAAGGTTGAATGAAGGCCTGAAGTGAAGTTGTTGAAACTAACAACCCCACAGTGCATCGCAGCAACTAACCAGGCAGTTCTGGATCTCGGCAGAGGCTGCGTTTGCCCTTTTGCAAAGACTATCTGACCGGACAGAGACAGAATAGGTCATGTCTATCAAGTTCCTTTGTTCTACTAATTTCTTATCTAGTTAAGGAACACTATGAGAGATGAAGATGGTAGTAGTATTTGATGTGTTGGACTGAGCAGGGTTTTTAAAAATGGGGCAAATAGTATGATTTACATTGCAATAAACACCTAGAAAAACATTCACATCTTTGTTTTCTTAAAAATGATTTCTTCACATTCATCCTCTGAGGAACAACCTGTAGTATGTTTCTTTTTTTTTAAAACTTACTTTTCCCTCTGACAATCATCATCTTGACTTGATGAGCCTGTCTCTGGAATTAGAATAAGAAGTATCGGTAAATTTAAATATCATGTATATAAGTACATGGAACTTTACATAAATTTTGATTAATTCCAACTTAGGTGTATTACTTGATATTCATTGATTTAATAAAATATTCACTAATCAAGGACATGATTTGCCTAAGTTGTCTAACAGTATACAAAATGTTTGTGGAAGTTCACATTTTGGATGGTAAAACCAGGTGTTAATGTGAAATACTACTAAACTAAACCATTATACTGTTCTGGTGCCCAAGAATGTAGGATGTTATCAAGTTATCTGAGTTATTTTTCTGTTGTACAATATGTTTTATTTCCTATGTTCTTTCTTTTAGGCAAAATTGGTGAAGGGCTGTTTAGTGCCCTGATGAGGCTGGATGTTCAGGATTACCAATCCTCACAGAGTACCCAAAAACTGACCCTTCCCCCACCAGTGGATCCCACCCTCAAGGCTCTTCAGCTCACTGACGCCCTCAGGGCAGTGCTGGAGGGCCAGGAGAGTGAGGAAGAACAGGACTCTCTCAGGAAACGGGTCTCCACTGATACAGCACACGTTATACTAAAATGGCTAGAGAGGGGTGAGGTGAGTATGGTGTCATTCACATCTGAAGGCCTTCAGTGTCAGACAGGCACCATGAAAAACATTTCATAACACTCAATCTGAAATATCCAAAATCCAATACGTGAGAAAAAGGCTCAGTTAGAGAAGTGTTATTAAAGCAACAGTCAGCTACAGTCAACTATAACCATGGATTTTATTAGTTGCGTGATCGGGTGGTCTTTGATCCTGGTCATCAACATCTGGAGGGCTTTTTCCTGTCTGCTAAGAAGGAGCGAGCTGGAAGCTGGATCCATTGCAAACTGCACTGGTAATGAGATCCAGAGCTCCTGTTTAAAGTACAACCAGTTGCACCCCCTTTTCACTGTCCCACTCTCCCTTATTTCCTTCATCTTTATACTCCTGCAATTCTCCTGGCTTCAATTTCTGCAACAATTGTTTGTTTGTCTGGTCCACGTTTGCCTCCACCAGTATTTACCAGTATCTTCTCCTCCTTAAAATTTGATGTTGTTAACTTTACACTCACATTCCCCGTTCAGTTTCCTCCACTCCCTCCTTCTCCTCCCCTTCTCCGCACCACATCTGACAAGCATGTGCTGCAGAAAGTTTCCTCTCCCCTGTGCCCCTTTAGGAAGCCCCGCAAAATTAGCTATAGACTATAAGAGGTACTTCAGACAGAACGAGAGAACGGGCTAGAGACAGACAGAGAGAGGTACAGGAGGAAGAGAGGGAGGACAGAAACAGATGAGAGATCACGAGATGCAGCAAAAATGGAGAGATGTTTGTAAATAATGAAGCAGTTTAAGTGTTTTTGAGAGAGAGAAAGCAGGAGAAAGAAAGAGGGGGAGTTAGAAAGAGGTACTGTGGGAAAAGTGAGGAGAAGAAAGAAAGGGAGTAGAGCCAATTGGCATAGTTTAAGTTATTCAGCTCAGCTCTAAAAGTCTCCGGCTGCCCAGACTCCAAACCACACGGACCAAGGTCCTCACTGCACTCTACAACTGTAACATAGAGGGTCTGTAAGAGAAGAGTGGGATTCAGGGAGATTGAGAGTGCAGCACAGTTAAGATCCAGTGTTGTGTCTTGCTGTAGATTTTGGTCTCTGTTCATCCGCCTTGGCGCTTTGAAGCACCAGCTAAATTCTGTTAGTATATAACATCAAGAGCCAGACCAACTGTACAATGGGCCTGCAGAATGGAGTATGATATTGATTTCTACAAACATTTTGCTTGGCTTAGAAAGGTAAGACTGTCTCCACTTGCATGTCTATTCTTGATACCTTCATATGCACGACAATTGCGTAAAAGGTCATGGTTGTTTTTTTTCTCCTGCAGTGTTGTTGTTTTTACAACATAACTGTGGTTGACATGGTAGATAATTTGGGAGGAGCACATGCTTTGTTTGTGAGTTGAAGAGCTGTGTTGCAGAATATGCAGCAGAGATAAACAAGCTGCTAGTGGGCTGTAGAAGTTAATGCAAGAAAGAAGCAGCTAACTGAGCCATGGGTATTTCAATTATAAGTTGCATTCCTTATTTTAGGGTAGATTTTAATAAAACAGATTCTGTCACATCTTACCTACCTCCCAAAATATGTTGTATTAAAGCTAAAATTACCTGTTTTGACAGATAAGGTGACATAGTGTTTATTTTTGTTGAGTGAGATAACATGTGGGTGAATCGTGGAATGCACAAGTCTGCCAAACTGGTCATAAGGTTAACGCATTTGAGGGGAAAGATAAATGGATATGCATGTCAGCTGAGATCCTTTCCTGCCACTTGAACCTATAGGGAGTCTTTGAACAACACATACCATCATGCTGCCATTAAGGAGACATTAGTCCTGCCTGCATCCTTTAGGTTACAATTCTTACTAACTGTTAAATCCATAGAAGAAGCCTTTTTACACATATACCTGTCAATCATTGTGAACTACAACAATGCCATGTCCACTAGTTTTCTCATATGAGCCTCAAGTCTATGATATATGGATATATTAGCTATCATATGATAAATCATCATGACAGTGGTGCACAATACACCAATATGAAATATGTCATATGAAATATGAACAGATAAGTAAACACAGAGTGGCCAAAAAACAGAAACATCTCCATGATATATTTTTAATTGGCTGAAAAATAATTTGCTTGAAATAATTAAGCAAACAACAAGAACTAAGGGAGCTGTTCACAATTTAAAGTGAACCAGGGTCTATTAGTGCCAAATTCTAAACTAATAAAAGTATAAAGGGGACTGGAGGAGAGACTAGTAGGAGATAAATAGCTATTGATCACTAACAGTTAAATAAAAGATTATCTGTATTAACGCTTGAATTATGCAATTACTGTACATTTAAATATCATAGTGTTAAAACACATGACTTCTGTGTTTTTAAGGTCTGACGCAAAGAGTCTATTAAAGGCTTAATGGTATTTTAAAATCATTGCAAACCACTTGAGCTAGCTGGCTCAGGATGATGAACGCTGGGCTACATAATGTTTCCATGATTGTGGTTGAAAGCCTGGATTTCTGAGAAATTTGAGCTCATTTGGTTGCTATTCTACTTCCCTTGCACACAGATCGCTCTGAAATATCCCTTAGTACACAGGCAGCCTTGAGCTGAGCTCAGACTTAATCAACATTTTTGTTTTGTATGTGTGTGTGTGTGTGTGTGTGTGTGTGTGTGTGTGTGTGTGTGTGTGTGTGTCTGAGGCTGCAACCTCGTTAAAGAACAGATTTGACCGACTGAACAACTGCTCCGTATTACAATGTATTTACTGAACTTAATAGCTGACCTTTATTCCAAAGGTAAACCTCCATTCATCTGGCAACAGTGAGTCCTACCAGGAGCGATTATCACGTCTTGAGGGAGACAAAGAGTCACTAATTCTGCAGGTGAGATTAGTCACTCCTTTGGATCTCTTTCAATTTTTCACTGTGTATGTTGTTTAATACAAAACAATATTATCTCTGTCCCTTCTTGTATAAGATTTATATTACCTTTAAAAAGGTATTTGCAGTGGTAACACATTTAACCTTAAACATGCCTTCATATCCATATATAAAGGTGAATCAGCTGCATTGGATATAAGCCTGCTGAAATAAAAGAGGCGATACTGTATGACACCATACTGTCAGTGGGAACTGATTCTAAACAGTGCCAGTGTCACATAACTGTGAGGGGAGAGCCGAGGAAGACAAGGTGAAAGGGCAAAGGTAGATGAGAGTGTTATGTTGTAAATGTTGCGTAATCGCAGTGCTAGTGGATAAGCGAAGCAGCGGTAATAAATCTGGGCTTGGTGATGTTACAACACTCAAATGTCTTGTTTTGTGTGGTGTGTTTGTCTGTGTGTAGGTGTGTGCAGCGCCCAGGCCTGCTGAACATGTGCTTATCTCAGACAGGTTTAGGCTAGCACCACCATGAGCTGTAGCATGTAGGTGTGTGTGAGAGCAGGTGCCCTGTTTGTTTCTTCAGGCCTCACATAAAACATTCCTCTGAAAATCCGCTCCAGTTGGCTGGTGGGGCTTGCATTTTACCATGTGATTTGCTATTATGTGGCCTTAATAGTCTCTGTTCAGATTTATGTTTAACCTGTGTGCTGCTGACATTGTTTGAGTCACTGAAGTGTTGCAAGCACCTGCTGAGGCACAATGAATCATTCATTTCTTCTCAAAGGAAATGTTTGTACTGTGAAATCTGGCACAGATGTCGAACTTTCAACAAAAATGAGCACCGGCAATAAAAATAGCTGACACTCAATAAGGTTTACTGTTAGAAATTCTGTAGTAGGACCTAATACAGAAAATCTGACAGTTTAGGAATTCACACTAGGCCTAGGCTGCTAATGAAACCAAATATTGATTACACAGTTTTATTGTCCAGTTTGGGTGTAGAAAAAAAGATTCTCATTTCCACTATCTTTCTGTCCACACACACAAACACACACAGGTGAGTGTGCTGACAGACCAGGTGGAAGCTCAGGGGGTGAAGATCAACGATCTAGAGAGTTCTCTGGTGGAGCATCAACACAAACTCAACTCCACAGAGGAAATGCTGCAGCAGGTACACAGCTTTGCAGACCTCAGATCACACTGACTTTTGAATGTTTGATTACTGGACTAAAGTCAGGAAACTGTGGCTTTTGCCAGGAAACATCCAGGCTGTTTATATCAATATTGTTCTTCCATTTAATGAGATGTGACAGGGCCAGACTGTCCATCTATCTTTTAAATATGACCCTTCTGCAGTTTCAATCTCTGCTCATAAGCTGTAGAATGTAACTCGGGATGAGTTTTGCCTCCTTGGAAGAAATTCCTTGCTAAGATTCCAGTGTATTTGGCTGCACATTACCTTGACAACCAAAATATTTAGGATGCTCAGACTCATTCCAGGACAGTGTCCCAGAGTGTATGCCTGGTTTACACAGGGCCAGACTGGTCTGTCTGGGCAGGTGATTACAGCGCCATTAGCCACACCCCCAACCTGTAACCACCAGGACTGAGTCCTAGCATGCTCTGTCTCTCTCTCGCTCTCTCTCTCTCTCTCTCTGTCTTTCACACACACACACACACACATACAGAGAGAGGGAGAGAGAGACAACAGAGGAAAGGAGAGACTGACTAATGAGGAAGGGAGGAACAGCTAAAAAAAGGTGGAGAGATGGGAGGGAGAAAGAATAGGGGTGGTGCTCCTTTAAGAGTTAGAAGTATGTCTGAAACTTTCAGTTATTTGCTTTTGACTTCAAATCTACAGAGACTTTGCTAAACCCTGCAAATGACACTGAATGGAATGGATGTATGAAACTTAAATCTACTGAAACCACAAGATACCGGAAACCGTTGTCTCCATGGGGGAAACACTCTTACCTTTACTCTGCTGCAGGCAGACAATAGAGTAGGATGAACCAGGTAATGTACGGAATAAATGTATCTCTTGTCAAGTTTCTATTCAAAGTAGACCTTTTCAACTTATTCTAGGAACGTGTCTTTTAGCAATCTGATGCTTTGTAATGTTTAAATCTAAGTGTAGTGCTGTATGTGTGCAGTGTACCAAAGGGCAGCCAGGACTGGCTTCTTGGAGATGTGGTCATTATGAGGCTTTGGACTTGAGCCGTAAATCTCTTCCTGGTGACAAAGCTCTAATATTTTCCATGTGCACTCGAGAAGAAGCCCAGATATTTCCTAAAGCCAAAGTTTTAAATGGATGTATCCATATGTACTATTTGCCTGCTTCAGATGCTCATTTTTGGACTTTAAGTGATTTAGCACCTGCTCGACGTGAACTAAATTAGTAATACATCTGCCCACATAGTCTGGCTTAACTCTCAAGGCTGGCAGCCATTCTTTATGTATGAGGTGGGCAGATAGTCACAGAACGGTGGTACAGTAGACCTATAGTCTCTCGCAGCATCAGGTTTGATTGGCAGCAGTTCACACTGACAGGATCATACACCTGTCAAAGTTATTTTAATGTTCTTTCTAAAAATGTTTGCATGCTTTTGGTCACTCTCTCTCGCGCGCGCGCTCACTCTCCCCCTCCCTTTCTCCCCCCTTCTGCTGTGTACTTTGAGTGAGCTGTGAAATAGGCATTATAAATAGTGGTCATGGGTTGTGTATATTTAGCCACTCAAACAGCGTTTGAAACCAGTGGGTTTGTCTGAGGGGACTGTTATTACAGAACGGGTAGCTTGCTGTGCCTCATACTTAATGCTGCCTTTGTCCAGTAAGTATTGCCTGTTGTATATCATTAAATGGATTATGTATTCATGTATGTTTGTATATACCTGTATGTCAGCTCATGGTGCCTCATGCTCTTGCTGTATGTTGTTGATGACAGGAGCTCCTGCATAGGACGTCACTGGAGAACCAGAAGCTGAGTCTTATGGGGGAGGTGTCCTACCTGAAACTAAAGCTGGCAGACATGGAGGGAAAACAGGGCCACGGGGCTGAGAGGCAGCACAAAGCAGAGGTAGGGCTTCTCATTGAGCCAAATATACCAATTCCTTGTGGTCAGAAAGGTAATTGTTAATCATTATAATAATGATTTAATATACATGATGTATGGATGAGTGAGACTGTAGTTTGCCAGCAGTTATTTAAAGCTAATAGTTATCCATCAAAAGAAGGTTCCCTTGTTGGGTAGTACCAGTTGGACTTAATATACTTGCTTTTATTTAATTTGCAGCACAGTTTTTAAGTTTAAGCCATCATTCTTTTAACTCTGAGTATATTTTTGTGATATATTCTTGTTTTGCAAATTTGGGAATATGACAGCCTATAAGGACTTCATTTTTTTCACTGAGCAGTGTTTTCAAGGAGGAATTATTTTAGCTAGAATGCTCAGCAACACTTCTGTTTTGCTTCACTCCTCGGAAATTCAAACCTAACTCTGCCAGGAACGACAAGGGTACACACAAAAATCTGTCTCGTGTTCTGATGGTTCTAACCTTGAAGTCAGCTGCTAATTTTATGGAAGTCCATAAACACTTTTTGGACGAATGGAAAGAAACATTCACCAAAACCGTGGCTGTGTTGTTCCTGGTAAAGTCTACAGGAAAAAAGGGTCTCCATGGGGTTTAAATTTTTTGTCATTTCAAAGTGAATCATGTATTTGCTTAAGATTGATGTGTTAGGTTACTAGCAGACATCCTGGGCATTTAGTGACCATATAAATTGGAGAAAGGGAAAGTTTCTATGCAGCACTATTACCAGACAGGATACTGTAATGGATGTAGTTACTGTCAAAACACGACTGGTCAAAGAGCCTTTGTGTCCACAGGTTAAAAGAGTTCAGGCATCGCAGAGCTGGCATGATGGATGGCGGGCCAAATATGAGTGTGTGTAGGCTTCAGCCCAGAGAATTTTGTTCTTGGTGGTTGGCAAAGATTGACTAGGCCATTCTGAAAAAAGGACCCTCTTACTAACTGAAGTCATAATCCCCTAAACATTTGATATTTATATGAAAAAAGAAGATTTATTTGAGTATTTTTGACTATCTCTTTGAATTGTATTACTAAGCAGAAAGAAAAGGTATAGTTGTGTTATAGTAGACGGCAGCGTTTCAGCACTTCTCAGTTCTGCTTTCATCATGTGCGCAAACCCCACTTTCCCTACAACAGCTGTTTGGACTTAAGAAGAAAAGGAAAAATCTACTTTGAACACTTTACGGGCCTCCCATGTGCTGCCTCCACTCAACAAACATGTACACACATATATGCATGTTCATACACACACACACATACACACACACAGACAAAACGTGTTGAAGCCTCCTTGCCATGGAGCCAGTAAGCTCAATGTTAAATTTAGCCATGGAGGCGCTCCATATCATCTGTCATATCCGCTGTACTGGTCCCCAAGTGAGACTTCCTCTGTCCACAGTCCTAGCATAACTCGGCTGCTGTTTACACTCTTTCTGCAGGAACATGGCCACGGTTCACCTCTAAACAAGCAAAACCTATTCACCCCTGTTGCAATTTATCATCTCAAATGACCTATTTGATCAACTGAACATGCATGAATTTAGGAATATGACAAGGCACAATGTTAATCCAGTTATGGTAGAAGGAAGAGGGTAGTTCAGGTTCATGAGCAAATACAAAACAATATGTGTCTGCCTAGACCAGATGAGGCTTTAACTGGCCCAGTGTGTCTGTGTATGGACACCAGCCAATGATCCATGTTTTTAAGACAGTTTCACTATCGGACTTGTGAATTCAGACCAAATCAACACATTCTTAGGATTTAATATATCAAGAGATTACATTGACATAAAGTAGATAATAACATTTATTTAGAAGGTCATTCCTACAGCAATGTGTACACAGACACACACACACACACACACACACACACACACACACACACTGACACATACTTCCAGTATTTCCTCTTCACTCTCTAAACATTTCTCTCAATTTTCCTTCTCCCCCACTGCATCTGTCAGATTGTAGTGAATTTCATTAGTGAGCTGCAGGAGCAGATGTGTAGGTTTCAGAAAGAGATCAATAGCAAGATCCAGGAGAAAAAGGCCTCGGAGATCCAAGCTGACAGCGGCTCTCCAGTGGCGTGTCCCACTGGGTCCACTGAGGGCCAGGTCTCAAACCCCGGCCCCTCATGTGACAGAGCTTCAGGGGTGACGCACAAACTAGAAGAGGCTCCAGACGGGCCTGATGGGAATACACACAGCCTGGGAGAGAGTAGCTCAGATGCAGAGCAGCAGTGCCACTGTGGAGGAGAAAGTGTAGGCACAGCCTGTTGCATGACTTCTGACTTTGTGTACAGCATGGGTTGACCCACTTGTGTGCGTGTAATCCTTAGGTTCAGATGCAAATTAAACATGCACTCCCCAAACACCCTCAGCTGGGCTCTATGTCCATTATCTGTTTTGAATCAAGACACTGTTTTCATTGAGTGTCACAACTAATTGATGCATTTTTGATAATCTGATTTCACATGGTGTGTTATGAAAGAAGAGATTTACTAACTACACCTTTATATTTAATATAGCTGTTAGAGTGAAATCGTTCTATCTGTTGAAATCTTACAACTGACATTAATTGGGTAAATTTGATCATCATTTGTTGCAGGGTTTGCTGAAGGAGCTCAGGATACTCAAAGACAAAGTGGAACACCTGGAGGATCAGAAGTTACAGTATGAGAAGAAACTTAAAGCAACAAAGGTAAAATCAAGTTCCGATTTTTATGGTGTCTAGACTTTGCAATACAGCATCAGTGCCCAAATTCCACTGCTAACTGTCTACTCAACTTTCCTAAATGCTATCCAATCCAGTGTTCCAGCCAGTTAAGTGAGTCATACTGAACACACTCTCTCATTCGTGGACACCTATGTTTTCTTCAAAAGGCTAAGAACTATTTTAAATGTGCTGTACAAATAGACTTAATAATGGCTTAGCCTTTTTTTAAATGTCCTAGTTGTATACTTTGGCATGATCCCAGTGTATTAACTTCTCAGGCTTGCTTGAGCTATTTTACTTGCTCTCACCCTTTGTCCTCCTTTAGCATAGAATCATTTCTTTTCCCCATTATTTCATTATCTGTCTCTCTGCTGTCTTTCCCATCATGCACAATAGCTGTCTGTGTCTGTGCATTAGATAAGTTTCATGTTGCTGCTATTCTTCTACCTGCCAACACAAACATTACACTGATTTTAAAAGATACATTTGCTACTTCACTTTAATTCCATTTGTTCATAACAAACTAACCCCTGAAAGTGTTGCCTGAACAAATCAACTTCCAGTCTCAACCTGATTGGCATTAAGGTCACACAGAAAGAAACCTCTTAAAATGTCAGGATTATTCACATACCTCAATCATTTTTTTGGTAGTTTCCAACTGCTGTTCTTCATTACATTAGTTGGAAGTTCATCAAATATCTTACTGGCACCTCTCCATCGACGAGATGTTTATCCAGAATTACACACTGAACAAATACTATATTTCACAAGGAGATTGTTAAACAAATATTTTCAAATATTTTCCAGCCAAAATCTTAATGCACGATTGAATAATTGGCTATAGATGTTGATATAGAAGATATTCAGCTATATAAAAATGTTTTGTGTGCGTGTTCAATTCTTTTTCACCTAACTTTTCAAATAAACCAGTGGGAAGAAATCTTTTGATTAAGTTAAGGTGAACATGGGTGTGATATGGGATATGAGACATAAAACATCATTTGCTACTTTCTTCTATACAACATGCAGAGCACTGGCAAACAAATCAGCCTGAAGTTAACTTTATTGCCATCTGTCTTTTACTTACTTACTTCAAAACACACTATAAACTTCAGACAATATTTAGTTCCCTAAAAGTTAGAGGAAAAAAAACGTGCTTTGCTGTGGGAGTTTTATATAAGTGTTCTTTAAATTTTTTTTTTATATTTTATATCT
Organism: Thunnus thynnus; assembly: GCF_963924715.1. Classification (NCBI taxonomy): domain Eukaryota; kingdom Metazoa; phylum Chordata; class Actinopteri; order Scombriformes; family Scombridae; genus Thunnus; species Thunnus thynnus. The sequence goes on along the minus strand of NC_089517.1, from coordinate 22,573,146 downwards.
GACAAACATGCTTCAAGTGAAGGCATGTGCTATCAGCATTCCTTGTAATTAAAATGTATGTACATATCTTATTTTTGTGGATATGAAAGATCTGCTATCTGTGCATGTTAAAACAGATAAATGTAGGTGCACAGACTCGTGCAAAACTGCTTGTTCTTTAAGTTAAACATTCCTCATTGTGTGGCACCCGCAGGCAGAGATCAGCAGCCTTCAGCAGCTTCTGCTCAGTAAGAATGCTGAGATCGAGAGCTTGCACACTCAGCTGCTGGCCAGACCCTCTCTTTCCACCGAGAGCTCAGAGAGAGGTAAGCAAAGCATCCGGCTTCCAGCTCTCGACCAAGCTGCCAACAGACTCTCACTCTGACAGAGTTACCCAGCCTGATAGGTGACACAGTTAATGACTCCCTTTTGCATTCATTAACTTGCAGTAACTGCTGTGGGAAAAGTCTGTCTTGGCCCTTAATAAATTGTCTTATCGTGGGTCTCTGTCTCTCTACCTTCTCTCTCAGAGGAGATGTACAGGAAGAGGCTAAACACCAAATGTAAGCTTTAACAGTACTTAATGAAAATGACTTTAACCCCGTGAGCCATGTCTACCTTTGATCTTTCATGTATTTCCTTTCTCCCGACATGTCCCTTTCTTTTATTATCTTTTGATTTCTCCTGCTCTGAGGGGCAGCTTTGACAATTGCCAACTGGTTTCCAAAATTACTTGATGCGCTATCACTCCTCCCTTTGGCTTCTTTGTTGTCTTAATGGATTCCTGAAGTCATAATGTCTTGTGTTTTCATAATTTTGTCTGCCATAGATAAAACCCATCTGGGGTGCTTAGTATACTCACTGTCACTCACCAGCAATGCTCCCTGTATGCCTGCAAGTGTTATGAAGAAAGGGCTGTGGGCCCAAATATGAGAAAGCTGACATGACTAAAGCTATGATTGGTGGATAAAAAAGGCTTGGGTGAATCTAAAAATACATGGTTTAGATGACACTTGAGTTAGGAATAAATCTACAACATGCTAGCATGTGTTTTCTCCCTTCATTCCTTTCTACATAACCCATGTGCTACTGTACATGTCTATACAAAATAATGATTTATATGACATACGTGCCAATACAAAATAATAACTTCTATGACATGAGCAGTTGCCCTTAAATATTAATAATCATAGTGGGGATTCTCTTTATAGACCAAGAGCTCCACAGACTTAGGAGTGGAATGAAATCACTGGCAGCTGCCAATGATGAAAAGGTAAGTTATCCTTTCTCTCTCTGTTCAACACAGCTGTATGTGATTATACAGCATGGGGCAACATGTGCGTTGTCATTAGTTTACTACAATGTAAAGAGTCTTACTGGCCTGTACATAGCAGCACCATCATCACTGCTGTTTGGAAGGTTAGAAGGTAACTTTTTTTAGATGTTGTCATTTCTCAGAGGCACCGCCCTCCAACCATTTATAGAACAGAGAGGGCTTTTGTATTCTCCCTCCCAGAGAATCTTGGATTTTAAAGACTTACAGACATGGGTCTACATGTGGCAAACTAGTGAAGACACACACGTACGCACACCCCAGGGTGAGCCATTTCAGTGAAAGCCATACTTAAGTAGGCCTCGATCTGCCAAGCCTAATTTTGGAGTGAGCTGCATTAAGAGAACCATGGCAAAACCAGGCATGGGCACCACTTCAAGAAACACACACTCCACACAGCTGGTTACCACAACTAAGCTTCCCAGCCAGGCCTGTGTCAATCCCCTCCCTAGCCACTACTTTGATGTAAAGGACATATGGTGAAAGAGGGACGTTTTGTGTGGCATATCGGTCGGTAGCAAAGGGAAGAAGATAGTTCATATGTGTGTTTCCTAACCTTAGATAAACATCTTAATTGAACACTCCCTTCTCTTCTTTTCTGTAGGACCGGCGTATAGAAGAGCTCACTCTGCTCCTGAATCAGTGCAAGCAATTCAGAGAGGTCACTCACATCACAAGGCAAGGTAATCAGCTTATTCACTCCTTTATCCTTCCCTAGTGGGTTTTTTTTTCTTTGTTTTTGTTTTTTGTATTTTCTTAGCCACGTTTGAGCAAAATGAAAGCCACCACACTTCTTTTCTTGAGAAGCAAGATTTGCCACTGGTTGAGTTGTGGACAAAAATGTGTCTTCCATTTGTTACTGTAGCTCCACCTGCTGTTCGTACATTGTCGAATGGTAGGACTCCTTCAAGCAGCAGTGAGGAAGAAGAGCAGCTGCTGATGAAGAATGCTGACTCTGCTAGTGCAAAGTCTGAGGATGTTAAGTCTGATGTGGGTGTAAACAATTTAAACTGGTACTCATAAAGTGATAATTTATTGTTCACTTACTGAATGAACATGATCTTAATTTCCCTGTATCTAAATTTTTTTTAACCATTTCCCAGGTTTCCACGAACAGCTCTTCCTCCCAGCAAGCATCTCTTTCATCAGGCCAGAAGGACAGTGATTGCAGGTAGTGAAGCTTTTTTTTTGTCAATGGACCTCTCCAGTATATTGTAGTTGGTTTTCACTGAGATAATTGTGTTTTTATCTTATCAGAACAGAAGCGCGGACTTTATCAAGTAGCATGAGTGACTTAACAAATGGACCATCACAAAAGGTATTTTTTATCATTGTAATATACAATTTCATGTATAAAAAATGTCAGTCATCTTTTACTGCATAACAAGCATGGATGTTTCTCACAATTTGCGACAATAAATGTAAGCTACTGTTTATTACATGACTGATACGTGACAGCATTTTGAATATAATTACAGTTTATTTGTTTTTATTTGTTAATTTACTGTCTTTATATCATAAACCGTATAAATACCATTTTATTTGTATTTGTGTGGGGTTTTATCCAGAGTGACAACAGAAGTCAGACGCTGCCGGTGAATTCGTCTCTGACAGAGGAGAATGTGATCGGAGACAGCGGCAGTGAAATCCAGAGTGAAAGGTCTCCAGATGGAAGTGAAGATGGAGACTCCAGCCAAAGTAAATCCAGAGATATTAACTCAGTATATATATATATATATATATATGTGTGTGTGTGTGTGTGTGTGTGTGTGTGTGTGTGTGTGTGTGTGTGTGTGTGTGTGTGTATGGTGTCATTTATGATGTGATGGATAGCGTGCAGTACAAATCATGATATAGGATTAGACTTCCTTTTCTGTGGAATAGTCCTGGGCCTGGTAATTCCCATGAGCAGACAGCGCTCGTATTTGAAGCAAACCACTCTCCTTAGACCAGACGACCACTGTACCTTTGATCAAAAGTAATTGCAGAGGCTCCTGACAGAGCAGAGGGATCATGGGATAGACTTTCTCACCAAACACGCCCTCTCTCTTGCTCTGATTGACCACATTTATCCCAGCTCCACCCTACCTCAACTTCACTGACCAGTTTTAACTTGAGCTCCACCCTGATTTCTCTACAGCTATGTTCTGCTGCAAAGTGGAGATTGTCTGTGCAGCCTACATCATAATCACACCTAGTTAATTTTAGCTTAGTATATCTTTTCCTTTTCATGGGGCATTAACTGATGAATTGTTTGCTGAACTCAATGGTCTGTAACCTGTGCTCGCTCTCCTGAATAGAGCTCTGTCAAAAGGCAGACCACCACTCGTGCGTCACTTAGCTCTTAATGTTCTCTTTGGTATGAAAAAAAATTTTTTTACAGGCTTTTTCCTCAGTCATCAAGATTTTGTCTTCAACATCTTTACAACTACACAAAAACTATATATTTAGCTAGTTTTTTCTAAGTTACCGTTATTGAAATGCTTGTTCTTGGCAAAATTATAGTGGGGCTTTGTCTGCTGCAATTACTGTGATACAAGTACACTGCCATTATTAACTTATCAAATGCATCTATAAAATAATGCATAATATAACCCTCTACAGTACAGTCATACAATTTGAATCGTATTAGTACGTTGTATTACACTGACTGTGGTTTTTATAACCTCTTTCAGGAAAGTTGGAGAGACTTGATGACAGCACTTCAAGCGATAATTCCCCTGTTCATTCTGGGGCAAATACACAGCCTGGCCAGAGAGCTGTGGGCTCACCAGAATACATGAAGAATAATCGGAGCTTGAAGAGACTCTGGGGAAAGTGAGTTAGGGAAAATATCGTACCTTGATACGTTAACATTACATTAACACAGATGATCACCATTTGAATAATGTTTGTATATATCTGTACCATCATGTGGAATCATATGGTCTATATAACATATTTAATTGTGTATAAATAACATATATAGGTTTATGTGATATAGGAGAGAAACAACATACAGTATATAATTTTTTTGTATATAAATAATACATACATATATAACTTTTCTCCTGCCACTACATTTGCAGAGTGGAAAAAAACTATTGTGACAAAACTGTCAGAATTGTAATAAATGACCATTTGCGTTTCACTTACAAAAGAGTAATTCACGGTATTTTCCATAATCTCCTTTATCTTTATTAATGATTTAGTGAGTTTATACTAAATGTGCCAAATCTGATTACTTAACTCCGAAAATGAAAGTAGCTGCCAGCAACTTTATCCGGAGAGTTTACTCTCGTCCACACAGACTTCGAAGAACCCAGTCTGGAGGGCTCCAGGCAGGAGATCCAGATGCTGGTCAGTTTAGAAGAGGGGGACTACGTGCGACAGCGGGACCCAGACTAACCCGTACCCCTGAATCTTATGACCCTGCACGGTAAGAGTCAGTGTACCTCTACATAACTACCTGTAATATTCACTCACACTGAAAGGGTTTTGTCTCATCATTACTTTGTTGATTTGAAATTACCTGGTTTAGTCCCCCCCCCCTACCATTTCCTAAATGGTCAAATTAGAAGACCCCAATGAAATACAAATTCAGTTTTGAATGTATGGTATATATTTTTTATATAGGCTATATTTTACAGTTGATATTCTAAAAGAATGTTTTTTTAGATACTTATACTGAATGACTTTAATTTGCTGATTTGTGCCATTTTCTTTCAGTGATATGAATATTCCATTCAGCCAGTGGACCAAGGAGCAGGTGTGTGGCTGGCTAGAAGACTATGGACTGGGCCAGTATGTCAATCTCACTAGACAGTGGGTTGAAAATGGGCAGACGCTGCTATCTGCCACACCTCAGGACTTTGAGAAGGTCAGAGAAAGTTGAAATCCACTTTAAATTAGAACTAAGTGATAACACATAAATTACTGATATTTAAATATTGCATCAGAGAAAAAATATTACTGATGGATAAACTGGAAATTAAAAAAGTTTTATCAAAGTAAATTAATCTGCATTGTGTGCAGGGAGACCAACAATTATGCCACAAATTTCATTGAGTAACAAAAAGTCCTCTGTCTGTCTCTCCACAGGAGATGGGTATGAAGAACCCTCTGCACAGGAAGAAGCTGCAGCTGGCCCTGAAGGCATTCACCACTAAAGTTATAGAGAAGTCGTCAGAGCTAGACTACATCTGGGTCACCCGTAAGACTCTTTCTACATTGAACATATTGAACTTTGCATGTCATGTTGTATCCTCTCATTTGAATCATATCTATTAATAGTGTGGCACCTCTCACGTCACAAACCAAACAAGGAAAGCAATGTGTACAATGTAAATATATTTGACAAAATGCAAATATAGTCAGCATTCAAAACAAGGAGTGAACTGTATTTTAAATGAGCTAGAGTAGAATAAATATATTTTGGCAACTGACTTCTGATAAAGCTTGTATGAGCACTAAAAGTGCTGTGAGTAGTGAAGTGAATTAATTTCAGATATTTATCTATATAGGCTGGTTGGATGATATTGGTTTGCCTCAGTATAAAGACCAATTCCACGAGGCCCGTGTAGATGGTCGGATGATTCAGTACCTCACAGTGGTAAGACATAATCCTGCATGTATCGTAATATTTTCTATTAAAGTGGATGCCTGCAAACACATTTATTTAGATTTCAAACTTCATTTGAAACACACCAAATGATAACATAAATTCACATACTTACTTATACTATTACCTATATTTGCCTAAAGCTCACTGATGTTCCTTTTCTAATCTCACAGAATGACCTCTTGACTCTAAAGGTGACCAGCCAGCTTCATCATCTCAGTATTAAATGTGCCATTCATGTCCTTCATGCCAACAAGTTCAACCCTAACTGTCTTCGACGCAGGCCTGGGGAAGAGGTAAGCCAAGATGAAAGGAAGTGAATGAAAGTTGAAAAGATAGACAGTGCTAATGTCGGTTATATACATATTACAGTTATGTTACGTTACATTTTTGTGTGTAACTTAGAGATGCCAACACTAAGAACTGATAGAAGAGTGCAACACATTCAAACAGAGGGGTGTTTTATACTCTTAGATGGTGAACAGAGGTCATAACAGCAGTTGCCCACAAGATGGCAGCAAATACACAATCCCTCCCAATATAGAGACTTTTTCCTTTAATACATCTGTTTCCAAACCTTAAGCACTGTGTAGCTGGTGTATTTAGAAGTGGAGTTGATCAGCTGTGAGTGAGATGGAAGGGGATAGAATATGCCGATTAATATTTCTATTTCTAATATTCCTCAGAAACAGCCCTCTCCTTCAGAAGTGGTGCAGTGGTCTAACCATCGTGTGATGGAGTGGCTTCGAGCAGTTGATCTTGCTGAATATGCTCCTAATCTACGGGGCAGCGGTGTTCATGGTGGTCTGATTGTGAGTAAACTGAGCTGTCTGGAAGTTATTACAAATCATTACGTGCTTATAATACATGCCTGGAGATCTACATTTGTTTTCAATACGTTCTTCCATAGATCCTGGAGCCTCGTTTCAGCTCAGAGACTTTGGCCCTGCTTTTAAATATTCCTCCACAGAAGACTTTGCTCCGCCGTCACCTCGCCACAGCCTTCTCTGCCCTTGTGGGGGCTCAGGCCACGCAGGAGAAGCGAGAGTATGGCAATGCCACAGGCCACGTTCCCCTCACTACCACAGCTAAAGTGAAGGTAAGAGCACAATCTGAACATCAAAATTTTCTGTGGTTGTTGCAGAATAAAATCATAATGCTCTATTCATTGGTCTGACTTTTTTTGTGTTTTCAGCCAAAGAAGCTGGGCTTCACACAATTCAGTCACCTCAGAAAGAGGAAACCTGATGAATCTGCGGACTATATCTGCCCAATAGACAGTGGAGCTCTGACAGTAAATGGGGTCTCACGTTTACCCTCTGCAGCACTCAGGGGCCTTAGCCCCAACTTGGACAGACATGCTGAGAGGCAGGAGCATGAGGGGATAAAAGCTCAGGCTAATGGCCTCAAAGAATAATTAAAAAACAGTTGTGAACTCCACTGTATCCAGTACACTCCCCTCTCTCTCAACAAGTGACTTCATGATCAGTGGAAATCCAGAAATGTACCCAAGATGCGTCCACATAATGTCCTCAGCAGATGATGTTAATTATTGTTAATGTATTTTTGAACTACATATTGCTTAAACAATATTCTCTAAAATGGTGATGAATGGTGACATTGTGTGAAATGTTTTGTGAAAGCTGCTCTCTGCATTCCTCATACGGTTGGATTCCAAAGCTTCGGCTTTTGCTTTAAAACTATGCTTTTTACTGACCATTTTGTATCTAAACATCTGTAGAGTTAGTTAGAATATTGATGGTCTTTTCTTGTTCTATATCTGGATTTACTGTACAATATAATAATTGACTCCAGTTACTTTACGCATGGATGTTTCTTATTAATTTTCTGTGTGACTGACAAAAAAATCAAGCCAAATAATTGATTCTTGATGGTATACTTACTCTAGGTCAGCACCTTCAAGTAAGCCTAGTTGGTACTTAAGATTTTCCGACCAGAATGTTGCCATGTTTCATAAGATTATTATGAATGCACAGAAATACAATAAACATCAGGTCAACAGTTAGTCTTGTTGGAATCTTTTGAGAAGAAAAAACCCTAATTATCTGTCTTCATCAAAGCAAATGGTTTTGCTGCCATCTGGTGCTTAGATGCTTACCACTGTCTCTGAACACCATGATCACATTTAAACTTTAGCTAAATAATAGTATGCTATACTCACATGAGCAACAGATCCATGTTTAGGTTTTGAATCTTTCTAATCACAGAAAATTGTTAATATTGCTGCAGTAAAGTTCATTACAGTGTAGGGTGAGAATTTTGTGAGGGGTTTCCAAAGGACATCACTTCCTTAAGATCAATTGTGGGATCTTCAATGGTAAATGCTAGGCTGGATCAGCCGGAAGGACGAACTCTCAGACGTATGGCTAGGGTTAGGGTTAGGGTTTAAGTTAGGTTAGGGGCAACTGGTACTCTGAGAATATCCAAAAAATGCACGGGTAACAAGTTTCTCTTCAAACTAGTTTGTTTGTGTTAGTTATGGTCTTGAAAGAAAGGAGAATGGCATAAGTAGGGTAAAATAGGAGAAAAAAGGGAGGACTGTTAAAAAGCCTAAGAGAGAGGTAATCTATTATCCATATAAATGTGTTGTGAATGAAAGAATGTTTTGCTGTTATGGACCTCACGAGTCAAAGGTCAATACTGATGATGGTGTTTGAGAATGGCTGAAAAAAGGACAGAAAGTTAGTCAGCAGGCACCACAAGAGGGTTTAATTATACATGCATATATAAAAATATATGTACAAGCTCATACATATACATGTATACAGACATGTACACATATATAAGTTAGGGTTAGTGTTACACACACAATGAAGAAATATAGTGCATACAAATCTCCTGAGAGTTTCACAAATCATCCCTCTGACTGATCCAGTCTAGCACCAACCATCTTCAATGACCAATTGATCCAAGACTGCCCACTACTGGGCAAGCATCAAAAATGCGAGAACACTTGGCATCCCACTACCGGTCAGTGGGTTTTCAGTCTGTTCCAGTCCAGGTTTTTCTACGTAGAGGAGCTTGGAAAGCTGCTTTAATGACCAGACTGAAACAGCCTGTTTTGATTTGTTTGGTGAATTAAGAAGAATAAAAGAATCAAACAATCAATGATCCTTTTGTTGGTGTATACTCATATACTATATTAATATGCTGAATTTACAAAAAAACATGAAACATGTTGTGGTGCTTAAGAGCTTTGTCTGCTGATAAACTGATAGTTATAGACAGTCTTTGTCTACTGAGTGTATAATATACAGCTCAAAATTACAGTTTTTAGGAACAACTATCTCACAAAAAATGGATCATAGTATGAAGTAAATAACATATCAATGCCTTTTTGCATTTTATAGAAAACTAAAAGACACATCTAGTTCCAGGGGAATAATCTTGATCCTTTCACTGCTCAACTGCAACAAAGTGCCATGTTGTATTGTATTGCATTTTATAACTAACACACCTTAGTGATTTGGACAAAGAGACTAACGGTGGTGATATGGCATCTCTTGACATGCTGTAGCTCACAGGCCAAATGGAATATAACATGACATGAATGCCTTGATTAGGGCTAACTGCTTACTTGCTTTGCTTTGAACTCATGTCCGCCTCATATTTTACCACTGTATTTTAACTGTTATGTTCAGCATTACCACATGTTATTTACAAAATGAGACCAACAGTTACATGTAGGAATATTCCATTTTACATACACTGAGCGCTATAATGAAAGTCTGAAGAAGTGACAGTTTGTGTGGGTGTTTTTTCATCAATTTCAGTCCTAGTGAATCTACAAGGATTCTGCTGGCGTGTCTGGTAGTGTGGCAGACAGGGCAGCAGTCAGCTCCCCTCTGAACCCTCCTGCTGAAGCACACAGCCTCTATTAGACCAAACACAATAATTAGGGAATCTTTTACCTCTGCATATCATTAGTACCCTAACGAAGAACATCCTGATCAATGATTACAAATGACAGGTTCATAAATAAATTAGTCCTGCTCATAAGTGTGTAACACTATTCAATTGATCCATGTTAAGTGGAAATTAGTGGGATGCCGTAGTGAGGATTGAGAAAGGTTTAAATTTCTTACATTCAAAGGAGGTGAGTGTAATATATGAATATTATATTTGATATATTGTATATATGATTAAAAGCAGCATACATGTCCTGAAAATGATGGTATAAAGTGAAGTTGTGTAAAAAAAAAAATCCTCAACTACAACCAGCAGATGTCAGTGTGGATATGTCTTGTGCCATTAAGACTACCAGCGCTGAACCTACAGAGTTGACTCAGTGTCAAGCTGGATGTCTTTCACTCATTTTTTATTATTGTTTAATTTTCCTTCTTTGTACTGTTGACATTTGTCAGTCAGGGGTAAGCTGTTGTAATATTGCTATTCTGATTCACAGTGACGCTGCCTTGGCCCTTACTTGGCCATAAGAGTGTGTGGCCTTTCGAACTGCAGTACTACATTTGTAATTACACTTTCAGCCGGACAGATTGGTACATGGGTATCATGCCAACACAAAGCACATGAGAGGATGTCACATCATTAATCAAATACTGGGCTCAGTGTCATTCTCATGTGGTTCCAAATGAGAATACTGGAGTTGGGTTGTGCATTGGCTGAGTGGGTGACAGACAGTCCAGGATTATAAAAAGAATCAAATGATCTTACATGCACTTTTAAACTCCACTATGTATACAAATAGTCAGAACACAAACTATCAATCTCAAAAATACAGACACACATGCATAAAGTCAGAACATCTTTAATATAATTCATATATAAGGTGAATTTATCAAAATCTTTTCTATTTTATACTGCTTTCTCCATTCCTTTGTGTGTGTGTGTGTGTGTTTTTTTTTACATGTGGCTTTATCTGTGTGTATTCATGTATGTGTTAAGAGATGATGGCATTGTTTATAATAGTGCATCTTAGCTAATTTCAGTAATGTGATCCAGCCTCCACTAGCTGACAGTTTAATAGCTATTATTTGTGTCACCCTCTCTCATAACGCTTTAGCAGTAAATTGCTATGTGCAGGAGACTGTGGTATGACTGACATCTTACCTTGCAATATGATTTCTAGTGTTTTAATTAAGTGGAAGCCATTGTGACATTTATTGGTTTCCAAGTTACTTGTTAATGGCAGTATAAGAAAAAAAGTGGGAGTAAATTATTGAGGTTTACATTACATAAATAATTTGCAAACCCTTTGCTAATGATTACACATTATTCTCCCACTGTGACTGTCAATTCATTTGAATACATCACAAATAAAAACACTGCATCGGTGATGCAACATAAACCTCCTCTTGGCATTGCCTGAGCCATCTCTCTTTTCTCTCCTTCGGTGTCTCATCTTCTCTCTCTCTCTCTCTGTGTGTATGTGTGTGTGTGTGTGTGTGTGTGCGAGAAAGATGTTTATTTATTCTGTATCACTTTTGCGGTGAAAGTTTCCATTAAAATTATAGAGGCAGACTTTTATTCTGTTACGAAGCCTCATGTTTAAAGTGATGCCAGTTGCCAATGTGTGCTTTAAGTCATCACCCTGTCTGTTTGATCTATGGACTCACTCAGATGTCTTTAGTGGAGCGTAATCATGTTTTTATATGATGTCACTGGTCGTTCCTGTCATTAACTTGCCACCAGCTTGCCAGTTTGGGGAACATATTCGATGTTAGGGTGGTGCATGTGTTGCATACTCCCCATCCAGCCACTAAGGCTGTATCTGTCTCCAGCACACCAGTTTGCTCTGACAGGCCTGCCACAATGATGACTGCATCACCCAGATGCGGCAGAGCAGCTTGCGAGCCAACCCTGACACACCGTCAAAAGGAGCAGCCAGCCGTCTGCATGAGCCTTCTTCTGCCCCATCAAACCTCAGAGCCTATCTCATCCTGTACAGCCAGCCACCATTAACCAGGCTGTTTCTCTCTCTTTTCATTCCATGCTGAGTGCATCCCATGTAACAGCCTTTTCTGGCTTGGATGTTGTTTTATAATATTTACTCAAATTCAGTGGCTATAAATTTCCTTGAATTAGATGATCTGAACTCACCACATTGAAATTGTGACAGTGGCGGTCCAAAACAAGCATGATGGGACGTGATCTGGGGAACTGAAGTGGAAGAGCTCAGTTGTGATCAGCGTCCTTGGCGCCAATGGACCTTTTGGGTAGCCAAGGCAAATCCCACCCTGTCATGCTTCGTTTCTGGACTGGCTTTTTCATTGCCTAAAAATGTGGCCAGTCCATTGACAGACAGAAGAGAGATCAGTCACTGTGAGATAATAGAAAAATATTTTATGGAGCCTTCCAACCCACTAAAGATTGAAAACCATGTCACCACTCTGGTCATTTAGACAACATTAAATTTGGGGATTTGTTAACAGGGGGACATAGACTACACAATAACTTACTAAATATAATGTAAAAATCTACTTTAGACAGCTGTTACAGCTGTATTATACTGTGTATTAAATTATCAAGCTCTGAGTTACTCTGACAGTGTTATAGAATATTACTATTACACTATTCAAATATCAGGAAGGTGCTTATTTTTTATATTTTACTACAGAGATTCACTCACATGTGAAAAACTCCAAATACACTCACTCATAGTGAATGCAATATTTTTAATTTCAAGTCTTAAATTTATACTTGTTTCATTCCCATCTTAGGTGATATAAACATCAGAGATACTTTGCTACAAGCAGAAACTGTAGGAGCAACTTAATATATGGTGTTGCATGTTACTTCTCTTGATGGTATTCCTTGATGGCAGGGTGGTCAGAGCATTCGCATTGTTGGGAACACTTCTGCATCTTCAGTAGGTATCTCAGGGTCACAAGCGTTTCGCCCCTTAGCCTGTATGCCTCACCTGCAAAGACTAAATGAGCCTTCACCTGCAGAAAGGTTCCTACTGCGGGCTCTCATCAACCACAACCATCTTGAGCTGGTCTCAGCTGCCATGGCTATCTCCCCAGTGGGTTTCTTCAGTTGTTTGGGTTCCAAACCAAACTTCTGTGAGAAATAGTGCACTGATGTTTCTGGGAAGCCGCGGCAATGACTTCAATGGGGAATAAGGCTGCGTCCCATCCATCTTAAACAATATTCTCAAATCCAGAAAAATGCCAGGACAAATAGGACTTCAGAACTTGACAATAGAAAATAATAGAACAATAGAGAGGACATATGACTAACACAAAGGTTAACCTTAAGGGTCAAGTGGCACACTGCTGGGATAGAGAGTGGTCTGAGACCCACACACACACAGGTAGGCAGACAGAACTGAAGACAAATTCTATCATAGCCAAGCAAAAGCATCTGGGAAATTGAAGGATGAACTACTGATAAAAAGGGAGTTACAACTGTCCACCTCAATGTCCAAATGGTTGTTCTGGCTGCCAAAACTATCATAAAAGTGCTGAAACAGTTCCCATGTCAGAGGAATGAGAGCAGTTTCCTAACCTCAGGCCATCATCATGGGTGATCAAGACTGACATGCATCACCAGAGGCTTTCATGTCGGTAAGAACACCTGTCTGACTCTCTGGGTGAAACTGGACAGAGGGATGCCATTGCAAATAACATTTCATGTGCCACACTGCCTCAGAAGACACGGTGGAATTGTGCACCAAAAAGAGGTGAAGATATAGAAAATAATTCTGGAGAATGAAGGTTTTTGTTGAGTGTGTTAAAAAATTAATTTACTTCAGTGACACATGCAAAAAAATGAGTACTCAGTGCCAGAAAAATGTTAAAATGTAGTACACAGATTAAGCAATAACTCCTTATGGTCTCTGGATTTCATTTAATAATGCTGAGATTTAATAATATTAAAGCTTTGAACAATGTCCAGTTGTAAAACTAGAGTAAAAGAGCTATGTATCAACGGTGTGATGCTGATAGATACTTTGTTGTAAGAATATATACACAGAGATTGCAGTTCTTTATATGAGTTGGTTTATTCTTATTCTTCAGGGCCAATTACAGGGACACAAATAGAGAGTCAATCATTAGAGGTTAATGTGAACAATCTGTACACACAATGAAGGCAAAACACTCTTGAAGAGTTGCTGAGTAAATCTCAGGCTGACCCCAACATAGTCAAAGATGGCAGAACCACCCAGAGTGCAATGATTTCTGGGTCTTATCCAAAGTGAGCAATAATGAAATATATAATATTGCTTTTTTTAATGTGTAAGATGTGTGTCAGAAAATTTAGTTTTTCAAAAACTGTTCCATGAAAATAAAAATGTAATATGATTATATGCTTGTATGGGTGTTTTGTTATGTGAAATGTGCAGAAATTAAGTAACGCTAATAAGTGTCCAAGTAATTTCAACATGTAAAAACACGCTTCGAGTGGGTCGGCAACGCTATATAAAGAAAAAGAAGTCCCATTGTTAGAAACAGCATGGTGGGCCATGGACCAACTTGTCCCTGTCAAGAAGCTAAAAAGTCTAGACCTGGAGAATGTGGAAACTGACATCATGACCAGTGGCAGGTCCCTGGTGCAGATTGCGTCTCCTGATATTGTGAACCAGGTTTGGTCTTTGGAAGAAAATAAGTGACTCTGTTTACATCAAGGAAAAATGGTTTTCTACAGGCCTACTGGGGAGGCCATGGCTCAGGAGGTAGAGCAGGTCGTCCACTAATCGAAGATTGGTGATTCGATTCCCAGCTCATCCAGTCCATATGTCGAAGTGTCCTTGGGCAAGATACTGAACAGCGCCATTGGTGTGTGAATGTGTGTGTGTGAATGATTAGATCCTACTGATGAGCAGGTTGGCACCTTGCATGGCAGCCTCTGCCATCAGCATGTGAATGGGTGAATGTGACTTGTAGTGTAAAAGCACTTTGATCCCTTCTTGTCATGAGAGGGTTGATGGATAAAACTCCAATAACATGGACCTCTTCTTCAGTCTTCACAATTCTCTATAAAGTGCCACTACTGTACAGTGCCACACTGTATATGTAACAATATTTCATGATACCTAAAACAGAAGTATTGGTCATTTGTTCAAATGCTTAAAACAACCTACTGCATGCTTAAATTTTCCTGACAAGGTCTATTTACTTTATAACCCCTGTTTCTATTCAAACATGGTCGTGGGGTGTCATGTGGCTGTTCTCAACCCTTTTCCAGCCATCCACTGACTCCTGGTCCACGACTTTGACCCATTTTTGGTTTGGTGTTCATGGACAGCTGTTCTGGTGTTTATTCAGTTTGTTGTTCAGGGTCTTGGCTGTTTCATTGAGGTATCAGCAGATATCTTAAGGCGTTGAATGGTTTGTGGTAAGTGCTGACTTCCTCTAATTGGAAACAGCCCAGACATGTAAGGGTGTCCCACTGGGATGCTTCTGGTGGTCCCTTTTAAGTTGACAGTGTGTCTTGCAGTGGTTGCTTACCACCGTCTTCCTGGTCACTTGTGAATTTGATATGTGTGTTGTTGGATGAAGCATTTGATACTGGAGCAGTACCGTTTGGTGAATGTGTTGTCCAGGTACCTGTTTCAGTTATCAGGTGGGATATAAGCTGTTTACTGGGCAAGCTGTTTGAAATGCTCCATGTACAAACTAGTTATCATAAGACTAAAATTTTAACCATGAAGGTGATATTCTAATTACATACAAACATAACTGTACCTTATACTTACGGTGTGTCAGATCAGAAAACACTCACTCACTGTTTTTGGAGACAACATATGGATCATTTCAAAAGCACTGACAATTTATTTGATTTATGGGCACTTAAATAAAATTAGTTTTGAATGAATTGTTATTATTCATGAATGTGCTACATGAGCCTCTTGTATAAATGCAATGAATGTGTTGGAGATGGAATGCATTACATCCTATCTGTAATACATCCTGTTTACAAACTTCAAAAACATACAGCAAAAGGGCTGTTAGATGAAATGAGAGTGCCTCATTTGGGCAATATTGTATAAAGAAATATGCAGGAAAAAAACTAACCCCAACAGCCATGCTTGATGAAATTACAGACAAAAAAATGGTCTCTGATGAATTGGCACTTAATTACTGCTTGATTAGCATAATTATGCATGTTAATAGCATCTCAAATGAATTGCAGTTGTCAGGAGGGAGGAAACATCTGTAGTGGTGGCAGCCTGATACATATTTTCTCCTATCCAACAGCGTTGTCTAACTCTTCCCCTTAAGTGTTCACCATTAATCACTACACACTCCTTTTCCTTTGGAGTGAAATTTGGCATTTTGGGATAATTGGGCTATTATGGTGTGCTTGTCACATCTGTAATGGTAGGCTAACGAGCCCCCTCATGTGCTAGCAGAGATGATGGCAGAGCATAGGCACTGAAACTGAGTGGCATGGCAGGTAAAGAAAGATATGGCCCAGTCACATTGAGATATATGATCATATTGTTTTAGCTATTACTGTATATCATTACACTAAAATCCCAAATAGGCTATAGATTACATTTAATGTACACTACCACTCTGATATGGACTCATACAGACTGATGTGTGTTTGTACTACAAAACTGAATTTAAATACCCTGAGTGTGTGTGATTTAAGAATGCTAAATCTGTGTGTCAGTGAAAAGAACTTGAAACTAGTTTGTCTGAAATTCCTTTCTTAAAAAATGTGTGCACACACTTTATGCATAGAGCATGAGGGAGTGGTTCATACTGCAACAGTCTATACACTGAAATTGAATGAACACTTTTGATATGCTTGTTTATCTTGTGACAACTTTAAAAGTTCAGTTTATTTAAGATTGAGGTTACAGAATTCTATTGTGTCTAGCTACAGTATACTGTGCTATTGTCTACAAACAGTAACTTGCTGCAGACTTTTCTTGTCTTAATAACCTTTAGGTGGTGAATTTGAATCCTTTATCCTGCAAGAATCAATGGTGTGATGGATTACATTGATATAGCTCTCTGTGGCTTGCATCAAAGATTCTAAAAATGACACAACTAATTTCATGGTAAACATTTCCTCCTGCTCCCACTTCATCTGATTTCTTATTATTGGCAGACATGGAGAAGAGTGGAGGGAGACAGGGGAGAGATGGGGCAGTCTCAAGGTTGCAGGTGTTAGCCAGGAGCACTTATGGATTGAGGCAAAGGGCACAGTCTGAGATGAGCTCTGACTGCTTCATTGGGAATTCTCCTTGGGAGTGTATGGTATTTGTAATCATCACTAATCACTTTTTATTTGGAACAGTGTCACAGAGAAGAGTCGACTGTAAATAAACTCAAGAATTTAAGATATTGAAAATGGGTAAATTCATATCAATGGGGTAAACAACTTCTGTGTACTACTTTAAGATACATTTGGTCCTCTGAAAATCAATATAACTTTCAAAAAAAGCATACTTCAACTTAACATGTTTAAAAGGGCCAAGCTTTAGGTAGGTGGACTGTGTGTCTACAATCAGCCTTGCCACTGGCCTGTGTGAGAGGGAGTGCTGTATTGGATATTAACTCACTGACGCCTGGTGGTCTGTCATTCCCACAGACAGCCTCTTAATGCCCAAATGGCTCATTTACATTATTGATGAGGCAACCCTGTGTCACCTCAAACACAGACTATTTAAAGGAAATAATTTTATGCAAACTACATATTGATGCACTAATGATCAATTGGCCCTCGTTTTGTGTGTTAATAATATGCAACTGTTGCAGTGTGATGTACATTTTCAATTAGAAAGGTACCTCTACTGCTGGCTGACTCAAACAAGTGGCGTGACTGCATCATTCGTTCTGCTGACTGGTGGCAGAACTGAGGAGGGGCGGCTTGGATGAGTGGCGTAACATCTTCAACTCTACAACTTCAGTCCAGTGGATAATTCATTCTGACTAGTTTTTGTTCTGTCTGGGTAACTGTGATGGACCAAATCACATCCGTCCATCCATTGTGGTTCTACCGGTCTACCTAGTAGGGGGTGTGCCCGAATACAAATACATTATTCGGCAAAGCACAAATAGTGGGGTTTTTTTATGAATATTTGTTTCATACAAACATCTTTAAAATTATTTGTTTTCAGGAAGAAAAAAAACATGTCAAATATCAGCACGCAGGTCAGTTACATAGCTATCTCAGTCTCTCTCCTCTGCTCCATTGTTACGTCTATCAGCAGGTCTCAACAAGGGGAGTAACATCCACCTGCTACATGACGAACATTTCCTAATTTGGACATCACTTCCGGAGTTGGGGGTGTTCCCCAGAGATAAAGCTGAGCTACTGACACACGCAAAGTGCTCTCAAGGGACTCTCCTTAACCTCTTGTTCCCCTTCTCCTTTCCACAAAGTTAGATTGTAAAAAATAGGCAATAAATGAAAAGTGCAAAGCAATAATTGCCTTTGAAGTTCTTCCCTGCACGTTACACGGTGTGCTGTCTCTGTGTTATGGGTATATAAATAGGTAGAGGTCTGCCTGCAATGAGGCAATGAGTAAAGTTTTCGCTCAGTAGTCAGCGTAGTCCTCTATGATCTGGGAAACTCCAGTTCAAGACCCGGTGTGGGGACCTCCTTTGTAAGGTAGTTTATTCATGAACACTTATTGTAACACTTTAATTTTTTAAAATTAAAAGTGTGATAAAAACAAAAACAGGATTTTTAAGCCTCTTTCCACTTTTATTTGAATACAAATACAAATAATTTTGCTGCCTCAACAAATACAGATACAAATACAAATACCGGGCCCTCTGCATGTCCCTACTACCTAGCATAGTATAATAGCACTATTGTTTCAACCACATCCTCCACAGAATAAATCATTTAACTAATCAGATAAGGTGTCGCCATTCACAAGTAATGAATTGCCTTAAAGTATGATCCAACAGACTTCAAATTCACAGGCGCCAGGAGGATGGAGTCAGGAATTACTCTTATCTTTGACTTGGTCTAACTATCCAACTTTGATCTTGATTTCTACATGATCATGGTGTAGTCTTGTTCTTGATTACAGCACTAAATGGTTGTGGAAGTTAATTGTAACCAATTTCCTTGCTGGTTTAGGACTTGTAAGATAAGATAACAAATGTGACAGGTAGTCAGGTTATGGTAGTAAGGTTGGTGTCATTATGAAAGTTCATCTTTAATTAATAACATAGCCACAGATATCAAGAATGTCTTCATGAAC